>NC_140997.1:226353203-226738947 GCF_052327205.1 Somniosus microcephalus
CGCCCTCTGAACCAAACCCTGGCATTCTCAGGAGAGGGAGGCGAGGAAGTTTGAAATGAGCCGACAACCCTAACCTCTTGTTTGCCAAAAAAGCAAACGATTCCCTTTTGCTGCGGTTGACGTGCCGGCTTTAAGGAATTCTGAGCTTCCTGCGGCCACTCCTATTTCCCAGAAGAAGTTCCCCAGCTCACGAGTCTTTCAGCTGATAAGCAAACGTGGCACACTTGCCAAAGAATGTTCAGCAAGCTTTATTAAAGCACATGCGGACTTTAAATTCAGGTCAATTATTAACCAAGAATTAAAATGACATCGAGCCATTTTCATATGATGTGTTCCTCAATAGTTACGCGGGTGACTCAGGCATTTTAAAAAGTGTTTCACTTTCCAAAACTTACTGGGCTTTCCTCCTCAGGCAACTTTTTAGCAATGCAAGGCAGGAGCCTGGCTTTAAGGACTGTTAAGAATTGTTCAACTCTTTTAAGTGCCTGGAGATTCAGACCCTTTCAAGAATTTGTCATTTAAAAAAAAAAAATTCCCATCAATATTCTCCTTTTCTCCTGAAGTTGTCGAATATCCTTTTCCGGCTCTGTAATCTCCTCCAGCCCTGCAACCCTCCGAGATCTCTGCGCTCCTCCAATTCCGGCCTCACCGATTTCCTTCGCTCCACCATTGGCGGCCGTGCCTGGGCCCCTAAGCTCTGGAATTCCCTCCCTAAACCTCTCCTCCTCTCTACCTCTCGCTCCTCCTTTAAGATGCTCCTTAAAATCTACCTCTTTGATCAAGCTTTTGGTCACCCGCCCTAATATCTCTTTATGTGGCTCGGTGTCAAATTTTGTCTAATTACGCTCCTGTGAAAGGCGCTATATAAATGCGATGTTGTATGAATGCGACGAGAAACTCCAGTATGATTTGGACAGGTTGGGTGATTGGGCAAAAGCATGGCAGATGCACTATAACGTGGATAAATGTGAGGTTATCCACTTTGGTGTCAAAGACAGGAAGGAAGGTTATTATCTGAACGGCAATAGATTGGGAGAAGGGGACGTGCAACGAGACCTGGGCCTCCTTGTGCACCAGTCGCTGAAGGTAAGCATGCAGGTGCAGCAGGCGGTGAAGAAGGCAAATGGTATGTTGGCCTTCGTAGCGAGAGGGTTTGAGTACAGGAACAAGGATGTCTTGCTGCAGTTGTACAGGGCCTTGGTGAGACCACACCTTGAGTATTGTGTGCAGTTTTGGTCGCCTTATCTGAGGAAGGATGTTCTTGCCATGGAGGGAGTGCAGCGAAGATTCACCAGGCTGATACCTGGGATGGCAGGAATGACGTATGAGGAGAGATTGGGTCAATTGGGCTTATACTCGCTGGAGTTTAGAAGAATGAGAGGGGATCTCATTGAAACTTATAAAATTCTAACAGGACTAGACAGACTAGATGCAGGAAAGATGTTCCCGATGGTCGGGGAGTCCAGAACCAGGGGTCACAGTCTAAGGATAAGGGGTAAGCCATTTAGGACAGAGATGAGGAGGAATTTCTTCACCCAGAGAGTGGTGAACCTGTGGAATTTTCTACCACAGAAGGCAGTAGAGGCCAATTCATTAAATATATTCAAGAAGGAGTTGGATATATTTCTTAAGGCTAAAGGGGTCAAGGGATATGGAGAGAAAGTAGGGACAGGGTACTGAGTTTGGATGATCAGCCATGATCTCATTGAATGCCGGAGCAGGCTCGAGGGGCCGGATGGCCTACTCCTGCTCCTATCTTCTATGTTTCTATGTTGATGCTCTTAAACTAGAAATGCATTCTACTTTCCCGTGTCCCATGGGGAGCATTAACACTGGCATGAACCTGTTGGGCCGAATTACCTGTTTCTGTGCTGTAAATGCTTTCTAGCTTTGTAGAAATGCATTCAGTCGCCCAGTAAACGCCATTCCCTATGCAAGCCTAGCTACGCATTTTAGATCTTCTAGGGAAGCTGCAGGAGCAGGTAAAGGAGACAAGTTTGAGGAAGTGTAGGTGCAGCTGCAAAATACAGAAGCAGACTGCCATCGTACGTTTCCAATTCATCTCAAAGTCCACACCTTAGGTAAAAGATTGGGTGACTGCTTTGCGGAACGCCTCCGTTCAGTCTGCAAGCGTGACCCCGAGCTTCCGGTCGCCTGTCACTTTAATTCTCCGCTCCACTCCCACTCTGACCTCAGCATCCTCAGCCTCTTACACTGTTCCAACGAAGCTCAACGTAAACTCGAGGAACAGCACCTCATCTTTCGATTAGGCACTTTACAGCCTTCTGGACTCAACATCGAGTTCAACAATTTCAGACCATAACCTCGGCCCTCATTTTTTCAGATGGCAGCTGTTGATGATTCTGCCATTCCCATTTACACCTCAACATAAGCACGGAATGGGATTGAAAGAGAGTGCACTTAAACAGAGTGTTTTATTTGGGAATTTGGAAAGAGTGGGAATTCGGAGAGGAGGCGGGAAGGAGTTGTTGCTTTTTGCCTCCACTACTTGTAGTGCTTTGTGTTACAGGTAGATATTTAACTTCAGTACCCTTAACTTAATCTAGATCAAGTAAGCAGTCAAGAAACTACACTTTAAACTAAGTTACCTAATTAAAAATGTAATTAAATGTAATTAAATAAAGCAAGGTCATATAGGGATGGCAGTGCAGCTGGTGTGCCACAACTGCGGCATGTGGGAGTTTGTGGAGAGCATTGTGATCCTGGACAACCATGTTTGCAGTGAGTGCCTGCACCTTGAGGAACTACAGCTCAGAGTGTTTGAGCTGGAGTCTGAGGTGCCGACATTGCGGGGCATCAGGGATGGGGAGAGTTACCTGGACACTTTGATCCAGGAGGCAGTCACACCCCTTAGGTTAGGTAGTGGTACAGGTCTGGTTAGTGGTCAGGGGCAGGAGGTTGTGACTGCAACTCAGGCAGGTAAGGGGAAACCAGGTGCAGTGCTGGAGGAGCCTCAGCTTTTGCCCTTATCCAACAGGTATGAGGTTCTTGCTGTCTGTGTGGATGAGGGAAAAGCCTGCAGGGTGGATGAGCAAGCTGACCATGGCACCATGGTGCCGGAGGCCATTCAGGTGGGGGGGAGTGAAAGGGAATGTAGTTGTGGTAGGGGACAGTATAGTCAGGGGGATAGATACTGTTCTCTGCAGCAGCGACCAAGAGTTCCGAAGATTGTGTTGCCTGCCCGGTGCCAGGGTTAAAGACATCTCCTTGCGGCTGGTGGAGAACTCAGAGCGGGAGGATGAGGATCCAGTTGTCGTGGTCCACATAGGAACCAACGACATAGGTAGAACTAGGAATGAGGTTCTGCTGAGGGGGTTTGAGGAGCTAGGATCCAAATTAAAAAGCAGAACCTCAAAGGTAATAATCTCTGGATTGTTACCTTAGCCACGTGCAAATTGGCATAGAGACAAACAGATTAGGGGTTTAAACGCGTGGCTCAAAGAGTGGTGTGGGAGGAAGGGGTTTCAGTTCATGGGGCACTGGCACTAGTACTGGGGAAAGAGGGAGCTGTTCCGTTGGGATGGGCTCCACTTAAACCTGGCTGGGACCAGTGTCCTGGCGAACCGAATAACTAGGGCAGTAGACAGGGCTTTAAACTAATGAACGGCGGGGTGGGAAGTTTCAGGAAAGAGTACATTTAAAAGCAGCGAGAGAAATGTCAAGGCTCCAGAGCAGAGTAGAGTTTTGGGTAAAAATAAGCAGAGTGGGTCAGGAAGGGACAGAGAGTAACAAAGGTAACAAGGCATCAGTGACTAAGGTGACATCAGGGAAAAATAGAAATACATCAAAGCTAAAGGCACTATATCTGAATGCGCGAAGCATTCGCAACAAAATGGATGAATTCATAGTGGAGATAGAAATGAATAGGTTTGATCTAATAGCCATTACAGAGACATGGTTGCAAAGTGACCAAGGTTGGGAACTAAATATTCCAGGATACTTAACTTTTAGAAGGGATAGGCAAAATGGAAAAGGAGGCGGGGTAGCCCTGATAATAAAGGATGGGATAAAGACAGTAGAGAGAAAGGATCTTAGCTCTGAAAATCAAGAAGTAGAATCAGTTTGGGTGGAGCTAAGAAACAGCAAGGGGCAGAAAACATTGGTGGGAGTTGTTTATAGGCCCCCAAACAGTAGTTGTAATGTAGGGCAGAGTATAAACCAGGGAATTAGAGGCGCATGTAACAAGGGTAATACAGTAATCATGGGGGACTTTAATCTACATATAGACTGGGCAAACCAAATTTGCAGTAATCAAATCAAATCAAATTTTATTGTCATTGTTAGTGCACAAGTGCAGTACAACGAAATGTAGGCTTGCGGTTCCCGAGAGTGTACATTTAGATTAAGACATTTAAACATTCCACATACATTTGGCTTGTAATACATTAACACAAACATAACCATAATAAAGTGCATTGGCAGATGTGCAGGCTTTAGAGTTTATTTGTGGAGTTCAGTAGGATGACAGCCCTGGGAAAGAAGCTGTTCCTAAATCTGGTCGTACGGGTGCGAATGCATCTGTAGCGTCCCCCAGATGGCAGGAGGGCGAACAGACTGTGGCTGGGGTGGGTAGGGTCTTTGATGATGGACCGTGACCTCTGTAAACAGCGTTTCTGGTATATTTGCTCTATGGTCGGTAGCCGGGTGCCGGTAATGCGTTGGGCATTTTTGACTACCCGCTGCAGGACTTTCCAGTCATAGTAGCTACAGCTGCCATACCATACTGTGATACAGTTCGTCAGGATGCTCTCTATTGTGCAGCGGTAAAAGTTAGAGAGGATCAGGGGTGACAGGTTACATCCCTTCAGCCTCCTTAGGAAATATAGGCGCTGCTGGGCCTTCTTCACCAGAGAGGAGGTATTGAGGGACCAGGAGAGGTCTTCCGTGATGTGGACTCCGAGGAACTTAAAGCTGTCCACCCTTTCCACCACAGCCCCATTGATGTGGATGGGGGTGTGACTTCCGCCTTTAGACTTCCTGAAGTCCACAATGATTTCTTTGGTTTTCTTGGAATGTATACAGGACAGTTTTCTAGATCAGTATGTTGAGGAACCAACTAGGGAACAGGCTACTTTAGATCTAGTATTATGTAATGAGAAAGGGTTAATTAGTAACCTTGTAGTAAAGGGGTCTTCAGGGAAGAGTGACCATAATATGATAGAATTTTATATTGAGTTTGAAAGTGATTTAGTTAAATCCAAAACCAGGGTCGTAAATCTAAACAAAGCAAACTACGTAGGTATGTGGGACGAGTTGGCTAAGGTAGATTGGGAAACTACATGAAAAGGTATGACGGTAGACAAGTAATGGCTAGCATTTAAAGAAATAATACATAAGTTACAACAAATATACCTTCCTTTA
This sequence comes from Somniosus microcephalus, assembly GCF_052327205.1. NCBI lineage: Eukaryota > Metazoa > Chordata > Chondrichthyes > Squaliformes > Somniosidae > Somniosus > Somniosus microcephalus. Next base: position 226,358,586 of record NC_140997.1, read on the forward strand.
AGGCACAAAAACTCCACAAGAAAAGTGGTCCAACCGTGGCTAAGAAGAGAAGTTAAAGATAGTATTAGATCAAAGGAAGAGGATTATAATGTTGCCAAAAAGAGTAGTAAGCCTGAGGATTGGGAGGATTTTAGAATTCAGCAAAGGAGGACCAAGAAATTAATAAAGAAACTGAAAATAGAATGAGAGTAAACTAACAAGAGACATAAAAACAGACTGTAAAAGCTTCTAGAGGTATATAAAAAGGAAAAGATTAGTGAAAGTAAATGTGGGTCCCTTACAGGCTGAGACAGGAGAAATTATAATGGGGAATAAGGAAATGGCTGAGAAATTAAACAAATACTTTGTGTCTGTCTTCACGGAAGAAGACACAAAAAACTTCCCGGAAATAGTGGAGATCCAAGGATCTAGCGCAAGTAATGAACTGAAAGAAATTAGTATTAGTAAAAAAAATAGTACTGGAGAAATTAAATGGACTGAAAGCCGATAAATCCCCTGGACCTGATGGCCTATATCCTAGGGTTTTGAAAGAGGTGGCTATAGCGATAGTGGGTGCATTGGTTGTCATTTTCCAAAATTCCATAGATTCTAGAACGGCTCCCGCAGATTGGAAAATAGCAAATGTAACCCCACTATTTAAGAAAGGAGGGATAGAGAAAACGGGGAACAACAGACCAGTTAGCCTGACATCAGTAGTAGGGGAAATGCTAGAATCCATTATTAAGGACGTGGTAACAGGACATTTAATAGGGTTGGGCAGAGTCAACACGGGTTTATGAAAGGGAAATCGTGTTTGATGAATCTGTTAGTTTTTTGAGGTTGTAACTAGCAGAATAGATAAGGGGGAACCAGTGGATGTGGTGTATTTGGATTTTCAGAAGGCATTCAATAAGGTGCCATACACGAGGTTATTAAACAAAATTAGGGCTCATGGGATTGGGGGTAATATACTAGCATGGATTGAGGATTGGTTAACGGACAGAAAACAGGGAGTAGGAATAAATGGGTCATTTTCAGGTTGGCAGGCTGTAACTAGTGGGGTACCACAAGGATCAGTGCTTGGGCCTCAGCTATTCACAATCTACATCAATGATTTGGATGAGGGGACCAAATGTAATATATTCAAGTTTGCTGATGATACAAAGCTGGGTGGGAATGTAAGTTGTGAGAGGATGTAAAGAGGCTTCAAGAGGATATAGACAGGCTAAGTGTGTGGGCAAGAACATGGCAAATGGAATATAATGTGGAGAAATGTGAAGTTATCCACTTTGGTAGGAAAAATAGAAAAGCAGAGTGTTTTTAAATGGTGAGAGATTGGGAAATGTTGTTGTTCAGAGGGACCTGGGTGCCCTTGTACACGAATCACTGAAAGTTAACATGCAGGTACAGCAAGCAATTAGGAAAGCAAATGGAATTTGGCCTTTATTACAAGAGGCTTTGAGTATAAGAGTAAAGATGTCTTACTGCAATTATATAGGGCCCTGGTGAGACCACACCTGGAGTATTGTGTACAGTTTTCGTCTCCTTACCTAAGGAAGGATATACTTGCCATAGAGGGAGTGCAATGAAGGTTCACCAGACTGGTTCCTGGGATAGGGGGATTGTCCTATGAGGAGAGATTGAGTAGACTGGGCCTATATTCTCTAGAGTTTAGAAGAATGAGAGGTGATCTCATTGAAACATACAAAATTCTTACAGGGCTTGACAGGGTAGATGCAGGGAGGATGTTTCCCCTGTCTGGGGAGTCTAGAACCAGGGGTCACAGTCTCAGAATAAGGGGTCGGCCATTTAGGACTGAGATGAGGAGAAATTTCTTCACTCAGAGGGTGGTGAATCTTTGGAATTCTCTACCCCAGAGGGCTGTGGAGGCTCAGTCGTTGAGTATATTCAAGACAGAGATCGATAGATTTTTGGATATTAAGGGAATCAAGGGATATGGGGATAGTGCAGGAAAGTGGAGATGAGGTAGATGATCAGCCATGATCTTATTGAACAGCGGAGCAGGCTCGAGGGGCCAAATGGCCGACTCCTGCTCCTATTTCTTATGTTTTTATGTTCTTAGAATGCCATCGTACATTTCTAATTCATCCCAAAGTCCACACCTTAGGTAAGAGATTGGGTGACCGCTTTGCGGAACACCTCCGTTCAGTCTGCAAGCGTGACCCCGAGCTTCCGGTCACCTGTCACTTTAATTCTCCGCTCCACTCCCACTCAGACCTCACCGTCCTCGGCCTCTTACACTGTTCCAACGAAGCTCAGCGTAAGCTCGAGGAAAAGCACCTCATCTTTCGATTAGGCACTTTACAGCCTTCTGGCCTCAACATCGAGTTCAACAATTTAAGATCATAACCTCGGCCCCCATTTTTTCAGATGGCAGCTGTTGATAATGCTGCTATTCCCATTTACACCTCTTCTAGACTCATCTTTTGTTTCTTTACTTGTTCCATTACCATCTCCTTTTGCTTTGTACAATACCTTTTGTCATTTAATCTCTCCAGCCTTCCATCCTATCACAGACCTTCCCTTTTGTTCTTTCCTCCTCTCCCCCCTTTCCCTGTCCCTACACTTGCTTAAAATCTGTTACATCTCTAACTTTTTGCAGTTCTGATGAAACATCATTGACCTGAAACGTTAACTCTGTTTCTCTCTCCACGGATGCTGCCTGGCCTGCTGAGTGTTTCCAGCATTTTCTGTTTGTATTTCAGACTTCCAGCATCCGCAGTATTTTGCTTTTGTTTTAGAGTCACTGCCATTTCTCGTCCAGGAATGCCCACCTTTAAGAGATTCTGCTCTTCTCTCTGGCGGGATTTCCGTTTGCCTCTTTTAACTTGTTCACCTTCATTATTTTCTGTTCCCCCTCTCGTGTTTGACCAGGTGTCTACTAAAACTCGCTTTCACAGCCACATCTCTTTCCTCAGCAACTGTCTCCAGCTCTGACTTACTCATAATGGATTCCAACTTAAATTCCACAAGTTTTGATGAAGGGTCATCGACCTGAAACATTAACTCTGTTTCTCTCTCCACAGATGCTGCCTGGTTGTTTCCCAGCATTATCTGTTTTGTATTATATGAAAAAGAAGGGTTCACCTCACTAGCTGTCCCACCACAGAGATCACTGCTCTCTTCTCAATGGTCAGGCTACTGCTACAGTACTAGAGAACAGAGCATCCAACAGAAACAGTGGAGAAACACAGAAGATAGGAGCAGGAGTAGGCCATTCGGCCCCTCGAGCCTGCTCTGCCATTTAATGAGATCATGGCTGATCATCCAAATTCAGTACCCTGTTCCTGCTTTCTCCCCATAAAAACATCTGCCGAAACCCAGGATCGAACCAGGGACCTTTAGATCTTCAGTCTAACGCTCTCCCAACTGAGCTATTTTGGCAGATACTAGATCAGGCTGAGGGGTGAGGAGGAGGAGGGAACTCAAAAACAATCTAAACTACTTGTTCACGGATCACTGAAACAATCTCCATTGTCTCTGAATTGGAAACCAACCAAAAGTCTGTGGAGCCTTGTAATTACAAGAGAAACAGATGTAAATCAGGCTCTCAATACAGACCCTGTTGCTGTACATCTCAGAGGATAGGTAAAGAATGAACTTGCATTTATATAGCGCCTTTCACGACCTCAGCACATCCCAAAGCACTTTACAGCCAATGACGTTCTTTCATGAAGTGTAGTCACTGTTGTAATGTAGGGAAACACGGCAGCCATTTTAAAGTCCCACAGACAGCTTCGAGATGATGACCAGATATTTTTAGTGATGTTGGTTGAGGGATAAACATTGGCCAGGACACCGGGGAGAACTCCCCTGCTCTTCGAAATAGTGGCCGTAGGATCTTTTACGTCCACCTGAGGGGGCAGACGAGGTGCAACCTCGGTTCAATGTCTCATCGGAAAGACGACAACTCCGACAGCGCAGCGCTCCCTCGGCACTGCGCTGAACTGTCAGCTGACATTGTGTGTTGAAATCTCTGAGATTGCAGTCAATGTGAGCGATTTCACACAGGAGGCTGGCCTCATTAGAATGGATCTAATACGATGGCAAAATACTGCGGATGCTGGAAATCCGAAATAACAACAGAAAATGCTGGAAAAACTCAGCAGGCCAGGCAACATCGGTGGAGAGAGAAACAGAGTCAACGCTTCAGGTCGAAACCCTTCGTCAGGACTGAGAGAAAACACAGGAAATGAAACAAAAGGCAGTTTGGGGGCTGGGAAATGGGGGAGGGGATGAAAGAAGAGACATTAGGAGATATTCAAGGTGAGACGAGATGGTAATAGGACAGGTAAAGAAACAGACAATGGCTCTAGATGAAGTGTGAAATGCGCTGGCAGAGTGAAAGACAGCTGCCATGTGACTTTTCCCTTTTTTTTCCTCTCTCTCCCACATGACAGCTGTCTCTCACTGTGCCAGCGCATTTCACTCTTCATCTAGAGCCATTGTCTGTTTCTTTACCTGTCCTATTACCATCTCGTCTCACCTTGAATATCTCTTAATGTCTCTTCTTTCATCCCCTCCCCCATTTCCCAGCCCCCAAACTGCCTTTTGTTTCATTTCCTGCCTTTTCTCTCAGTCCTGACGAAGGGTTTCGACCTGAAGCATTGACTCTGTTTCTCTCTCCACCGATGTTGCCTGGCCTGCTGAGTTTTTCCAGCGTTTTCTGTTGTTAGGATGGATCTAAAGTGGTTTCCATTTTGCCATTGTTTCCACTATTTTTAACTGGCCTACTATTATCTGCAGGGCTCTAAAAATACCCAGCATGGAGCGTGTGCAAGACATGAGGCGGTATGCCGATCAAAAATACTATCAGAACAAAAACACTTAATCTGGACGAAAAAGAGAATAGGAATTCGGGGAGGGGGTGGGTGGGGGGTTGGAAATATGTAATAAACAGGAATTGAAACTTCTGAGAATAGCTGGAACTGGCTGAACATCCCAACTGAGGTGAAACCGCACTGTGTAAACAAGAGAAATTGCCATGTTTATGCCAGAATCAAATTGAAAGTTTCCTGTGAGATACCGCGGCCGTGATTGTTTCCAGACCTCATTCCTTACTGAAGCTGTCATAGGTTCTGGGCAGCTACTTACGAGACACTGTAACTGGAAATGTTGTTGTTCTCGAGTCTAGCGTTAAGTGCAGTCTCTAAAATAAGCATTTGAAACAAACGAAACAGGTAATTAAACTTTAAATTGACCGGATTTCCTGGTGACAAAGCTCAGAGTGCGTAAACAAACAACCTTGTCGTTTTTGCGTTCTGACGAAGGGTCATCGGCCTGAGATGTTGGGCAGGGTTTTCATTGGGCCGTGGAGGCGGGATTGGAGGCGTGTGGGGGGGGGTTAAAATCCTGAAATCGGGGGTGCACAAACCCATCCCGCCCCCAACCCACCTCCATGCCCATTTCCCAGGAGGCGGGTACCTGCCCCGCACTGGGACCCGCCTCCCCGAGGCGGAAAGGGGATTAGTGCCAATTAACTGCTTGTTAACAGGTAGTTAACAGGCAGTTTTTAACCTAATCCCTATTTTTATCCCTGAAGTGTGGGATTCCCGACGGCTCCAAACCACGCCAAGTTAGCGAGGCGGGCCGTCGGGCTGAAGGGCTTGGAGGGGTCAAGATGTCCGGTGTTCAGGTGAGTGATGTGTGCATGAGTGCAGAGGTAAGTGTGTTTGGTGTGTGTAAAGTGTTTAAATAAGTTTTACTTACTAATGCAGCCTTCCTTCCTTCAGGTCTCGGGAGTCCCTCATCTCACCGACACAGAAAGCAGAATGGCTGCGAGCTGTCAAAAATTGCAGCATTCAGCTTTCTGTTCCGGAGAGATCTCTAAATCATCCTGAGAGGAAGGAATTAACCTGGAGTACAGATTGTCAGTGTTTGACAGCTTCAAACAGCTGTCAAACGCTGATATTTCATCTGTCAAAAGGTCTTGACAGATGAAGGGGTCGATTTTTACTCAGGTGCGGGGAATTGGCGGGTTCCCTGAATTTAGTGATTCCGACACGATTCTAAGTGGGTCTGTTAGACTGATGCAATTTTAACTCAATTGGCCAATTGATTTCCAGCGTGTGGGAAGCCTTGGCAATTGAGTACTTCCAGTCAGAAAGTCGCAGGATATGATGTCATCATTGCTGCTGCTTCTAAGGTCCACAGCAAGCCTTGCTTCCTCTGCAGGCTCCCAAATTTCACCATTAAGATGGCACAGGAGCCTGCAGGAGCAACGGTCAGCGGGAGGGCCAGATCTGCCCCCAAATTTGATGAGGCTTCACTCCAGGCATTACTGGATGGTGCTAGGGCCCACAGGGAGGACCTCTTCCCTTCTTCAGGGAGGAAGAGGCCTCCCAGTCAGACCAAGGCTGTGTGGCTACAGGGGGGCAGGTCAAGTCAACTCCTTGGGGCTCACACGAAGAACGTGGTTGCAGTGAAGGAAAAGAGAGCTCAAAATAAAAGAGAACAAGTGAGGACAGGAGGAAGGCCACCATCAGTAGCCCACCTCACCCCCTGGGAGGAGGCGATCCTGGAGATCGTAGGACTGAAGGATGAGGCGCAAGTGGGGGACGGACAGATGGGTGCATCACAGCAAGCTGGTGACAGAATAGTTTTCCATCTGTCTCATTGACATTGCATGAGTCACTGATAATGATTGAAGCTATAACAGATGGACCTATGATCATCTGCAATATGCAATGTGCATGTAACCTTGACCTCACATCTTTAACTCTTTCCTTTACTCCCCCACAGGACCATCGAGAGCCCCTGTCCCCACTGTCCAGGAGGAAGAGCCTGAGCTTCCAGACTCCTCAGAGGAATCTGCAACCTCTGAGGGTGCAGCGTCAACAGAATTCAGTGCACCCAGCACCAGCGCAGACACTCACACCTCGGTGGGACCTTCGGGACATAGAGTAGTGTTGTCACCTGGTGTATCACAGCTCACAAGTGAGCATCAGCAGATTGTGGAGACAGGGACAGCAGTAGAGAGTGCTAGTCGGAGGGCGCAGGACTCTGCCAGCTCGGCTCAGCTGCATGTCGACCCTCTGCCTCTGTGTCCATCCATAAGATCAGCGGGGCTGGAACTCCAGGAGCAGATGCAGGAGTCTCTGGCAGGTTTTGTGCCCAGGGTCGCTGCGAGTGTGGAGCAAATGGAGGAGTCCAGAGCGAACATGAGCAGAGCCTTTGTGGAGTCATTGGCGCATGAGCGCATCACCATGGAAAGGATGGCAACCTCCATGGAGGAGATAAGTCACCAGGGTATGGAAAACATGGTGAGTGTTCATAATAGAATGACACCTCTTGAGGAGCGATGGGCATCTATTGAACAGAGAAACCAGACCTTCATGGAAGTTCTTCTGAGTAGGACTGCCAGTGCAGATACGGGTCCCCATGGCCCCCTGATGTGCAGCAAGGTGCTCTCAAGCCACTTCCAAGCGCTGGCCCCTTCTGGCCTGTGCAGCTTCAGGTGGGTGAGCAGCAGCCTGGCGCTCCTGTTGCTGCTGCTGTTATTCCTGGTTCTGCTGGTGCCATGGCTGGTGTTCGAGCTCATCTAATGCCCAGAAGGGAAGGAAATAAATGGCTCCCATGCTTCTGGTGTATGACTCCATTGAGGAAGCCCTGAGTGAGGGTGGCGAGAGGGGTTTCCCAGGAGGTCACACTGGAGATGTGTGTGAGGCTCCAACCTTCCACAGGTGTGGTTAAGCCTGGTAAAAGTTGCCCCAGACCTGAGACAACAAAGTCCTGCCACCTGCAAATGATGACTGATCAAATATCCTCTTTAATGTTGGACCTGCAGCTGATAGTCAACAAGCCAATAGTGTTCACGTCAGGTTTCACAGGCGTCATCCCCACCAGGTGTGTTTTATGTGGGAAAAGGGTTAAACAGGCAAGGGCCTGTTAAAATGGGATTATAAAGGCAATTAGTGCTGTTTAAGGGCCCTAATGACCAGTCCCGCCTGTTGCAGGCGGGACTGATTCGGGTCAATCAGACACACCTAGGTTAAAATGGCGTGGAGGCGGGAATCAGGCGGGGGGGTGGGGTCCCGACCCCCAGGTTTTGCGATTTTAACCCCCCGCTCGCCTCAAATACCGCCTCCCGGCCCAATGAAAATCGAGGCCGAAATATCAATCTGTGACATCACCTGTTGCCGGGTGGCCCTTAATTGGCCTGCTGAGCCCGTTGGGCGGGCTCAACAAGGTCAATCAAGTCAAAATCACGTGGGTTGGCTACAACTCGATGGAGGCGGGACTACAACCCCGAAAGTTGTAGTCCCGCCTCCTACCCGCCTCCTCAATGAAAATCCAGCCCGTTAACTCTGCTTCTCCCGCTCTACAGATGCTGCCCGACCTGCCGAGCAGTTCCAGCATTTTCTGTTTTTATTTCCAGCATCCGCAGTATTTGGCTTTTGTCATTTTGTCCCTGGGTCAGAGCTGAGCTAGGGCTGAAGAAAGACCAAGGCCCATCTAGTTCGCCTTCCACCATCGACAATGTCGCGTGATATGAGAGTGGAGTTGTTGACTGGCCATGACAATCAATCTCCATCAATGAGTCCACAACAGACCCAGACATGAGGCGAGGAAAACCCCCGGTGGGGGAGAGCTTTGGGAACCACAGGGCCAAAGTCACCTGTTCCTCCCGAGCTCGCTACACTCACCACACCTCACGTCTGAAATTACGCAGATACAGGATCCCAAAATGACACAACAACAACTTGTATTTATATAGCGTCTTGAGTGTAGTGAAACGTCCCAAGGCGCTTCACAGGAGCGTTATCAAACAAAATTTGACACCGAGCCACATAAGGCAGTTTGGTCACAGAGGTAGGTTTTAAGGAGTGTCTCAAAGGAGGAAAGAGAGGTTTAGGGAGGGAATTCCAGAGCTTAGGGCCTTGGCAGCTGAAGGCACGGCCACCAATGGTGGAGCGATTAAAATCAGGGATGCTCAAGAGGCAGGAGGACCACAGAGATCTTGGAGGGTGGAAGGGCTGGAGGAGGTTACAGAGATAGGGAGGGCCGAGGCCATGGAGGGATTTGAAAACAAGGATGATAATTTTTTTAATCGAGGCGTTGCTGAACCGGGAACCAATGGAGGCCAGCGAGCACAGGGGTCATGGGTGAACGGGACTTGGTGCAAGTTAGGACACAGCCAGCCGAGTTTTGGATGACCTCAAGTTTATGTAGGGTGGAATGTGGGAGGCCGGCCAGGAGTGCGTTGGAATAGACATCCTCCCTGCATCTACCCTGTCAAGCCCTGTAAGAATTTTGTCTGTTTCAATGAGATCACCTCTTATTCTTCTAAACTCGGGAGAATATCGGCCTAGTCTACTCAATCTCTCCTCATAGGGCAATCCCCCCATCCCAGGAATCAGTCTGGTGAACCTTCGTTGCACTCCCTCTATGGCAAGTATATCCTTCCTTAGGTAAGGAGACCAAAACTGTACACAATACTCCAGGTGTGGTCTCACCAGGGCCCTATATAATCGTAGTAAGACGTCTTTACTCTTATACTCAAATCCTCTTGTAATAAAGGCCAACACAGAAGAAAGTATGGATTGAGAAAAGGCCTTTCAGCCCATCAAGACCTTCCAAGAGACCGTCTCCAACCTGCCTTTTCACAGGCTCTTCCTGACTATTGTTGGTTTATGGGTGCCGGGGCTAAGGAGGAGAAAAAAAGCAACCAGACTTCTTTCTCCTAATTGCTATCCAATGAACCCTGTTGGAAAATCCATGTGTGTGTTTGTGTTCTCTGAGTCAGGACAGGGCAGGGCTCAGCTGTGTCACCCACCATGGTCAAAAGCCTGTTGGCGCCCATGGTCTCGGCTCACCCCTTTGGTGAGGAGCCAGAAAGTTCCCAGCAATGGTTGAGCTGTATCCCAGCGAGAGCCAGCACCTACAGAAGGAAAGGGAGGAGAATCGGAGGGGAACAAACGAACATATGAAATTGACGGGCAGGAAGAGACCAGCTGGTCCATTAAGTCTACCCTGTGCCTCACGATGGCCGGAGCATCATGACTAGACACTTCCTAACCCCTCCCTGGATTCCCAATTACCCACATGTGGCTAGTGGCTAACGGCACTGCCCTAGTGTCAGCCCGCCGCCATCAGCACAGATCAAGGATTAAACCCGAGACTTAGCGGAAATATTAAGAACATAACATAAGAATATAAGAAATAGGAGCAGGAGTTGGCCATTTGGCCCTTCGAGCCTGCTCCACCATTCAATAAGATCATGGCTGATCTTCTACCTCATCTCCACTTTCCTGTACTATCCCCATATCACTTGATTCCCTTAATATTCAAAAATCTATCGATCTCTGTCTTGAATATATTCAATGACTGAGCCTCTACAGCCCTCTGGGGTAGAGAATTCCAAAGATTCACCACCCTCTGAGTGAAGAAATTTCTCCTCATCTCAGTCCTAAATGGCCGACCCCTTATTCTGAGACTGTGACCCCTGGTTCTAGACTCCCCAGCCAGGGGAAACATCCTCCCTGCATCTACCCTGTCAAGCCCTGTAAGAATTTTGTCTGTTTCAATGAGATCACCACTCGTTCTTCTAAACTCTAGAGAATATAGGCCTAGTCTACTCAATCTCTCCTCATAGGACAATCCCCCCATCCCAGGAACCAGTCTGGTGAACCTTCGTTGCACTCCCTCTATGGCAAGTATATCCTTCCTTAGGTAAGGAGACCAAAACTGTACACAATACTCCAGGTGTGGTCTCACCAGGGCCCTATATAATCGTAGTAAGACGTCTTTACTCTTATACTCAAATCCTCTTGTAATAAAGGCCAACACAGAAGAAAGTATGGATTGAGAAAAGGCCTTTCAGCCCATCAAGACCTTCCAAGAGACCGTCTCCAACCTGCCTTTTCACAGGCTCTTCCTGACTATTGTCCTGAGAGAACCGAGTAACGTCAGAGATAAGAAACTCCCTGAAATTTCTTCCTGAAGGCAATCAAGTGAAAGCTGCTGGGTATCAGTCTAACATTGCATTCCACTTCGCTCAACTGTGACCTGTCGCATTCCGCGGATGACATTCTCACAGACCCCGCAACAAAGGAACCATCTCATTCAATAGTGTCACTGAACAACTCTGCCTATCTTTTTATCCTTATAACCTTCAGTGGTCAAACTGGCATTCGTCCAGCTCCTATTTAAAACAATGAATTGAGGAAGCCGTAAATATTTCTGATGGGAGTGCATCTAACTTATCCACTACTCTGCTTACAGTTTTTAGATTTTGTATTTATGCCCTCCAGTTGTACTACTACAGTTTAAGTTAAAAGAAAATCTCATTTACAAATATATTATCCCGTATTTGAAAGACCGGGGTCATGTCCCCGACATCACTGTGGGGGGGGGGGGGGGGGGATGGTGGTGCAGGGGTGAGGTATCTCGTCGGGGGAGGGGGGAGGGAGCTAGGAGGATGGGCTGGGACCACACGGCTCGTTTTCTTTCTCTATCGATGAAATCGCATTGACCAAAGAGCCTGCCTGAATTATATGGAGGATTGACGTGCTCGTGATTCAGTTTAAAAAAACGGTTTCAACACAGTGACCCGAAGCTGGAGGACCACAGATTTAACATTCATATCTGTGGGCTCTGGTGATTACACTGCAGCAACTCGCCAAGGTTTCTTCGGCAGCACCTCCCAAACCCCCGACATCTACCACCTAGAAGGACAAGGGCAGCAGGCGCATGGGAACACCACCACCTCCAAGTTCCCCCTCTCCAAGTGACACGCCATCCTGACTTGGACATATATTGGCCGTTCCTTCATCTTCGCTGGGTCAAAATCCTAGAACTTCCTCCCTAACAGCACTGTGGGAGCACCTTCACCACACGGACTGCAGCGGTTCAAGAAGGTTGGCCCGGCCAGCGGCGCCCACATCCCAGGAACGAATAAAAAAAAAGACCATGGAGCCACTCCAGATGCCGAGGAAAGATCTTAACAGTAAAGCATTAGATCCCTAAGAAAGAAAGACTTGCATTTCTATAGCGCCTTTCACGACCTCAGGATGTCCCAAAGTGCTTTACAGCCAATGAAGTACTTTTTGAAGTGTGGTCACTGTTGTAATGTGGGAAACGCGGCAGCCAATTTGCGCACAGCAAGCTCCCACAAACAGCAATGTGATAATGACCCAGATAATCTGTTTTTAGTGATGTTGATTGAGGGATAAAACTTGGCCCCAGGACACCGAGGAGAACTCCCCTGCTCTTCTTCAAAATAGTGCCATGGGATCGTTTATGTCCACCTGAGAGAGCAGACGGGGGCCTCGGTTTAACGTCTCATCCGAAAGACGGCACCTCCGACAGTGCAGCGCTCCCTCAGTACTGCACCGGGAGTGTCCTTAAGTCTCTGGAGTGAACCCACAACCTTCTGATTCAGAGGTGAGGGTGCGACCAACTGAGCCCAATGTATCCATAACCGTGAGCCTGAAAGTTAGCAGGTTTCCACACACCTTTAGTGCAGCGATTCCAATCTATAATCTACAGTCCCCGTTAAAGTTGCGTGATTTATTTTCTCTACATTGTACAAGTCAGGAAACCCAAGTTGTAGAATTTCATTAAAATATATAACAATAAAAGCTCGTCACATTTGTTTGCCTTTCAGAAGGTTTATTACTGACACTCGGACTTTAACGATATGAAGCTTGCAAGTATTGCACATCTTTGGACAGGGCCCTGTGGTTTTAATTCATTTTCGAATCTTATTTCCCATGCCAAGTTCAAAGTCGCTGTCATGTCAGATCTGCAATCTCACAAAGTGCAGGGTAGATGGCGGTCTGTGTTTCAACATATTCCTGTCAGCAGCAAAGGCGAACATCCTAGCATGCACTGTTCAGGGAATCGTCCCCACACAGCCTGAAATTATTGTGGACTACATTTGTATGAAGTGAGAGACTGCCTTTCATTCTGTTCTGATTTATGCTGTGGTCAGCTGGCATGTTTTCAGAAGGTGAAAGGAGAGATCCCATTACAACTCCTTGTTGCTCAGACTTCGCTAGATGTTCGAAAGATCGAACAACTAGGTTCGCAATTTTCCTTTTAGGGTTCAAACGTAAGTTTTGGTCTGAACAAACACACAGGCAACAGATTTTGCGTACAAAGATTTATCTTTAATAAATGCTTAACAAACACCGTTCGCAGTTTAAAGTACAATTCCAAAATATAAGACTCACAACTTATATAGATATTACCCTGATTTGGTCCAAAGTGGTCAATCTCTGCCCAAACCTCTACGTAGGGTTTTGTGCCCAGGTCCCTGTTGTCGAGTGTTGCTCCTAGGTCTCTTGCTGCCAGGTTCTCGCTCCCAGGTTGTCGCTCTCTATCTGGGGTTTTCCCTCCTGGTTTATACTATCCTATAATCTGTCCCATCTCTTTGGTTACACATTTGTTCCTTTATCCCTGTGCCCTGATGATTAGTTTATCCTATTCCACATCCTGTCTCATCTCCTTGATTAGTTTACATCTTACTTCATCCATTTTCTCAAATTGACCCATTGTTTGTTAACTGGCGTCTGTAGTGACCTGGTTACCTGACGAGGTTACCTATGAGCCCTCTGTTTCAGAACATCCCTGAACCTCTGCATTATTCATCCATTATCCCTTACACATGGTGACTCCTTCATTTTATTTCCGTTTTCTTATAGTTTCCATTTCCACACTCCTTCCGATATATTTTGCTTGCGTGCTTTGGTAAAAGATGTTTCTCACCCTAGATTACTACATTTGTGATCTTTAAGCTTGAGATGTTTTCACACAGATCGTTACCATCGCTCCCACTGCCTCAGACAGCAGATTCTTCCAGTTCTGATGAAAGGTCATTAACCTGAGACATTGGGGGAATTTAACCCCAAAACACAGGAGGGTGGGGGTCGGGTGGGAGGGTAAAGTGTTAAAAATCTGATTCCCAACCCCAACCGGCCTCCAAGCCGCCCACGTCCGGTTTTAACGGAGGCGAGACGGGGGTGGGGGGTGGCGGGCAGCCCGCTCCTAGGACGCGGGTTGGCACTTTAATGATACTGAGGCTGGAAGCCTCGGAGTTAACCTGCTGTGCAGCTTTAACTGTGGCTGGCCGGGTATCCCGGGCCTCAGGAATCCCGGCAGCTGCAGCGAGGCGAGGACAGCCTCGGGGAGCAATCCTTGTGGGCCGGGAGGAGTAGGAGTGCTTCCTCCCGGCCCCCCAAGCTCCACCACCGTCAACCCACCACCCACCCCCCATACAACCCCCCACCCCGGGGTCGGGGACCAGACCCCCCATCGGGGTCGAGGATCGACCCCACCCGGGATCGGACCATCAACCCCCCCCCACCGCCCTCGGGGTCGGGGCTCGCACCTACCTGGAGCTGCAGCCTCTTCTCCAGCATTCTCCGCCTGTCCATCAGTCTGACTTCCTAGTGGGGAACCTGTCCGTCACATTACACGCACACTGTGGAGTTAAAACCTACCAGCGTTTCCCGTGCTCTACTGAGCCCCCCCACCACTCACCCCCTGCCCCCCTCCCAGCGAGTCCAAAGGTAAAAATACCGGCCATTAACTCGGTTTCTCTCTGCACTGATGCTTCCAGACCTGTTGAGTATTTCCAGCGTTGTCTGCTTTTATTTCAGGTTTCCAGCATCCGCAGTGTTTCACGATTCGTTCTTCCTTCATCCAAGTCCTAATTGACCCTGTAATGAGCCACAAACCTTCTATCCAGTCCAAGGCTGCATGTTTTCACCTGTGTAATATTGTCCCCAGCTCACCCGCAATGTCACTGAGATGCTCACCCACCCCTTATTCATGGCCAGGCTTGACTTCTCCAATATTTTCTTCCCGAGCTCCGCCCTACACAAGCTCAAACTGGATCCAGAAATTCACCGCCTACATCCTATCCCATACGAAGCTCCACCCAACTATCACCTCAGGCCGTACCAACCTCCACTGCCTGCGCACACCCAGCTGCTTTCAAAATCTGTGCCCTTCTTTACAAACCCTTGCCTGGCTCTACCCCTCCCTACCTCTTCCAGCCCTACCTCCCAGCTTGAAACCTCCGCTCTTCCAATTCTACCCCTGCACTCTGGAATTCCCTTCCATCCACTTTCCCTACTTTTAAAAACCTCCTCAAAAACCTACCGCCTTGACCGCACCTTTTGGTTACTTCCCTAACTCCTCTTCCAACAGCCTGAACAATATCTGATCCCATTGTGAGGTACCTTGGTGCATTAGGCTTTGCTAAAGTCCTATATGTGATAGGCTGGACGTAGAGAAGATGTTTCCACTGATGGGGGAGTCCCAAAACGAGGGGCCATAAATATAAGATCGTTACTAATAAAGAATTTAGGAGGAACTTCTTTACCCAGAGAGTGGTGAGAATGTGGAAATCGCTACCACAGGGAGTGGTTGAGTTGAATAGCAGAGATGCATTTAAGGGGAAGCTAGATAAGCACATGAGAGAGAAAGGAATAGAAGGATATGCTGATAGGGTGAGATGAAGTAGGGTGGGAGGAGGTGACGTAATAAAACTCACTACACACTTGGTTTGAGTATAAAGCAAGGCTTTAATCAACTTGTTTCAGAACATGGAGGCCTAGTTATACTTCACTAGTTCCTTGTCTTACAAAATGTCCCTGAGCCAGCTGGGCCCACGCCCGAGTATTTATACTCCTTGGACGGCGCCACCAGCTGGCCGTCCAGTGTTATTTTATGAGTAGTTTCTTTATGATGATGAGATTTATAACAGGAGGCTCGTGTGGAGCATAAACACCGGCATAGACCAGTTGGGCTGAATGGCCTGTTTCTGTGCTGTAAATACTGTGTCATAAGTGCGCTTTGTTGTACGTGAGACCTTACCAACAAGTTATCCCTCACAGTAATCTTCCATCCCGTTTACTATTTTAGATAGCTCTATGAGGTTTCCTTCTCCGACACCACCTGTCAAGTCTGAAGAGCCCAAACTGCTCTGGTCTTTCCTATCAGCCCAGTGCACAGTGTAAGCCGGGTAAGGTTTTAGGGCCGCACCTTTGGAAATACTGGATATAAAGAAACTTATCTCCACAACCAGTTCCTGTGTCAGCATTACAACACAAAATGACTCAGCTTTAGGATTAACCTCGCTGAATAAAGAGGAACTTGCAATTATCCTTATTTATACAGGGTTAAAACAACTCGCTTTGACACATGTCCAGGTGCCACTGAGATGTTTCCATTATTTACACCCCACTCACTTTCCTGATAACATTGACTGGGTCTGTTTACTGTGTGGCCAATTATCCAACCCAAAACCTTTTGCAACTTTGCTAATGGACACCTGCCCACTAGTTACATGTTTCCTATTCCACTGTGAAATACATCCGATTTTTTCATTTAAAAAAAAAATTCGTTCATGGGGTGTGGGCGTCGCTGGCAAGGCCAGCATTTATTGCCCATCCCCTCATTGCTTTTGAGAAGGTGGTGGTGAGCCGCCTTCTTGAACCGCTGCAGTCCGTGTGGTGAAGGTACTCCCACAGTGCTGTTAGGGAGGGAGTTCCAGGATTTTGACCCAGCGACGATGAAGGATCGGCCGATATAGTTCCAAGCCAGGATGGTGTGTGACTTGGAGAGGAACTTGGAGGTGGTGGTGTTCCCATGCGCCTGCTGCCCTTGTCCTTCTAGGTGTAAGAGGTCGTGAGTTTGGGAGGTGCTGCCGAAGAAGCCTTGGTGAGTTGCTGCAGTGCATCTTGTAGACAGTACACACTGCAGCCACGGTATGCCGGTGGTGGAGGGAGTGAATGTTTAAGGTGGTGGATGGGGTGCCAATCAAGCGGGCTGCTTTGTCCTGGATGGTGTCGAGCTTCTTGAGTGTTGTTGGAGCTGCACTCATCCAGGCAAGTGGAGGGTATTCCATCACACTCCTGACTTGTGCCTTGTAGATGGTGGAAAGGCTTTGGGGAGTCAGGAGGTGAGACACTCGCCGCAGAATACCTAACCGCTGACCTGCTCTTGTTGCAACGTTGAGGCCATTCGAATGTCAGCTGTGGCTCACTTGGTAGCACCCTCACTGCTGAGTTAAGAAGCTTGTGGGTTCAAGTCCCACTCCCAGAGCCTTGAGCAGAAAAACCTAGGCTGACACTCTGAAGGAGTGCTGATTTTTCAGATGAGATGTTAAACTGAGGCCCCGCCTGCCCTCTCAGGTGGACGTAAAAGATTCCATGGCACTATTTCAAAGAAGAGCAGGGGAGTTATGTCCTGGGCCAATATTTATCCCTCAATCAACATCGCTAAAACATGATGATCTGGTCATTAGCACATTGCTGTTTGTGGGAGCTTGCTGTGTGCAAATTGGCTGCCGCGTTTCCTATATTACACTTCAAAAAGTACTTAATTGGCTGTAAAGTGCTTTGGGACGTCCGGTGGTTGTGAAAGGCGCTATAGAAATGCAAGTTCTTTCTTTCTATGGTACATCTTGGGAGCTGCGAAATATGCAGCAGATACTCACCAGGTATGAAGCGGCGAAGGTGTTTCCAGGCAACTGGTGTGCGTCTGCACTGATTATCTCACAATGTACACACACAGGAAGAAAGGCCCCTGAAGCACCAGTCACAGGGTTTATTCTCCTAACAATGATTGCATGTTCTTGTTTATTCAGCGAGGTTAATCTTAAACCCGAGCGGTTTTGGCTTTGCAATACTGTACTGACACTGGCTCCTCAGCCCCAAGCTTGGTGGGTCTCCATTGTTTATTTTCAGGGGGGTTCCACGTGTGGGACTCGGAGCTTGCCCTGCAAAGAGTAGGTTGAGGGGAAAGGCCGGAAACTAGGTCAAGGGGCTCAGGTTCAAACTGTTGAAGGCAAAAGCAGAATCAGTCAGGAAGTTCGTCACAAAAAAAGTAATCAAGAGGTGGACCAAACCTTCGGGATGGGTATTGGAAACAAAACCCTTGGAGTCAGTAAAGAGACAACTAGGAACATAGTAGCCGGAGGAGGCCATTCAGCCCCTCGAGCCTGTTCCACCATTCAATGGGATCATGGCTGATCTGTGGCTTAACTCCATAA
The DNA here is from genome assembly GCF_052327205.1 of Somniosus microcephalus. NCBI lineage: Eukaryota > Metazoa > Chordata > Chondrichthyes > Squaliformes > Somniosidae > Somniosus > Somniosus microcephalus. Next base: position 226,376,590 of record NC_140997.1, read on the forward strand.
ACCCACCTTTGGCCCATATCCCTTAATACCTTTGGTTAACAAAAATGTATCAATCTCATATTTAAAATTAACTATTGATCTAGCATCTACTGCTGTTTGTGGAAGAAAGTTCCAAACTTCTACCACCCTTTGTGTGTAGAAGTGTTTCCTAACTTCACTCCTGAAAGGTCTGGCTCTAATTTTTAGACTATGCCCCCCCTAGTCCTAGAATCCCCGACCAGCGGAAATAGTTTCTCTCTATCAACCCTATCTGTTCCCCGTAATATCTTGAAAACTTTGATGAAATCACCCCTTGACCTTCTAAGCTCCAGGAAATACAACCCTGGTTTGTGTAATCTCTCCTCGTAACTTAACCCTTGGAGTCCGGGTATCAGTCTGGAGTTAATGTCGATCTTTCTCGGTGATTGAATTCTGAAAGTATTGGATTGGGTGGTTAAGGTGTAAAGCTGGTGACCAAATGGGTTCCGATAACTAGGCGCTGGTAGTTTTCTATGGGGTTTAGATTTTCCAGCGTCTCTGAGGTTTGTGCGTGTGTACTCTGTTATTTAAAGTGACAAAACGAATTAGAACGAGAACGCAGTCCAACATCAGTAATACTGTGACGTTTCTGATTGGCCCGTGCTAACCACGTGACACCACTGGCCAATCAGATTCACACAAGAACCCAAAGGCAGCCATTTTTAAATGTTCTAATTTTATTTTTACCCTTTAGCTCTCTTTTGTGTTAATTCCCTCCCCACCCGTGCAGTCAGGCTCTGGCCCGCTCAACCTGTCTGCTGTGGCCTTTTGCCAAATCCCTCCCAGAATTACAATTGCATGTTGAGGTCCCAGCTTGCTGAGCCTCTAGGATTGGCTTGGCTGCTCTTAGACTGTGTGTCTTTTGCCTCTCCCTCACTCCCTTCCCCATTCCCACTTGATTGCTCCACGCCCTGGCCACATGCTCCGAGATTACCCAGGACACTGCTACTTAATTTTCTCCTTTATATCTCCTGAAGGTGCTTCCTTTTGCTGCAGTATGCTTCTACATATGCTGAAATTCCTCCGTCACCTTGCCTAAGTAGTCATTTTTCTAGCCTGGGTCCTAAATCCCAGCAGTGCCTAGCACTCTTGCCCCTGAGTCAGAAGTTTCTGGGGTCAAGGTTGTTTGTGGGTTCAGGTCCCACTCCAGAGACTTGAGCACTAAAGGGAAAAAATTCAGTTGTTTGCGCCTCCCGTTAGCGCCTTAAGAGGGCGCTAATGGGGTGCAAAGCAATTAGAGGCCGGGCGCGGCGATGTTTGCGCCGCTTGCGAAATCAACTAGACATTTTGCGGTGGCGCTAAACACTACCGCCACGATCTCCTGCGCCGGCAGATCGTGACTTCAGTCAAGTGCGCAACGCCCCAGTAGCGCCCCGGACCGGATATTGAGTGGCGCCCCCTGCCTTACCGCCAGCCGCTAGCAAATAACACCGTGGGATTTTTTATGTCCACTTGAGAGGGCAGGCAGGGCCTCGGTTTAACGTCTCATCCGAAAGGCAGTGCAGCACGCCACTGAAGTGTCAGCTGAGATTTAGGGGGAAAAATTCAGTATCGCCCCATTTGGGGCGCCATTATCGGCCGTGCGCAAAGTTTAGCGCCTGGCGCTAATTATCGCCTCCAACGGCAAACTTGGCTTTTATCGCCCCTGGAGGTGATTGGAGTGCTAAATCAGGCGCTTCATACCTGTCTTAAGGCACAAAGGCTGAGGAGCGAGGCGCTACCTCAGAGCGCTGGCGAAGCAAGGAAGGGCAAATCGATATAAACCTGCAAAGTGCTGCTCAGTACTCAAAACTCCTTCACACAGTGTTGAATTTCTCAGCAGGGGAGTTGTCCTGGGCCAGTATTTATCCCTCAACCAACATCACTAAAAATAGATTATCCTGGTCATTTATCTCATTGCTGTGCACAACTTGGCTGCCATGTTTCCTACAGTGGCTACACTTCAAAAGCACTTACCTAAGAAAGGATATACTTGCTATAGAGGGAGTGCAGTGAAGGTTCACCCGACTGATTCCTGGGATGGCAGGACTGTCGTATGAGGAGCGATTGGGTTGACTAGGCCTGTATTCACTAGTGTAAGAAGTCACACAACACCAGGTTATAGTCCAACAGCTTTATTTGAAATCACAAGCTTTCGGAGCGCTGCTCCTTCATCAGGTGAAGTGGAGAAATGCATAAAGACACAGCTTATATAGTCAGAGAATCATGTCAGATGTTTACAGGTAATGTTTCCAACTGCCATTTATCACACCTCGGCAGAGAGATAATCACAGCAATCAAAGGTGTGAATGGTGTCCAAACAGGTCAGTCAGGAAAACATTACATCAAAGAACAATGAGGTGGGGTCACAAGGGGTCAAATATTGCAGATGCTGGGGTCTGTATGAAAAACAAAAAAACAGACAAAAAACATTTTTTTTGCTGGAAATCACAGCAGGTCCGGCCGCATCTGTGTAGAGAGAACAAGCTAATGTTGACTCGAGTCTGGATGACCCTGCATCAGGTGGGGTTACATGTAGCGTGACATGAACCCACAATCACCAGGCAGGAGTGTTCCCTCCCAGTCGGGGAACACTTCAGCAGTCAAGGACATTCAGCCTCCGATCTTCGGGTAAGCATTCTCCAAGGCAGCCTTCGAGACACACGACAACGCAAAATCGTCGAGCAGAAACTGATAGCCAAGTTCCGCACCCATGAGGACGGCCTCAACCGAGATCTTGGGTTCATCTTGGGTTTCATACAGACCCCAGCATCTGCAATATTTGACCCCTTGTGACCCCACCTCATTGTTCTTTGATGTAATGTTTTCCTGACTGACCTGTTTGGACACCATTCACACCTTTGATTGCTGTGATTATCTCTCTGCCGAGGTGTGATAAATGGCAGTTGGAAACATTACCTGTAAACATCTGACATGATTCTCTGACTATATAAGCTGTGTCTTTATGCATTTCTCCACTTCACCTGACGAAGGAGCAGCGCTCCGAAAGCTTGTGATTTTAAATAAAGCTGTTGGACTATAACCTGGTGTTGTGTGACTTCTTACATTTGTCCACCCCAGTCCAACTCCGGCATCTCCACACCATGTATTCACTAGAGTTTAGAAGAATGAGAGGGAATCTCATTGAAACGTATAAAATTCTGACAGGGCTAGACAGACTAGATGCAGGGAGGATGTTTCCCCTGGCTGGGGGGTCTAGAACGAGGGGTCACAGTCTCAGGATACGGGGTAGGACATTTAGGACTGAGATGAGGAGAAATTTCTTCACTCAGAGGGTGGTGAACCTGTGGAATTCTCTACCACAGAAGGCTGTGGAGGCCAGGTCACTGAATATATTTAAGAAGGAGATAGATAGATTTCTAGACACAAAAGGCATCAAGGGGTATGGGGAGAGAGCGGGAATATGGTATTGAGGTAGAGGATCAGCCATGATCATATTGAATGGCGGAGCAGGCTCGAAGGGCCGAATGGCCTATTCCTGCTCCTATTTTTTTAAGTGCTTTGGGACATCCTGAGGTCGTGAAAGGCGCTATATAAATGCAAGTTCTTTCTTTCTTTTCTGACTAACACTGGAGGAGATCCACTAGATTTTGTTGCTTATCTTCCGTCAATCCACCAGCAGCCAGCATGACACAATGCACAAGTAAATTTCACCAACGTTCATTGTCGTGCAGGAGCCTGGGCACATTTAGACATGCAAAATGTTCTGAGCATGCAAACACTGTACAAAGGAATCTATTCCTCAGTCACCTGCGCCGATGGGTTGTTGAGAGTTTTTGTTTGTGTTCACCGCTAAAGCACGTGGAACCTGCTGATTGTTTCATTCGCTCTGCTCCGAAATGCCTCGCGCTGGGGAATGGGTTCCATGGACACTGACCCTCCAGTCCCTTGCCCCACCGTGAGCGTTGGCCGGCCGTTCAGTCATGGGAGGCAGCCCAGCAGTATCCAGTCCTGGCCTCACCTGAAGTCCGCAGGTGGCTGCTGCTATTCCGATTCTTCTCACCGGATAGTGATCAGGCCAGAAGGACGAGGATGGCATCAGGGATGATGGACTTGAGTTAGGTGGAGAGGCTAGAGAAGCTTGAGTTTGTTCTGTTTAGAGCAGAGAAGGTTAAGGGGAGATTTAATAGAGGTGTTCAAAATCGTGAAGGATTTTGATAGAGTAGATAGGGAGAAACTGTTTCCATTGACAGGAGGGTCGGTAACTTAAGGACTCAGATGTAAAGCAATTGGCAAAAAAAGCAGAGAGGGTGAAGAGGAGAATTTTTTAACGCAGCGAGTTATTGCGATCTGGAATGCACTGCCTGAAAGGGCGGTGGAAGCAGATTCAATGATAACTTAAAAAATTGGCAGGGAAATAGCAAAGGAGCGGGACTAATTGGAGCGCTCTTTCAAAGAGCCGGCACAGGCACGATGGGCCGAATTGCTTCCTTCTGTGCTGTGCTGTGTGATTCTATAATTCTAGGAGTGGAAACCCTGTTCAATCTTTCCCTCCCTAGCCCAGGAGATTCCAATTGTAGCACCCCATATCTGTGTCACTGGGTTGAGGGTGGAAAATGAAACCTCTATCTCCCTTCACTGGGGTGAGCAAGTGATTCGAGAGAGCAAGGCAATGAGACACACATTTCTGTAGACTGGAAATAACATATGTCTCGAACCTCCTGTCAGCGAAATCATGGATTAACGGTTTTCTGAAGCGGTGTAGAAATAACGCACACAGGAACATAATCCGAGTGCTTTGAACATTTCTACCTGTACTTCACCAATTAGTAATTCTACTCCAGAAAGTCGAATTCTGCTGGCGTTTATTAACCAATTCTTTAAGAAAAAAAGAATCTTTTCTATAGCACCTTTCATGACATCAAGATGTCCCAAATCATTTTACAGCCAATTAAATACTTTTGTTGTAATGTCGGAAACACAGCAGCCAACTTTGCGCACAGCAAGCTCTAACGAACAGCAATATGACCAGTTCATCTGTTTTAAAAGAAAGACTTGCATTTATATAGCGCCTTTCATGACCACCGGACATCTCAAAGCGCTTTACAGCCAATGAAGTTCAGTCACTGTTGTAATTTGGGAAACACGGCGGCCAATCTGCGCACAGCAAGCTCCCACAAACAGCAATGTTATAATGACTGGATAATCTGTTTTTTGAGAGATAAATATTGGCCAGGGCGTCAGGGAAAACTCCCCTGCTCTTCTTCGAAATAGTGTCATTGGGATCTTTTACGTCCACCCGAGAGAGCAGATGGGGCCTCAGTTTAATGTCTCATCTGAAAGACAGCACCTCCGACAGTGCAGCACTCCCTCGAGTGTCAGTCTAGCTTCATGTGCTCAAGTCCCTGGAGTGGGACTTGAACCCACAACCTTTTGATTCAGAGGCAAGGGTGCTACCCACTGAGCCACAGCTGACATTGTTGGGTGTTGATTGAGGGATAAATGTTGGCCAGGACCAATGCTGCCTCTAATTTTTTTTGGCCCGCGCAGACCCTTGGCCAGGACACTTCAAATAGTTCCATGAAACCATTAACGTCCACCTGGGAGGGCAGGACAGGGCCTCGGCTCTGCACTGAAGTGTCAGCCTGGATTATGTGTGAACCCACAACGTTCAGACTCAGAGGCGAGCTTACTACCACTGAGCCACTGATGACACCAATAATTGAGTCTTCGAGCATGATTTCAGCTGGCAGTTCTTTTGTACTAGCCTGCCCGAGCTAATTTCGATACACTGCCTTGAACAAAATCTCTTTTGTTTGTTGGCTGGGTGACAGGTGAGCTTAACAAAGACCAGGTGTCTCTGATTCACCTCGGGTATCATTCCAACGCCATGGACAGAGCTTTAACTCTTTTTCAACTTCATAATTGCCTCCACTTTTTCCCCAATGGGAATATTCACCACACTGTATATGTCTCCATTTAAAAAAATTATACATTCTCTATGAGGGCAATGCAGTTGACGTGGTGTACATGGATTTCCAAAAGGTGTTCGACAAAGTGCCACATAATAGGCTTGCCAGTAAAGTTGAAGGCCATAAAAGGGACAGTGGCAGCATGGATACGAAACTGGCTAAGTGACAGGAAACAGAGTAGTGGTGAACGGTTGTTTTTCGGACTGGAGGAAGGTATACAGTGGTGTTCCCCAGGGGTCGGTACCAGGACCACTGCTGTTCTTGATATATATTAATGTCTTGGATGTGGGTGTACAGGGCACAATTTCAAAATTTGCAGATGACACAAAACTTGGAAGTATAGTGAACAGTGAGGAGGAGTGATAGACTTCAGGAAGACATAGACAGGCTGGTGAAATGGGCGGACACGTGGCAGATGAAATTTAAATAGAACAGGTGGACATGACATTGGATGGTTAACTGAGTAATGAGATAAGTGCATTTAAAATAAAAAGAGGGGATATATTAAACTAATCAAACTCAAAGAGGATAAAACCCCTGGTCTGGATGGATTGCTTCCACGCATTTTAAAAGAATCTAGGGAAGAGATAGCAGAGGCATTACTAAGCGGATAGCTAACGTAATACCTATATTTAAGAAGGAGATAGAACATGTCCAGGGAATTATAGACCAGTCAGCTTAACATCAGTAGTAGGAAAAATAATGGAATCCCTACTAAAGAAAAAAATAGAAGAACCTCTAGAAACCAAAAATATAATAATGAATAATCAGCATGGATTTCAAAAGGGAAAGTCTTACTTGACGGAACTCATTGAATGTTTTGAAGAGGTAACAGAGAGAGTAGATAATGGTATTGCAGTAGATGTAATTTATCCAGCTTTTCAAAAGGCTTTTGATAAGGTGCCTCATAATAGACTGATGAACAAGGTCAGAGAATGCGGAGTCAGCTGACAAGTAGTAGAATGGATTGCTGGCTGGCTTCAAGACAGAAAGCAGAGAGTGGGAGTAAAGGGTAGCTATTCACAGTGGCAGAAGGTGGGTAGTGGTGTTCCACAAGGATCAGTGCTGGGACCACTGCTGTTCACAATTTACATTAACGATTTAGGCTTTGGAATCAAAAACACAATTTCTAAATTTGCAGATGACACCAAATGGGGGGGGGGGGGAATAGTCAATACTGAGCAGGACTGCAACAAGTTACAGGAGGACATTAATAAACTTGCAGAATGGGCATATAATTGGCAAATGAAGTTCAACACAGATAAATGTGAGGTATTACATTTTGGTAGGAAGAATAGGGAGATCACTTATTACTTGGAGGGTGTGAGTCTAGGTGGGGTAGAGGAACAAAGGGATCTCGGAGTACAAATACACAAATCACTAAAAGTTGCGACACAGGTTACAAGGCCATAAAAAAGCAAACCAAGCACTAGGGTTTATTTCTAGAGGGATAGAATTGAAAAGTAGGGAAGTTATGCTGAACCTGTATCGAACCTTGGTTAGACCACACTTGGAGTGCTGCGTACAGTTCTGGTCACCATATTATAAAAAGGATATAGAGGCACTGGAGAGGGTGCAGAGAAGATTTACAAGGATGATACCAGAAATGCGAGGGTCTACATATCAGGAAAGGATGAACAGGCTGGGTCTCTTTTCTCTTGAAAAAAGAAGGCTGAGGGGTGACCTAATAGAGGTCTTTAAAATTATGAAAGGTTTTGATAGAGTGGATACAGAGAGAGTGTTTCCACTTGTGGGGAAGAGAATAACTAGAGGCCATCAATATAAGATAGTCACCAAGAAATCCAATAGGGAATTCAGAAGAAACTTCTTTACCCAGAGAGTGGTGAGAATGTGGAACTCGCTACCACAGGGAGTGGTTGAAGCAAATAGTATAGATGCATTTAAGGAGAGGCTAGATAAGCATATGAGGGAGAAGGGAATAGAGGGTTATGCTGATAGTTTTATTTGAGGCCTGGAGTATTGTGTGCAGTTTTGGTCGCCTTATCTGAGGAAGGATGTTCTTGCCATGGAGGGAGTGCAGCGAAGATTCACCAGACTGATACCTGGGATGGCAGGAATGACGTATGAAGAGAGATTGGGTCGATTAGGCTTATACTCGCTGGAGTTTTGAAGAATGAGAGGGGATCTCATTGAAACTTATAAAAGTCTAACAGGACTAGACAGACTAGATGCAGGAAGGATGTTCCTGATGGTCGGGGAGTCACAGAACCAGGGGTCACAGTCTAAGGATAAGGGGTAAGCCATTTAGGACAGAGATGAGGAGGAATTTCTTCACCCAGAGAGTGGTGAACCTGTGGAATTCTCTACCAAAGAAGGCAGTAGAGGCCAATTCATTAAATATATTCAAGAAGGAGTTGGATATATTTCTTGAGGCTAAAGTGATCAAGGGGTATGGGGAGAAGGCAGGGACAGGGTACTGAATTTGGATGACCAGCCATGATCTCATTAAATGGCGGAGCAGGCTCGAGGGGCCGAATGGCCTACTCCTGCTCCTATCTTCTATGTTTCTATGTATGAAAGAGGGGAGGAGACTCGAGTGGAGCATAAATGCCGGCATGGACTGGCTGGGCTGAATGGCCTGTTTCTGTGCCGTATATCCGATGTAATCCTATGTAAAAGTGTGAAGTGATACAGTTTGGTAGGAAGAATGAGGAGAGGACATATAAACTAAATGGTACAATCCTGAAGCGGGCGCATGAACAGAGGGACCTGGGGGTATTTGTGCACAAATCATTGAAAGTGGCAGGGCAGGTTGAGAAAGCGGTTAAAAAGGCTTACGGGATCCTGGGCTTCATAAATAGAGTCCATAGAGTACAAAGTGTGGAAATTATGATGAACCTGTATAAAACACTGGTTCAGCCCCAACTGGAGTATTGTGCCCAATTCTGGGCACCGCACTTTAGGAAGGATGTGAAGGCCTTGGGGAAGGTGCAGAAAATATTTACAAGAATGATTCCAGGAATGAGGGACTTCAGTTACGTGGATAGACTGGAGAAGCTGGGGTTGTTCTCCTTAGAGCAGAGAAGATTGAGAGGAGATTTGAAAGAGGTGTTCAAAATCATGAGGGGTCTAGACAGAGTAGATAGAGAGAAACTGTTCCCATTGGCAGAAGGGTCGAGAACCAGAGGACACCGATTTAAGGTGATTGGAAAAGAACCAGCGGCGATGTAAGAAAAAGGTTTTTTACGCAGCGAGTGGTTAGGATCTGGAATGCACTGCCTGAAAGGGTGGTGGAGGCAGACTCAATCGTGGCTTTCAAAAGGGCATTGGATAAGTACCTGAAGGAGAGAAATTTGCAGGGCTACGGGGAAAGGGCGGGGGAGTGGGACTGGCTGAAGTGCTCTTGCAGAGAGCCGGCACGGGCTCGACGGGCCGAATGGCCTCCTTCTGTGCTGTAACCATTCTATGATTCTATAACATGCATTTATATCGCCTTCAGCATAGTAAAAAAAAACAAAGTACTTCATAGGGTCGAAAGCTGGTGTGTTTTACATCAAACTGAATATATGGAGATTTTGTAACAATCTAAAGCTTCTGGGGATGTAGAGCATGCCCTGAATCCCCCCCCCCACCCCCACCCCAATAAATTTGGCTACATCCTGAGTGATTTGCACTTGACTGGCTCTTCACACCGACAATCTTCCACCGTGAGAAGGCAAGGCAGAGCGTCTCTGTGAGGAGAGCTGCACACTGGCGTAAAATCATTTCCTTCATTCCTCCCTTCAGCAAAGCAGGTCTCTTGGGAACCGCTCGAAGGGCAGCTGACACAGAGGCGGGAGGTAGATGGGCAGATGGTGGGCATGTTTCTGTCATTGTTGGCACCTCCCCACCCCCCCAGTGCTCTTTCTCCCTGAGACAGGAAGGAAGTCATGACTTCCTAATGACGACAGTAACCAACACTGCGGAAACATCTGAGCAAAGCAAGAGGCGTCAGATACAGAAGAGTCATCAGCAGCTTCCTGTACATTGTTATCATTGTCTCATCAGGTGTGACCCAAGCATCCAAACTTAGAAGTGACGAATGCCTCATTGATACTGAAGGTTACATTTGGAGATTCTTTCTCCAGTTATACTTTGCAGATGGAATCCTGAGACAAGCTGATAAGCAACTTGCAACACAGCTTAAAGAAAGAACTTGCATTTATGAGATCCTCAGGACGTGTCAGAGGACTTCACGTTGAGTTAGTTACTGTTGTCGTGGGGAGGCGGATACGGCAGCCAATTCGCATACAGCAAGGTCCCACAAACAGCGAGTGAGATGAATGTCCGGTTAATCTGTCTTTCGTCCGGGACAGCAGAAGAACCCTCTTTGCTCTTAGAGTCATAGGCCTAGAAATTGAGTGCCCTTAGCGCCGATTTTGCGGCGCTAGAGGGCCTAGCGCTGCATTTGGCGCCGGCGCCGAAATTGCCTGGGGCCCTTACGCCGCGGTAGACCGGTAGCGCTGCGCCGGCACCGATGACGTCATCGGTGTGCGCAGCGTCCCGGTTGCCATGCCGACGGGCCCCAGCGCCGAAATTCAGTTGCGGCCGCCTCGCCCGTGACAGCCGCAACTAAGACTCTGGCAACAGAGTCTTACGAGTCTTTGCGCCGGCGCATTAAAGGCCCCGCGGCGGCCAGCCGCTTTCCCGCCGGCCGCCTGGCCGCAGCTCCCTCCCCGGACTCCCCCCCCCCCCCCCCCCGGAACAGAAGCAAGCCCGGCACTTGTCCGAGGTGCCGGGCTCATTTTTTAAAAGATTTTCGCGGGCCGCGATCGGGTGCAGGCAGCTCCTCCTTAAGGGAAGGAGGAGGCCTGCACTTCCCGAGCCTGCCGCACCACATCGGGTGCCGCAGCGCCGGAATTGCGGCGCGAAACGGCAGTTAGCGCCGATTTACCGCCGCAAAGACCCTTCAGTAGCGCCGGCAGCCGTTTGGGCGCGGCCCTGCTGAATTTTTGGCGCGCGCAGGGGGACTTAGCGCCGGCACTAACTTCCGGCGCTAAAGCCCTGGCTAAGCCAAAACTCAATTTCTAGGCCATAGAGTTTTACAGCACAGAAAGAGGCCCTTCGGCCCATCGTGTCTGCGCCGCCCATCCATCCTTCTTTGAACAGTGCCATGGCATCTCTCTACATCCACCCATACAGGCAGTCAGGGCCTTGGTTTAACATCTCAACCCAAAGACAGCTCACGTCCTGGGCTGGGGCTTGAGACCTCAGCCGTCACACTTTGAGATGAGAGTGTGACCACTGAGCCAGGCTGATACTTGCCATCGCATAAACAAGTCGTAAGAGTTTGACTGGAGCCTTTTTATTCTTCTTAACTGAGCTATTCTCCTCTCTATTTCTTCCTCTCCAGCTGTTGCCATTTATTAAGAGAATGTGAGGATTTGAAGCCCGTGGTGTGTTATCAGGAGAAGGGATGGGCATTGACACCAAACTCCATAACATGTAGACCTGTTACAATTAATGGGCCTCCCAGGGGCAACGTCTTGTTAAAAAACGTAAGTACAGGAAATTCTCGATTTACCGGCACCTAAATAACCGGAAATCTCTGTTAACCGGCAAAATTCAGGAGTAGGTTCAGGTAAGTTTTACTTCATATTAGTGGCCGTTCCTGGATCTGTGGCCGTGTAACCGGGGTTCCTGCACCTGTTGCTAAGCAACAGGGAAGCCTGGATTTGTTGCTGTGTACGGCGCTCTCGTACCTTTTACTATACCTCTCTGTAATCCGGACTTTTTGATAAACCGGCACCACGCCGGTCCCGTCGGTGCCGGATAAAAAAGAGATTCCTGTATTTGGTAAGCTCTTTTTTCAATGGGGTAGGGGGAAAGAGAACTAGCTGTCTTCCTGCCAATGATGCAGTCATGCACAAGGAGTGCAATTCTATGTCCCAATGTGAATTGCACCAATTTCATTGTTTCAAAAACAACTTTTGAAATTTTCACGTTTCACACACATGACATAATGATGACTCATCGCCATCAGAACGTTTTCCTCAGACTGGAGGTTGAAAGGTTATTGGTCACAGAAATTAATCGGCTCGCGAAATTTCCTGACACAAGTGCTGAGCAGTAAACGTCACATATCATGTATGTGTGGTGTGTGAGTGGGGGGACATGTACACTTTAATCAGACTGTATTCCCCACTGCCTGTGCCTCTATATCCCATTCCCTCTTGTTCTATACCCCATTCCCTCTCCCTCTATATCCCATTCGCTCTCCCTCTATACCCCATTCCCTCTCCCTCTATATCCCATTCGCTCTCCCTCTATACCCCATTCCCTCTCCCTCTATATCCCATTCGCTCTCCCTCTATATCCCATTCGCTCTCCCTCTATATCCCATTCCCTCTCCCTTTATATCCCATTCCCTTTCCCTCTATATCCCATTTCCTCTCCCTCTATATCCCATTCCCTCTCCCTCTATATCCCATTCCCTCTCCTGCTATATCCCATTCCCTCTCTCTCTATATCCCATTCCCTCTCCCTCTATATCCCATTCCCTCTCCCTCTATATCCCATTCCCTCTCCCTTTATATCCCATTCCCTCTCCCTCTATATCCCACTGCCTCTCTCTATATATCCCCACTGCCTCTCCCTCTATATCCCATTGCCTCTCCCTCTATATCCCACTGCCTGTCCCTCTATTCCCACTGCCTCTCTCTCTATATCGCTCTATATTGTCGGTGATATGTTTAGGAGAGTGCTGGAAAGTTCCACTCGCCGGCCAGTTAGGGTTCAGTTACTTCCCAGCGTTGGTTGAGCTGCAGAACAAAGCCTTTCACTGGCTTGTGAGTGAGAAGAGTATTCATTCCCTGCAGCTGTGATCTTACAGTGTTTCTTTAGTCATCAGTGTCGCGTTCCCGAACTCAACTTCAGTGAGAATGGCTTCCATTCCCATGTGAACGTGCTCCAAAATAACTGATCAGGGCACCTCCCTGGTGACTTAGTGGGTCAGGACACTGCACGCGATGTGGTACTAAGCCTCACAGACTAGGAAGATCCCACATTCGGTCACTAGTCTATGCGGACCTCAGCTAGATCCCTCATAGGGATTGCTACAAGTGGCCTCTGCATAGAACCCTAGAATCATAGAAATTTACGGCACAGAAGGAGGCCATTCGGCCCATCGTGTCCATGCCGGCCGACAAAGAGCTCTCCAGCCTAATCCCACTTTCCAGCTTTTGGTCCGTAGCCCTGTAGGTTACGGTACTTCAAGTGCATATCCAAGTACTTTTTAAATGTGATGAGGGTTTCTGCCTCTACCACCCTTTCAGGCAGTGAGTTCCAGACCCCCACCACCCTCTGGGGGAAAAAAGTTCTCCTCAACTCCCCTCTAATCCTTCTACCAATTACTTTAAATCTATGTCCCCTGGATATTGACCTGAGCATCACTGAGCTAGGGAGAGAGAGAAGAAATATCAGTCGGGGTTGCTGCCCCGGTTGCTATCACGTGATCCTCATCCCCCCCCAACCCCCCACCCCCACTCCCCCTGGCAAGTGCGGGTGTGAGGTGAAGGCAGAGTTGGACTCAATTCTGATGTTCCTCCCCTCCCCTCACCCCCTGCTACTTGAATGACCTGCTGACACTCACGGTGTAGAACCACAAGTGGAGAATGGAAAAGTTATTGGAAGGCTGGCATCTGTGGAACTGTGCTACCGTGGGGAAGGAACGGACTTGTGTTTATGGAGCACTTTTCACAACCTCAGGACGTCCCACGGCGCTGCACATCCAGTGAAGTCATTTTGAAGATGGAAATGCGGGGGCCAATTTGCGCACAGCAAGGTCCCACAAACAGCAATGTGGTACTGACCAGATAATCTGTTTCAGTGACGTTGGTTGATTATTGGTCAGGACACCGGGGAGAACTCCCCTGCCTTGTTTTAAAGTAGTGCCGGGGGATCTTTTACCTCCACCTGAGGGAGCAGACGGTGCTTTGGTTTAACGTCCCATCCGAAAGACGGCACCGCCGACAGTGCAGCACTCCCTCAGCACTGCACCGGGGGTGTCAGCTTGGATTATCCGCTCAAGTCTCTGGAGAGGGACTCAAACCCATGACCTTCTGACTCAGAGGTGAGAGTGCTGCCCACTGAGCCAATGGAGGTCAACGCCTTTTGCGCACGTGAACATGACGGACAGGAAAAGACCCACTGGTCCATCCAGCCTGACCCATAGAGGTTGTGATGTTTTGTGCAACAGGCCTCACCCACCCGGAGCCTTGTGTTAACTTCAGATCCTCCGACCGCTCCACCCAGACAGACAATACCAGGCAGGCTGAAACCAAACTGCAGCTGGGTAAAGCAATCAGCTCGCCGAACAGCAAGAAACTCGCTTTATAGGCACCTCAATTGCTGGAAAATGATACTGCAATAGTTCAACAGGAACATTTTTATGAGGGAGTTCTTCTGCCTTTTAACACAAGCAATTTCAGTGCTGGGAATGGAATATTTCCTGACCCAATGTCAACATTAAACTCTCCCTCATCAGATATAAAAAGGACCAAGTGCAGAGTGGCTCCACTCTGTCCCAATATATCTATATAAATAAATATAGCTGTATATATCTGTGTCCAGTGCATCAGATTGCATTGTTTTGGATTCCTCACCGTCGCTGTTCCCAATGCCTGTCTGAGGGGAGGGGCTCTTTACTTTATGCTAAATTGTGGCAGGTTTCGGGCCGTTTGGTGCTGGGGATTTGTGGTGAGCTGGGAACTGGGTTAAGACTGTCCAAACTCCCTTAATTTAAGTTCCTTCCAGGATGGGGTGGGAGAGAGGGGGGGAGGAGAGGGGAGGGGTGGTAGGGGGAGGGAAGGGAAGAGAAGAGGATGGAGAGATGTAGAGGGAGGGGGTAAGAAGGAGAGAGAGATCCTGTCCGCCCTCTCAGGTGGATATCCCACGGCACTATTTCGAAGAAGAGCAAGGGGAATTATCCCCGGTGTCCTGGGCCCAACATTTATCCCTCAATCAACATCACTAAAACAGATTATCTGGTCATTATCATATTGCTGTTTGTGGGAGCTTGCTGTGCGCAAATTGGTTGCTGTGTTTCCTACATTACAACAGTGACTACACTCCAAAAAGTACTTGATTGGCTGTAAAGCGCTTTGGGACATTCCGAGGTCATCAAAGGTGCTACGTAAATGCAAGTTCTTTCTTTTCCCTGGTCGGGCCCAATTCCACACTGGGCAGTGCACTAACCCCCTGGTGTCACCAGGGGAAGCAGCAAGGGGTCTTTTTGGCCAGTCAGTTCTTTTCTGACTTTAGAAACTTTTAGAGGGGTCCTTGCAGAGTGCCTGAGTTCTTATTTCATCTTTAATCTTGAAGCTGAGCAGGTTGGCCTGCAACTGGTTGGAGCTGTGCCACAGTCAGCGTAAAGCTGAGGCAGGGCGAGATTATCTCGAATGGATGACCTCTGACCCAACACCAACCAGTGCTACAACAATACAAAAAGAAAATACTGCAGATGCTGGAAATCTGAGATAAAAACAGAAAATGCTGGAGAAACTCAGCGGGTCAGGCAGCATCTGTGAAGAGAGAAACAGAGTTAACATTTCAGGTCAATGACCTTTCGTCAGAACTGGAAAAAAGCAGGAAATGGAACAGATTTTTAAGCAAGTGTAGGGGCTGGGAAATGGGGGAGGGGAGGAAAGAACAAAAGGGAAGGTCTGTGATAGGATGGAAGGCGGGAGAGATTAAGAGACATTGAGAGATATTCATGGCAAAAGGAGATGGTAATGGGACAGGTTAAGAAACAAAGGATGGCTCTATATTCAAGAAGGAGTTAGATATATTTCTTAAGGCTAAAGGGATCAAGGGATATGGGGAGAAAGCAGGGACAGGGTACTGAATTTGGATGATCAGCCATGATCTCATTGAATGGCGGAGCAGGGTCGAGGGGCTGAATGGCCTACTCCTGCTCCTATCTTCTATGTTTCTATGTGAAGTGTAAATTGCGTTGGCAGAATGAAAGACAGCTGCCATGTGGGGGAGAAGAAAAGAAGACAGACCAACCAGTGCTAAGCTGGCACTCCAATGCACAGTATAAGGTCACAAGATAATTACGTTCGAGGAAGGTTGCTCCATCCGCTTTAGTTGCTTCGGATAGAGAAACCCTACAGTTTCCCCAGCCCCCCTCGCCCATTGGAGCATCAAATTGTTTCTCATATTATCCCAGGGTTTTTTTCCTCTGTCTGGGAGTCCATTCCACTGTTGTGGCTAATTGGGAATCCAGATGTGGCTACTTATATTTCTGATTAGTAAATGAAAAGTGAGTAATAGACACCGGCGGTGGACATGTGATCTCAATACTCATATTCGCACGGCGTGTGCATGTGAACTTTAACCTTTTTGTGTGTTTGTTGACAAAATGGTAAAGTGAGTGAGTGTCCCTTGATTGTTGGGAGTGCTTTAATTTCTTGGTTACTGGATGGTGGTGGATGCTTGTTCAGTAAATACACACGCGTGAAGTACGTTTACCTGATTGTACATTTTAAAAAAATATTCGTTC
Source organism: Somniosus microcephalus (assembly GCF_052327205.1). Lineage (NCBI taxonomy): Eukaryota > Metazoa > Chordata > Chondrichthyes > Squaliformes > Somniosidae > Somniosus > Somniosus microcephalus. The sequence goes on from NC_140997.1 coordinate 226,393,024, forward strand.
ATGGGATGTGGGCGTTGCTGGCAAGGCCCGTCCCTCATTGCCCCCGAGAAGGTGGCGCTGAGCCGCCATTTCAGAGGGCAGTTAAGAGTCAACCACATTGCTGTGGGTCTGGAATCACATATCGGCCAGACCGGGTAAGGACAGTAGATTTCCTTCCACATTAGTGAACCAGATGGGTTTTTACGACAATCCGGTAGTTTCATGGTCACCATTACTGACATGAACTTTTTATTCCAGATTTATTGAATTAACTGAATTTAAATTCCCCAGCTGCCGTGGTGGGATTTGAACTAAGGTGTTTTCTACTAAAATTAGCACCTGTGGCTAAATCGGGGTCACCGTAGCCACACCTGTGGCTGTTCAGCACTTTCTATTGGGCAGCACGAACATGGACAAAATGAAGGCGCTCAAAGCTGTGCTGCAGCCCTGTGTCATGGTGGGTTCACAGACAGAGTGTGTAGTGGGGCGGGGAGGTGGGGGAGGGGGAGGGGGAGGAGGAAGGGAGGGGGGTCCCGTTTGCGACACCGGAACTTTAACGGGTCCTAAAACGAAAAGTCCCCTGACTGATACAATAGCAAAATACTGCGGGTGCTGGAAATCTGAAATAACAACAGAAAATGCTGGAAATACTCAACAGGCCAGGCAGCATCCGTGGAGAGAGAAACAGAGCTAACGTTTCAGGCCTGGCCACCGAGCAACTTTTCAGGCGCGTGGCCACAACTCCGAACCTGTTAAAGAAGCAAGAGTGTTTTACAGGCCTGTAACGTTGCAATAAAGGTTAGCTGGGCAGTCCCGGGGACGAGGGTCTGGAGCCTCGATTCCACAGGGCTGACTTCATGAAGGGTCCCAGACCTGAAACGTTAACTTTATCTCTCTCTCCACGGATGCTGCCTGGCCTGCTGAGTATTTCCAGCATTTTCTGTTGTTATTTTAGTCCCCTGACTGAATTGTGTCACCGGGGGGGGGAGGGGAGTTGAGACCTGCCTCGTGACTGAATTGTGCCGGCTCGATGCATTTTGGCGTCTTGTGATCTGAATCACGCCATGGTACGTCGCCAACAGGAACTTGACACCCTGCTGCTGTGAAGTTGTCGACAGCATGCTCGGATTCCATCTGGGGAAAGGTTAGGCGAGCCCCTGCCCCGATCCTAACCTTAGCCGCCCAGCGGGTGCTGCTCAACCAGGGTTCGGGGTTCGACGGCCGTCTTGCGCTCCCCGTCCGATTTTAATCGAGCGTAAATTCGGGGCAGGGGGGACTGGGATGCCAAACGGGCGCGGGAGCCAAACCCATCCCTCTGGCAGCTCAGGTTAAAAACGGGGGCTGCATGTTTTTGTTTCGTTTGGTGCGCGCCGACTACGTCGACCCGTTAAAATCGCTCTGCGGCCGACTATTTGGCTGCCCGGCCGAGCCTCGATTCCACAGGGCAGACTTTTCACAGCCAGCGTCTCCAGTTACCCTCCCCGTGCAGCCCAAACTGCTGAGTCAAGAAGTCCTTCCTGTCCGACGCAGAATCCCGTCAACTCCCCTCACCCACCCCTCGCTCCAAGTAGCAAAAGCCAGGCCGAGCGTAAACATAGAAACATACAAACATAGAAGATAGGAGCAGGAGTAGGCCATTCGGCCCCTTGAGCCTGCTCCGCCATTTAATGAGATCTTGGCTGATCATCCAAACTCAGTACCCTGTTCCTGCCTTCTCCCCATATCCCTTGATCCCTTTAGCCTTAAGAAATATATCCAACTCCTTCTTGAATATATTTAATGAATTGGCCTCAACTGCCTTCTGTGGTAGAGAATTCCACAGGTTCACCACTCTCTGGGTGAAGAAATTCCTCCTCATCTCTGTCCTAAATGGCTTACCCCTTATCCTTAGACTGTGACCCCTGGTTCTGGACTCCCCCGCCATCGGGAACATCCTTCGAGGATGGTCATCGACCCGAGACGTTATCTTCTATGTTTCTATATTCAAGAAGGAGTTAGATATATTTCTTAAGGCTAAGGGGATCAAGGGATATGGGGAGAAGGCAGGGACAGGGTGATCCTGTTGGATGATCAGCCATGATCGCGTTGAATGGCGGAGCAGGCTCGAGGGGCCGAATGGCCTACTCCTGCTCCTATCTTCTATGTTTCTATGTTTGACTCTGTTTCTCTCTTTCCGCGGAGGCTGCCCGACCTGCTGAGCGCTCCCAGTATTTTCGGTTGTTGTTTCAGATTTCCAGCATCCGCAGTGTTTTGCATTTTGCATAAAACATCTACTCCAGGGGGTACGGGGTGGGGCGTGGGGGCGAAACAACATGTCAGGTCCTAACAGGTCTCGGTGATCAGAAACACTTGCAATGAAAGAAATGGGTCACATTTCCGATTTAAAAAAAAGAATTGTCAGACAATTCTCAAAACTAAGCGGAGTGGGGGTGTGGCGGAAGCGTGAACGAAGCGGATTTGATTCGCGCACAGTGGTCGTGTTGCTATCATTAGCCTGAGCATTGCAGAGCTGTAAATGGCATTCTCTCCAGGCTGCAGGGAGTGAGAGCAGTAAATACCGGACACGTTTCAGAAAATGCCTTCAGGCTGACGTGGTGAACTTAGCAGAGCGTCCCGTATAAGGAAGTCAGCCCTCGTCCCCATTACAGGCCTATAAAACACTCTTGCTCCTTTAACAGGTTCAGAGTTGTGGCCACGTGCCTGAAAAGTTGCTCGGTGGCCACTTTTGCTGCAGTAATGTCGCAGCGCAGACTAGTGGGGCATGGGAAGGGCTGCCAACTTTTTACAGACACATTCCTGGAAGTTTCATCACATGACCTGTCGTTTCCAACCGCCCCACCCCCAGTCAAACAGGTTTTTTTTTAATTTGCCATCATCAATATTTTTATGGCTAATAAACAAAAGCATGCAAATTTAAAAATCACAGTACCTACTGTTATAAATCTCATCATTCATCAAGAAACTACTCGTGAAATAACGCTGGACGGCCAGCTGGTGGCGCCGTCCAAGGAGTATAAATACTCAAGCGTGGGCCCAGTTTGCACAGGGACATTTTGTAAGACAGGAACTAGTGAAGTACAACTAGACCTCCATGTTCTGAAACAAGTTGATTAAAGCCTTGCTTTATACTTGAACCAAGTGCGTAGTGAGTTTTATTACGTCACCTACGATTCCACCCCCCCCCCGGGTTTTTGCCCGTGGTGGTGTCCTGGAGATTAACCTTTAATTCCCGGAGACTCCAGGATAATCCTGGAGGGTTAGCGACCCTCGGTCCGGGGGAGGGGAAACTGAATTAATTTGGGGCTCGGCAGTGGAGAGCACCAGCCGTGCCCTCGTCCCCTTTGTCCTTTTGAAGACCTCGACTGGCTCACCCCGCAACCTTCTAAACTCAGGGCAAATGCAAGCCAACGTTTATGCAACCTGTCTTTGTCATTTTAACCCTTTAGGCCCTGGAAGTGCATTTTCTTGAAAAAACTGAAGTGCACAAAAGGCCTGGAGCCGGATGTCCTCCTCGATCACTGCACAGCGAGACGGGGGGAAACCTCCACCACAAGCTCCGACACAGACCGAATACAGCTTTCAAACTTACCCAGGCATTGGCGTTCAAACACAAACAGGCCAGCAGTCCCACTCATGTACCACGGGTGGTATGTGGTATAGTAAGATCCCATATCTGGGAATTGCAGCGTACATTTTCCAAAACTCATCGCTGCTTGTTTCCTAACCTTGGCAATTCCATAGACGCAGTAACGCTAATGAAAGAGAAGTCAGTAAATGCATTCACACTAAGAAACATCCAGAGATGCTAGTTTGAACACCTATGGCAATATAAACGAAAGGTACAATTCTAAAGGGGGTGCGAGAACAGAGAGAGCTTCGGGTGTATGTGCACAAATCTCTGAAGGTGGCAAGATAGGTTGAGAAGGCTGTTAAAAAAACTTACGCGATCCTTGGCTTTGTAAACAGAGGCACAGAGTACAAAAGCAAGGAAATTATGCTAAACCTTTATAATTCTCTCCCTAAACCTCTCCGCCTTGCTACCTCTCTCTCCTCCTTTAAGACGCTCCTTAAAACCTACCTCTTTGACCAAGCTTTTGGTCACCTGCCCTAATTTCTCCTTATTTGGCTCGGTGTCAATTTTTTTTTTGTCTTATAATACTCCCGTGCAGCGCCTTGGGTCGTTTTACTACGTTAAAGGTGCTATATAAATACAAGTTGTTGTTGTTGTTGTTGATCAAACAGGAAGTTTTAAGCAGAGCTTTAAAAGGGGAGAGAGAGACGGAGAGGTTCAGGGAGGGAATTCCAGAGCTTAGGGCCCAGACGGTTGAAGGCACGGCCGCCAATGGTGGGGCGAAGGGAGTGGGGGATCTGCAAGAGGCCAGAATTGGAGGAGCGCGGAGATCTCGGAGGGTTGTAGGGCTGGATGAGGCTACAGAGATTGGGAGGGGCGAGGCCATGGAGGGGTTTGAACACGAGGATGATTTTTAAAATTGAGGTGTTGCTTAACCGGGAGCCAATGTAGGTCAGCGTGCACAGGGGTGATGGGTGAATGGGACTTGGTGCGAGTTAGGACACGGGTTTTAAACGAGCTCAAGTTTATGGAGGGTAAAAGCTGGGAGGCCGGCCAGGAGCGTGTTGGAATAGTCGAGTCTGGAACTAACAAAGGCAGGGATGAGGGTTTAAGCAGCAGGTGGACTGAAGCAGGGGCGTAGTCAGGTGAAATTACAGAGAAAAGAAGAAAACTGGATAGGAAAGAAGCAAACAAACATGACCCCGCTGTCTTAGAAGGGTTAAGTTGAATCCATTTAGCCTGAGTTCTAGCCCTGGTGGGTACACATTTGAAGTACAGAACAGGCTGGCACGGTGCCCAGAGAGTCTGGATATAAGGCCCGGCCATCTGGTGAAGTGTGATTATTTGGGATAAAGATTCTTCAAACTATAGGCAGCCATTCTGAAAATTGTTCACCGTTGCACTTTCTCTGTTTCCATGTACGTTGGCGATTGGATTACGCCACCGTCACTGGGAGACTGAGTACATCAGGGGTCACGGGAACGTGGAGCTAGGTGTAGGATAGTTACCTTGGACTGTCTCTCTCGCTCTCTCTCTCTCTCTCTCTGCGGGTAAGTTCAATGCTGGTCGATGGTGTGAAATGGGCGATATTGAATTGGCCGCCCATTATCCGCCCCGCCAAAGTTTCCGCGCACCAATCGGGAGGTCCCACGCAGGTCACTCACCAGCTGCTGCCGCTGGAACAGATACGGTGAGGTAAATTCAATATCACCCATTTAACAAAAGTTAGAATCACCCCATCTGCCCTCTCGGGTGAACGTAAAAGATCCCATGCACTACTTCAAAGAAGAGCAGGGGCGTTACCCCTGGTATCCTGGCCAATACTTATCCCTCAACCAACATCACTAAAACAGATTATCTGGTCATTATCACATTGCTGTTTGTGGGAGCTCGCTGCGCGCAATTTTTGGCTGTCGCGTTTCCCACATCACAACAGTGACTGCACTCCAAAGGTTGGTTGTAAAGTGTTTTGGGGCATCCTGGTGTCGTGAAGAGCGCTTTAGAAATGAAAATCGTTCTTTTTCTTCACTTTCTCTTCACAACACCCCTCTCTATCTGTGTGATGTTCATTTTTTATACACTATGACAAACTGTTCCGAGCTAAACTAGAGTTGTACGGTCACAGAAACGAAGATATTGGGGTTCTAAATGTCTAAAAAAAAAATTACTAGAACCGTGCGCATTACAGAGGCTGGACCGCACTTGTAGACGGGAGAGCATATCCTGAAGTTACTTGACCTGGCCATAATACGAGGCGCGCAAATCCTACCATAGCAACCACCGATAATCGCAAATCCTACCATAGCAACCTGCGATAATTGGATTTGAAAAACCTGGTAATGTGTAGGAAAAAAATTGGGTAATTCTCAAAACACAATTGGTTAAAATATCAGGGATGGGAATCGACCTCCCCCACACACACACGCCGTCTACAAATGACTGTGATTCCACACTACAGGGACAACTAGAGATGGGTAATAAATGTCAACCACATCCCAAAAAAACAAATTAAAAAATCTAACTGCTGCCCAGGGAAAGGAGGAAACATTTTTCCAGATCATTATGTGCAGGTGGTGTCCATTGAAATTCCTGACATTATTGGGATAACTCATAAATCATTCAACAGAGACCTGTCGATGAATAAAAGAATTACATAGAGTGTACAGCACAGAAACAGGCCATTCGGCCCACCTGGCCGATGCCGGTGTTTATGCTCCACAGGGGCCTCCTCTCCCCACCCTGCCCCTCTACCCCAACTATACCCTTTCTCCTCATGTCTGCATCAAGCTTCCCCTTCAATGCGTCAATGCTCTCTGATTCACCCCCTGTGGCAGCAAGTTCCACATTCTCACCACTCTCTGTGTAAAAGAAATTCCTCCTGCATTCCTTATTGGATCTGTTAGTGGCCGACTTGTATTTATGCCACCCTTGTCCTGGACTCACCCGCAAAGTGGAATCAATGCAGTGAAAGCCTTTTTGAAAATGTGTAAGATTTAGGCTTGTTCTCTCTACACAGATGCGGCCGGACCTGCTGTGATTTCCAGCAAAAAAAATGTTTTTTTGTCTGTTTTTTGTTTTTCATACAGACCCCAGCATCTGCAACATTTGACCCCTTGTGACCCCACCTCATTGTTCTTTGATGTAATGTTTTCCTGACTGACCTGTTTGGACACCATTCACACCTTTGATTGCTGTGATTATCTCTCTGCCGAGGTGTGATAAATGGCAGTTAGAAAGATTACCTGTAATCATCTGGCATTATTCTCTGACTATATAAGCTGTGTCTTTATGCATCTCTCCACTTCACCTGACGAAGGAGCAGCGCTCCGAAAGCTTGTGATTTCAAATAAAACTGTTGGACTATAACCTGGTGTTGTGTGACTTCTTACATTTGTCCACCCCAGTCCAACACCGGCATCTCCACACCATAAGATTTTAGTGGTAATGTTATAAGATCGGGGCTCCCTGGGTAGGAATTCAGATGTGACCCTTCGGGTTGCCAATAAGTCCTTCAGCTTATTAAATTACCAGGAACACTCTGAGGAACTAGGAACCCCATCAGGAAAGACTGAACAGACTGGGCTCCATTCTCCAGAAGACTGAGGGGTGACCTGTTAGAGATCTTTCAAATTATGAAAGTGTTCGATAGGGTAGATGTAGAGAAGATGTTTCCACTTGTAGGGGCCATCAATATAAGATAGTCACGAATAAATCCAATAAGGAATTCAGGAGAAACTTCTTTATCGAGAGAGTGGTGAGAATGTGGAACTCGCTGCCACAGGGAGTGGTTGAGGCGATTCGCAGAGATACATTTAAGGGGAAGCTGGATAAACACACGAGGGAGAAAGGAATAGAAGGATAGGTTGATAGGGTGAGGTGAAGAGGGGTGGGAGGAGGCTCGTGTGGAGCATAAACACCGGCATAGACCAGTTGGGCCGAATGGCCTGTTTCTGTGCTGTAAATACTATGTCATTCTAGAGAAGCCTCTAGGATTGTGCTGGAGTCTCCAAAATTAAAGATTAATCTCCTGGACACTGCTGTGAGGAACTTGGGAGAAAAATCATATCCACTTACTTTGGACAATTTTGTTTATCAGATATAAAAATATTGGAAATAACAACAGGAAACGCTGGAAAAACTCAGCAGGCCAGGCAGCATCGGTGGAGAGAGAAACAGAGTTAACGTTTCAGTTCGGTGACCTTTCGTCAGAACTGGCTAAAAAAGCAGGAAATGGAAGCAGGTTTGGGGGCTGGGAAAAGGGGGAGGGGATGAAAGAACAAAAGGGAAGGTCAGTGATAGGATAGAAAGCAGGAGAGATTAAGAGACATTGAGAGACATTAAGAGATATTCAAGGTGAGAGGAGGTGGTAATGGGGCAGGTTAAGGAATTAAGGATGGCTCTAGATGGGGTGTGAGTTGCGCTGGCAGAATGAAGGACAGCTGAAGGGAGCGAAGAAAAACAAAAAGTGTGGATAAAAACAAGCGAAGAAAATATATATATGTGATAGGGGCCGAGGTTATGATCTGAAATTGTTGAATTCTATGTTGAGTCCAGAAGGCTGTAGAGTGTCTAATCGAAAGATGAGGTGCTGTTCCTCGAGCTTACGCTGAGCTTCCGTGGAACAGTGCAAGAGGCCGAGGACGGTGAGGTGAGAGTGGGAATGGGGCGGTGAATTAAAGTGACAGGCCACTGGGAGCTCGGGGTCCCCCTTGCGGACTGAACGGAGGTGTTCCGCAAAGCGGTCGCCCAATCTGCGTTTGGTCTCCCCAGTGTAGAGGAGGCCACATTGTGAGCAGCGAATACAGTATACTAGATTGCAGGAAGTACAAGTAAATCGCTGTTTCACCTGGAATAAAAATATTGGAGATGGGTAGAAAAAGCTGTTTGACTGAAAGTCAAGAATCATCCAATCAGGTAGCGAAGAGTTTGTTCGCTTTCCGATTGGCCGTGGGAAGGTGGAGCCCCGCGAGGATGGACATGTTGGGCAGTCAATGGCAGAAGATCGTGGGGGCGGGGCAGTTGGAGGTGAGAGGTTGTGTAACGAAATCTCCAGGAATACGTCCAACCAGAGTTGGTGACCCGAGCTACCCCACCCCACCAACCCCCCGCCCCGGAGAAATAAAAACGTGGGAAGCGCGCCCCTGAATTGCTGATACGCATCCCCAGCGCACTGCACTGAGGTAGCTAATATCAGAATAAGACAGTCAGTCATTTCTTGCTGGGGGTTTGTTTTTGGCCTGACCTTCAGATAACCCAGCCACTCCCCGAGCAACAACAATTAGCTTGTAATTGATTTCAGGATCTGGCCACTTAGGCCACTTTCCCAAAGGAAGTACCTAAGCAATGGCCTTAAAGGGACAGGCCAGGCTCCACACAACTAAACATTACAACCATGCTGCAGGCATTTATTAAATATTCATTCTCGGGGTTTGGGCGCCACTGACAAGTCCCGGCACTTACAGTGCCTGCTGTGGCTCAGTGGGTAGCGCCCTCGCCTGAAGATTGTAGGTTTGAGTCCCACTCCAGGGGCTTTGAGCGCAAAAATCTAGGCTGACACTCCCCAGTGCGGTGCTGAGGGAGCGCTGCACTGTCGGAGCTGCCGTCTTTCGGATGAGACGTTAAACCGAGACCCCCGCCTGCCCTCTCAGGTGGACATAAAAAATCCCACAACTCTATTCGAAGGAAAGCAGGGGAGTTCTCCCCGGTGTCCTGGCCAATAGTTATCCCTCAACCAACATCACTAAAACAGATTATCTGGTCATAATTGTAATGTATATACCCTTAAGGGGGGAACTACTTTCTACAGCTCATGTATACTGTAGTACCGGCAGTGACCACACCTGTATATAAGCTGAGTAGTAATCTGTTGTTTCAGTTGCAGTTTGAACCACCTTGAGTAAACACCTGTTGTACCGTTCTCTGCAGTCCTTTTCTTATTATTACACGGACGTAACAGTGGCGACGAGCAAGTTCAAACCTACCTGCAACTCTGCATCACCTCCCAGGGATTTGCTCCCGGAGAACAGTGGAAGGAGGTCGAGTCCAGAAGCACGGGCGTCGACCCTGGGCAACCGCCCAGTCATCCAGCGGAGATTTGAGCATCGCAGGGGAGGCTGTCGAGAGCCAGGCTTGGCTTTCCAGTCACGGTGGTCCAGCGAAACAGGCTGGCAACAGGTACTGCGCAGACCCTTCCCGGACAGCGACGGGTTAGAGCCCGACTGAGCGGCACAGAAAAAGGCCGAGCAGCGTCGACGGGGGAGAGAGAGAGGGCAGAGCGCACAGGGCGCAGCCGGTGTTCAGGACCGAGCGACGTCAATGGGGGAGAGAGGCGAGAGAGAGCAGAGCGCAGCCGGTGGTCAAGGGCCGAGCAGCGTCAACGGGGGAGAGAGGCACGCAGGAAAACGCGAGGCGCTGCCATTGCCATGAGGACTGCAGAGAGCGGCGTTGGCAGCAGTGCAGGAGCAGCGCACGAAACCCACAGGGCATCACCATTTGCCACGAGGACCGCCGAGAGCGGCGTTGGCAGCAGCGCGGGAGACGCCATTTTAAGCCGCAGCGGGGAAGAAAGGAAAGCGCGGGAGACGCCATTTTAAGCCAGTCTAACCACACCCAAAAATGCCGAAGAGTGGCAGTATCACAGCGTTCGACAATGAAGTCGAACATTGGACGACATATGTCGAACGCATAGAAGTATACTGCAAGGCGAATGAAGTGCCAGATGACAAGAAAGCACTGGTATTGTTGAATTCAATGGGTGCAAAAACGCATGGCTTACTACAAAACCTAGTAACCCCAGAGAAGCCAGTAGAAAAGGATTTTGAAAACATAGCGTCAATCCTACAGGACCACTTAAATCCCACACCGCTGCTGATAGCAGAAAGATTTAAGATTCACAAAAGGAACCAGCATAAAGATGAAAGTAATGCTGAGTATTTAACGGAACTGCGCAAGCTATCGAAACACTGCCAGTTTGGAACGGGACTAGCAGATACTTTAAGGGACAAGTTTGTGTGTGGGCTTCAAAGTGAAGGAACCCAGAAACGGCTTCTATCAGAAAAGGATCTTACGCTGGACAAGGCTTTCAGCATTGCAGTATCACACGAAGCAGCAGCACGGGGCACTGCAGAGATACAACGGAGACCGCAAGAATATGGCACAAATGAAATGTCATACGGAACAGTGAAGTGCTATCGCTGCGGCAGAACAACACATGACCATAATGATTGCTGGTTCAAGGACAAAGTGTGCAGACAGTGTGGAAAAGTAGAACACATAGCAAGAGTCTGCAGGTCGGGAAAGAAAACCAGCAGCAAGAAATCTCCACAGAAGTACAAGAAGGTACATAAGGTGACGGAGAGTAGTTCAGCCGAACAGAAGAGTGATACAGACTCCGGAAGCAAGGAGCTGGGTTGTCTGAAACTACATAATGTGATCAAAACGGAGGATCACCAAACTATCTGGGTCACGCTCAAGATAGCAGGAGTCCAAGTGAAAATGGAATTGGACACAGGATCAGCCCTAACAGTCATAAACCAAAGGGACTACAAGCGGCTATTCTCACATATACCCTTGAGAGATACAAAGATTGTCTTGAAGACGTACACGGGGCAAAAAGTCTACCCCAAAGGAAAAATAAGGGTGAACGTTATATATAACGACAAGGAAACACCAAAAATGGACCTGTATGTATTGCCAGATGGAGGACCACCACTACTAGGACGTGAATGGATCCGGAAGATACAGCTAGATTGGCATTCCATACAAGCACTGATTGTAGATGCCAAAAAGGATGACGACGTCACACCTGGACGACTGTCAAAAATGCTAACTGACGCACAAGAAGTGTTCCAGGAGGGACTCGGAACACTAAAAGGCATAACAGCGATGAGCAAAATAGAGGAAAATGCAAGCCCAAAGTTTTTTAAGGCCAGACCGGTACCTTATGCGATCCGCCCAGCCGTCGAAGCAGAGCTGCAAGGTTTCGAACATTCAGGAGTACTGTCCAAAGTGGACTGGAGCGAGTGGGCTACACCCATCGTTCCTGTAATGAAGAGGTCGTTGAGTAATACGCCTGGGGAACCAAAGAAGGTTCGCATCTGTGGGGACTTTAAGGTGACAGTGAACCCAGTCCTTCACACTGTACAATATCCGCTTCCGCGGATTGAAGATATTTTCGCCTCGCTATCTGGAGGGAAACGCTTCACTAAGATTGATCTGGCCCAGGCGTACCTGCAAATGGAGGTAGAAGAAGCCTCGAAACAGTACCTCACGATCAACACTCATAAAGGTCTCTACCAATACAACCGGCTGGTGTTCAGGGTAGCATCAGCTCCGGCTATTTGGCAAAGGGCAATGGAACAAGTCCTGCAAGGGATTCCAGGGACCCAGTGTTATTTGGACGACATCCTGGTCATGGGCGAAAATGACAGTGATCACCTCGCCAACCTGGAGCAGGTGCTCACTAGATTGAAGGAATATGGGCTACGAGCTAATCGCCACAAATGCGAGTTTTTCCAGAAGCAGATCTCGTATTGTGGCCACGTTATTGATAAAGAGGGGTTACATAAGTCCCCTGAAAAGATTGAGGCAGTAGTCAAGGCTCCAGCACCGGAAAATGTGTCACAACTGAGGTCATTCCTCGGGCTGGTGAACTACTACCATAAGTTCTTGCCGAATTTGTCTACTGTACTACACCCACTGAACACCCTACTGCAAACGGGGGTACCATGGAAGTGGAGTGACGAATGTAAATGAGCTTTCCAGAAGTGCAAAGAATTGATCACATCAAAAGAGGTGTTGGCTCATTTCAACCCAGCACTACCAATTCGGTTGGCGTGTGATGCATCACCCTATGGCATTGGAGCGGTGCTGTTGCACAAATTCCCGGACGGCTTGGAGAGGCCAGGAGCGTTTGCGTCTCGGTCACTAACCTCAGCTGAGCGTAACTACGCTCAGATTGACAGGGAGGCCCTCAGCCTAGTGTGGGGAGTGAAAAAGTTCAATCGCTATCTGCACGGGCAGAAGTTCACCTTGCTGACTGACCACCAACCACTTGTCTCCATCCTTAATCCAAAGAAGGGCGTTCCGGTGATGACTGCGCAACGGCTACAAAGATGGTCCCTTTTTCTAGGGGCGCACCAATATGAAATCGAGTATAAGGGCACGAAACAGCATGGAAACGCTGATGGGCTATCACGCCTGCCACTGCCTACTGCGGAGGAAGCACCAGCAGTGGATCCTGTCGAAATATTTCATTTGACTATAATTGAATGCTTGCCAGTAACTAACGCTGGTATAGAGAAGGAGACCCGAAATGACCCGACACTGTCTCGGGTATATGATTTGACGGTGAAGGGATGGCCAGCACATGGCGACTCACTGTTGCCAGCATTCTCATCCAGAAGAGAACAGCTGTCAGTATGCCAGGGGACCTTGATGTGTGGATCCCGAGTGGTAATTCCACCCAAGTTAAGGGAGAGAGTGCTCAATGAGCTTCACGAAGGTCATCTGGGAGGGCTGAAAATGAAAAGCCTTGCTAGGGCTTATGTGTGGTGGCCGGGGATCGATCAGCAAATCGAGGACCTGACAAAGAGCTGCTCAGGATGCCAGAAGGTCCAAAATGCATCACCACATGCCCCTCTACACCCATGGGAGTGGCCCTCATCTCCATGGCAACGGGTGCATATTGATTTTGCTGGTCCATTCATGGACTCAATGTTTTTAATAGCTGTGGATGCGCACTCGAAATGGCCTGAGGTGATCAAAATGTCCTCCACCACCACGGAGAAAACTATTGCAGTCCTACGGACCATTTTTGCCAGGAACGGCTTGCCAGAGCAGATTTGCTCTGATAACGGACCACAGTTTGTGTCCGAAGAGTTTCGAAGATTTATGAAAAGGAATGGGGTAAGGCATTACACATCTGCCCCGTATCATCCAGCCACAAATGGATTGGCTGAGAGGTTCGTACAAACCTTTAAAAAAGCAGTAAGGGCCATGTGCGATGACGACATTCCACTGCAGCATAAGGTGGACAATTTCCTGTTAGCCTACAGAAATGCGACACATGCAGTCACCAACCAGGCCCCGGCCATGATGTTCTTTAACCGAAGGTTGAGATCTCGTCTGGATTTGCTCAGACCAAATGTACGAAGAGATGTTGAGAGTAAGCAACTCCAGCACATCAATGAGAAGCCGACAAGGAACTTCAATGTAGGGCAACCAGTCTTGGCCCGCGACTACCGAACAGAGAAATGGCAACCAGGAACGATATGCACACTGCAGGGGCCACTAATGTACACAGTGGACGTTGGGGAGAGCATCGTGAGACACCATGCTGACCAGATCCTAGAGTCACAGGAATGAGTCAACCCCATGCCTCGCCCATACGTACCTGGTGATGAACCCGACGTACAGGTAGCATCTACCCCAGAAACAGTAGCATTGGAAGCTGATGAACCAACCGACGACAGGGGGCCAGAATCGCCTCCGCATCAAGAGCAAGACACTCGGGAAAGGCACTATCCAGAAAGGATCAGGAAGCCTCCCCAAAGACTGAATATATAAATAGACTATTTTCAGCTAATGTTGCATGTTAAAAGTGTTAATTGTAATTAGTTTGATATTTAATTGTTAAATGAGTGTTATGGTACTGTTAATCTAAAAGGGGAGGAATTGTAATGTATGTACCTTTAAGGGGGGAACTACTTTCAAAGCTCATGTATACTCTAGTACTGGCAGTGACCACACCTATATATAACGCTGAGTAGTAATCTGTTGTTTCAGTTGCAGTTTGAACCACGTTAAGTAAACACCTGTTGTACCGTTCTCTGCAGTCCTTTTCTTATTATTACACGGATGTAACAACTATCACATTGCTGTTTGTGGGAGCTTGCTGTGTGCAAATTGGCTGCCGCGTTTCCTACATTACAACAGTGACTCCACTTCGAAAAAAAAGTACTTCATTGGCTGTAAAACGCTTTGAGATGTCCGGTGGTCGTGAAAGGCGCTATAGAAATGCAAGTCTTTCTTTCTTTTATTACACTCCCCAGTTGCCCTGAGAAGGTGGTGGTGGGCCTTCTTCTAGACCCCTTGCAGTTTACAGCGGTTTGATCCAACTGAGTGGCTGGCTTGCTCACTTCAGAGTCAACTCGGGGGCATAGTTTCAGAATAAAGGGCCGCCCTTCTCTCAGAGGGTCGTAAATCTGTGGAATTCTCTGCCCCAGAGAGCCGTGGAGGCTGGGTCATTAAATACATTTAAGGTGGAGATAGACAGATTTTTGCAAGATAAGGGAGTGAAGGGTTATGGGGAGCGGGCGGGGAAGTGGCTTTGAGCCCAAGATCAGCCATGATCTTATTGAATGGTGGAGCAGGCTCGAGGGGCCAAGTGGCCGACTCCTGCTCCTATTTCTTATGTTCTTATAAACACGTTGGTGTAGAACCGGAGATACGTACAGGCCAGACCGGGTAAGAATGGCACGTCTCCTTCCCTAAAGGACATTAGTGAACCAGTTGGGGGTTATTATGACATTCCAGCCGCTCTCGAACCCCCCATGAGTAATACAAAAAGGGGTATCGGCTATTTTTAGATTCAAAACATTTTCTGGGGATCTCTATATTTTCTGATTCTGCTTTAGAATCCTAAAGGAATTCAATCCCCAGCTGGTTTCTGGTGGGCCGACAAACTGCCCCATAAAATGTCAGTAAACCAATGGAACTGGTGCAACAGGGTGGGGTTAAAGCACATTTTTAGGCCAGAAAGAAAAAGAAAGACTTGCATTTCTATAGCGCCTTTTGTGACATCCCAAAACACTTTACAGCCAATGAAGTACATTTTGCAGTGTTGTTGTAAGAAACGCGGCAGCCAATTTGCGCACAGCAAGCTCCCACAAACAGCAATGTGATAATGACCAGATCATCTGTTTTTGTGATGTTGATTGAGGGATAAATATTGGCCAAGACACCAGGGATAACTCCCCTGCTCTTCTTCGAAATAGTGGCCATGGGATCTTTTACATCCACCCGAGAAAGCAGACGGGGCCTCGGTTTAACATCTCATCCGAAAGGCGGCACCTCCGACAGTGCGGGACTCCCTCAGCACTGCACTGGGAGCGTCAGCCTGGATTGTGCTTAAGTCTCAGGAGTGGGACCTGAACTCATGACCATCGTGACTCAGGCGAGAAGTGAGCTTTGAAAGCAGCTGCCCGATTTAGCCTCACGCCCCAGCTTTTTCGGCACAACCCTGCAAATTAGTCCTCTTCAAGTGCCTGCCCAATTGCCTTTCGAAAGTACCACATTTTTGCAAAATTTTTTTAAGGTAGCACTTTGTTGCGTATCTTTTTGTCAATTGGTGGGCTTTCCAATTTTTAAATGGCCAGTCCGCTGCCCTCAGCAACGCTTCACGTAAGAAATGCACAGACGTCCCCTTTGCTTCAGGTGTTGCGAGGGGCCAAATTATGTAAATTATGCTGCGTAGCA
Source organism: Somniosus microcephalus (assembly GCF_052327205.1). Taxonomy (NCBI): domain Eukaryota; kingdom Metazoa; phylum Chordata; class Chondrichthyes; order Squaliformes; family Somniosidae; genus Somniosus; species Somniosus microcephalus. The sequence goes on from NC_140997.1 coordinate 226,409,051, forward strand.
CATTTCCTGCATTTGCATAGCATTTGAATTAGCCCCCCCGCCCCCCGCTGATACTCTGTGCAACCCCCCCTGCCCAACCCCCCTCACCGCCCCCATCACTTTGGGTGGGAAATCCCGGAGGTAGCGGGAACAAGGATGGGTTTGGTTCTCGGATATACTCGGCCAATGCGTGCACCTCCATTTTAACAGCATGCACAAGGGATCTTGCAGCATTTGGCAAAACCCCAGAGTATTACAGAAGGCAGCATGAGGGTGGTTAAGTGCTGTAAACAAGCTACAGCTATAGAGAAATCTCTCTGAGTGGCTGTTAATCCCTTAAATACACACGAGACTGATATAATCTACGTGACCTAAAAAAGAAGCCAACCATCCCATGTGCGTGTTAAACCCAAACCGTGAGCATAGCTGTGCCATGTAAGGTTGCCAACAATGTTCCCGTTAGGCTGCGCAGCCGCATGGCGGTCTGGAGGCTCCGCTCAACAGCTGGTGGTTAAGAAGGCAAATGGCATGTTGGCCTTCATAGCGAGAGGATTTGAGTACAGGAACAAGGATGTCTTGCTGCAGTTATACAGGGCCTTGGTGAGACCACATCTTGAGTATTGTGTGCAGTTTTGGTCGCCTTATCTGAGGAAGGATGTTCTTGCCATGGAGGGAGTGCAGCGAAGATTCACCAAACTGATACCTGGGATGGCAGGAATGATGTATGAGGAGAGATTGGGTCGATTGGGCTTATACTCGCTGGAGTTTAGAAGAATGAGAGGGGATCTCATTGAAACTTATAAAATTCTGACAGGACTGGACAGACTGCAGGAAGGATGTTCCCGATGGTCGGGGAGTCCAGAACCAGGGGTCACAGTCTAAGGATAAGGGGTAGGCCATTTAGGACAGAAATGAGGAGGAATTTTTTCACCCAGAGAGTGGTGAACCTGTGGAATTCTCTACCACAGAAGGCAGTAGAGGCCAATACATTAAATATATTCAAGAAGGAGTTGGATATATTTCTTAAGGCTAAAGGGATCAAGGGGTATGGGGTGAAAGCAGGGACCGGGTACTGAATTTGGATGATCAGCCATGATCTCATTGAATGGCGGAGCAGGCTCGAAGGGCCGAATGGCCTACCCCTGCTCCTATCTTCTATGTTTCTATGTTTCTATGTTTTAAGTGGGGAAAACCCCGCGTGCACGGAAATTTGAGTGGGCCGCGCAAGCCCGTTAAAGGGGCCACGCACCCGGAAAAAATTAGCGGGAACACAGTTTGCCAACCCATCCAGGATTGCCCTGGAGTCTTTAGGAATTGAAGACCAATCTCCCGGGACACTGCAGCGAGCAAACACCCTGCAGAAAAATCATAGGGACTGACGTAAGAAAACTACTGGGCACTTGGTCTGAGTGTTAAACAGGGCTTTAATCAATTGTTTTACAACACGGAGATCTAGTTGTGTCCTTCACTAGTTCCTGTTAAAGAATGTCCTGCGCAAGCTGGGCCCGTGCCCGAGTATTTATACTCTCCCTGGACAGCGCCACCAGCAGGCCGCCCAGTATTATTTCATAAGTCATTTCCACATGAATGGCAAGATTCATGTCAGGGACGTTTCAAAAACAGGTGTGTTTTTATCATTCTGTTTGAATACTTCTGGCAGTGAGTTCCAAATCCTAGCCACTCATTGCACAAAAAACATTTTTCCTCACGTCGCCTCTGGTTCTTCTGCCAACCACCTTAAATCTCTGCCCTCTGGTTATCGGCCCTCCAGGAGAAACCTCATTACTCAAAGAGTGGAACTCGCTACCACAGGGAGAAGTTGAGGCGAACAACAAAGATGCATTTTAAGGGGAAGCTGGATAAGCACATGAGGGAGAAGGGAATACAGGGTTATGTTGGTGGGGTGAGATGAAGTAAGGAGGGAGGAGGCTCGTGCGGAGCATAAACACCGGCACGGACCAGTTGGCCTGTTTCCGTGCTGTAAAATTCTTTGTAAATCTAAGTTTGTGGTGCAGTACTGTAATTTGCAAGTCAGAAAGCTAGCTGACTGTGCACACATAACCTGCAGGATCCCTTCTCCTGCCTGCAAGCTGGCTTTCAGCCGGAACGTGCAAGACTCCATTCCTCTTCCTTATTCGATTCAGTACCTAGAGTCTGTTTGAAAATGGGAAAGGACGATTAAGCTTCACAATAGCGGAGAAAGCCACGACAGCTGACACCGCAGCTATTGCATCAGGGTTTACGACTGTGCCCTCATAAACTGGCTTGCGTCAATGATCGAAAGAACAAGGTGCTTCCTGAGCTGGCATTGCGCCAACTTAATTGGCCTTTATCGAGAGGATTAGGCACAGAGGGTACGATCACTTTGAAGCAAGGTAGAAGGAACAGATTGGAGCTTTGCAGCGAAGGTTGTTGAAGCCGTTTAGTGATGCGGCTGTTTGTTTAAAGAAAAAAAGAAAGACTTGCATTTCTATAGCACCTTTCATGACCACCGGACATCCCAAAGCGCTTTACAGCCAATGACGTACTTTCTGAAGTGTAGTCACTGTTGTAATGTAGGAAATGCAGCAGCCAATTTGTGCCCAGCAAGCTCCCACAAACAGCAATGTGATAATGACCAGATAATCTGTTTTTGTTGTGTTGATTGAGGGATAAATATTGGCCGGGACACCGAGGAGAACTCCCTTGCTCTTCATCAAAATAGTGCCACGGGATCTTTTACGTCCACCTGAGAGGGCAGACGGGGTTTCGGTTTGACGTCTCATCCGAAAGACGGCACCTCCGACAGTGCACCGCTCCCTCAGTACTGCCCCTCCAACTGTGCAGCACCCGCTCAGTACTGCCCCTCCAACTGTGCAGCGCTCCTTCAGTACTGACCCTCTGACTGTGTAGCGCTCCCTCAGTACTGCCCCTCTGACAGTGCGGCGCTCCCTCAATACTGCCCCTCCGACAGTGCGGCGCTCCCTCAGTACTGCCCCTCCGACAGTGTGGCGCTCCCTCAGTACTGCCCCTCTGATAGTGCGGTGCTCCCTCAGTACCGCCCCTCCGACAGTGAGGCGCTCCCTCAGTACTGCCCCTCCGACAGTGAGGCGCTCCCTCAGTACTGCTCCTCCGACAGTGTGGCGCTCCCTCAGTACTGCCCCTCCGACAGTGCGACGCTCCCTCAGTACTGCCCCTCCGACAGTGAGGTGCTCCCTCAGTACCGCCCCTCTGACAGTGCGGCGCTCCCTCAGTACTGCCCCTCCGACTGTGCAGCGCTCCCTCAGTACTGACCCTCTGACTGTGCAGCACTCCCTCAGCACTGCAATCTAGGCTGATTAAAGGTCCGTTAACCCAAAGCGCTAACCCAGTTTTCTAGTTGCACATAACTGACACCCTGGGGGGGGGGGCGACTTTAACCTAGGCCGCCGGTCGGGACACTGAGGGGATCGGGTGTGAGACAAGTTTTACACCGCTGCTCGATTTTACTCTGATTGAAGCCATTGGGTGAGGTGTAAAACTGACCTTCCACCCGTGGGTTTCCCGCCCGGTGGGTTAGATTAAAATAATCCCCACCCCATCAATGTTCCCTTTAATTTTGTTTGGGGTGCGCGGCCCCTTTAACGGGAGTCGTGACCCATTCAAACCTCTGGGCATGCACCGTTTTTTTTGCATTGGGAAGCCGGCAAGCGGCCTGCGCGGGACCTCGAGACACCTGCGCGGCCACATGGCTCAACGGGAACGTTGTCCCCCACCCCCACCCGCCGCATCCATTTCCACCATTTTCTGTTTCAAATCTGCAGAGATTGCAGAGTTTATTACTTCTGATGTTGTTGGACGGTTCATTTTCGAAACCAACCCTGTAAAATAAGCCTTGAAGTTTTCCTGATGTTAGGAGTGAGCACACAACCCAGGGGGCCAGGATTGTGGTGCAGGGATCCTTGCTTTAAGAAACATTGCGGCCTGGTGATGGAGTCAAGACCATGTGCAGAAGCCTGAGTGTGGTGTAGACAGACTCTGCGGGCAGTGCAACACAGCTCTGCGGATTAAAAAATCGGCAGGTCTCTGTGGCGCAATCGGTTAGCGCGTTCGGTTGTTCGAGCCCACCCAGAGACGCACATTTTATGAAATGTATCAACAGTATCCGCTGAAATAGCTCAGTTGGGAGAGCGTTAGCGGCACGGCAAGAGAGCCCCAGGTGGGCTGAGGAAATGCTTCAAGGACACCCTCAAAGCCTCCTTGAAAAAGCGTAACATCCCCACCGACACCTGGGAATCCCTGGCCCAAGACCGCACAAAGTGGAGGAGAAGCATCCGGGAAGGGGCCGAAAACCTCGAGTCTCTTCGCCCGGAGCAAGCGCAGGCAGCGCAAGGAGCCCCACCTGTGACAGAGACTGTAGGTCCTGCATCGGACTCATCAGTCACCTGAGAACTCATTTTTAATGTGGAAGCAAGTCATCCTCGGTTCCAAGTGTTTCAAGAGACTGGTCCTGGCTCACATCAAAGCCAGTGTTCCCGCCTCTCTTGACCAACACCAGTTTGCCTATCGTGCAAACAGATCAACGGAGGATGCAATCACAACTGCTCTACACTCGGCACTGAATCACCTAGATGGTAAAGAGACCTACATCAGAATGCTGTTCATAGACTACAGCTCAGCATTCAACACTATCGTCCCCAACAAGCTGGCCACCAAACTCTTGGCCTGAACACTTCCCTCTGCAACTGGACCCTGGACTTCCTAACAAACAGACCCCAGTCTGTCAAATTAGGTAACCACACCTCCCCCCCCCCGACCCTGAACACGGGGGCCCCACAAGGATGTGTGCTGAGCCCCCTCCTCTACTCCCTCTTCACCCACGACTGTGTGGCTGTTCATGGTTCCAACACCATCATCAAGTTTGCGGATGATACCACGGTAGTAGGCCAGATCACCAACAACGATGAGTCAGCCTACAGGGAGGAGGTCCAGCATCTCGTGAAGTGGTGCGCCGATAACAACCTGGCCTTTAACATCAAGAAAACCAAAGAAATCATTGTGGACTTCAGGAAGTCTAAAGGCGGAAGTCACACCCCCATCCACATCAATGGGGCTGTGGTGGAAAGGGTGGACAGCTTTAAGTTCCTCGGAGTCCACATCACGGAAGATCTCTCCTGGTCCCTCAATACCTCCTCTCTGGTGAAGAAGGCCCAGCAGTGCCTATATTTCCTAAGGAGGCTGAAGGGATGTAACCTGTCACCCCTGATCTTCTCTAACTTTTACCGCTGCACAATAGAGAGCATCCTGACGAACTGTATCACAGTATGGTATGGCAGCTGTAGCTACTATGACCGGAAAGCCCTGCAGCGGGTAGTCAAAACTGCCCAACGCATTACTGGCACCCGGCTACCGACCATAGAGCACATATACCAGAAACGCTGTTTACAGAGGTCAAGGTCCATCATCAAAGACCCTACCCACCGCAGCCACAGTCTGTTCGCCCTCCTGCCATCTGAGAGACGCTACAGATGCATTCGCACCCGTACGACCAGATTTAGGAACAGCTTCTTTCCCAGGGCTGTCATCCTACTGAACTCCACAAATAAACTCTAAAGCCTGCACATCTGCCAATGCACTTTATCATGGTTATGTTTATGTTAATGTATTACAAGCCAAATGTATGTTGAATGTTTAAATGTCTTAATCTAAATGTACACTCTCGGGAGCCGCAAGCCTACATTTCGTTGTACTGCACTTGTGCACTAACAATGACAATAAAAGTTGATTTGATTTGATCCTCGGTTCCAAGGGACTGCCTAAGAAGAAGGAGACTGAAGATCTACCTGGTTCAATCTTGGGTTTTGGCAGATGGTTTTTTTCTTCTCTTGCAGTATTTTACATAATTTTACAAGTCTAAGATTAAAGAGAAACAGGCAAGGGAAAGTTTGTTAAAAACAAAGTCACAACTTTGCAAATTTATTAAGGAAGTCATGCACTGAAGAAGATGCAAGAGGAAGTTTGTAAGAGCCAAGTCACAAGTTTTCTCTTTCTTGCAGCTTTTCTTAACTTTGCCTCTTAATGTTTGTTTATTATCTAAAGAATGAAGAACGGATGGTGACAGTCAGGAAGTCCAAGTGGAGTACAGGAGTGATTAAACCAGAAAAGGGATAATGCTGCAAAGCAAAGTGAAAATGGGACACATAAAAAGGGCCACCTCCATTGCCGAAACCCGGGATTGAACCAGGGACCTTTAGATCTATCAGTCTAACGCTCTCCCAACTGAGCTATTTCGGCTGGTACATGCAACAGACAAAGTAACGTATGTCATAGGCTGTTTCTCTCTCCACCGATGTTGCCTCGCTTGTTGCTTGTTTGCAGCATTCTCTCAGAATCTTACAGCACACAAGGAGGCCATTCGGCCCATCGTGCCTGTGCCGGCTCTTTGAAAGAGCTCTCCAATTAGTCCCAATTCCCCCCTGCTCTTTTCCCCATAGCATTAGGCTGACGATCTATGGGTCACTGTTTCGACTCCTCGTGTCCTCGTCAACTAGCATCTCTCACTCTGTAACTCTTGTGTGAAAAGGTAATAAATTGTTCCCAAGAGATCTGAGCACAAAAATGGAGCTCTGAGCACATCTTGGAGCGTCAGCCTATGACGCTCCAAGATGGGTCGAATGGCCTCCTTAAATTTCTATGATTCTATGAAACAGATGAAAGCAAACAAAGCCAAGTATAAGAGGCAAAAATATAACAAGAAAACTTCACCCTATGACATAAATTATTTTGTCTCATACACATAGCAGCCGAAATAGCTCAGTTGGGAGAGCGTTAGACTGAAGATCTAAAGGTCCCTGGTTCGATCCCGGGTTTCGGCAATGGAGGTGGTCCTTCTTATGTGTCTCATTTTCACCTCCCTTTGCCTTGCAGTATTATCCCTTTTCTGGTTTAATCACTCCTGTACTCCACTTTGACTTCCTGACTGTCACCATCTGTTTTTCATTCCTTTTAGATAATATAAACACCAATTGTTAAAAAAAACATTCAGAGGCAAAGTTAAGGAAAGGTGAAAACTTGTGACTTTGCTGTTACAAACTTTCTCTTGCATCTTTTTTCAGTGCATGACTTCCGTGATAAATTTGAAACAAAGTCTCTCTTGTCTGTTTCTGCTTTAATCTTCGACTGGTAAAATTTGAGTTAAAAAAAAAAATACTGCAAAAAAAACCATCTGCCGAAACCCGGGATCGAACCAGGGACCTTTAGATCTTCAGTCTAACGCTCTCCCAACTGAGCTATTTCGGCAGCTACCCCTGACATATTTCAGTCTCCGGCACCAAGCTACGGGAACGTGTTTATTTCCTCTTTTAATCTTTGTATTGTTTGGTATTTCTGCCCATGTTCTGACCTGCTGGTGTCTTCAATGGGTGAGAGACTCCCTGCTAAGAGCACAACACTTCCAGCAATAAAGAGATTCAATAAAAAGGCACCAAACTCCTGAACTGTAGGAAATCCTCTGAATGAAAAAAGATACATTGATCTTTCCCACGCTTCAATCCACGTGTCTTTTACACTCCAGATATTTCAGTATTTTTACCTATCAAGAATAAGCATTGTGGTTTTTTTTTAAATGACTACAGGACAAAAGTACAAAAGCCTTTTAATTTAAAAACTCACTTTCTGTCCAAATACTTTAATCCCTTAATCTTTGCACCGGGTTTAAACCAAAAGGTTGTATTAAAAAATGTGCTTCAGGCAGTTATTATAAATGAACTATTGGAATATATTAAATTGCAAAAGTATATTTGTCTTAAAACGTTTTTATTAAGTGTACAGACCAGATAGAACGTAATTATATTTAAAGAGAAACGATACGTATAATAATTCTTGGTTTTGAGGTGGTCGAGAGGATATTTTTCTTTTTCTTCCTATTTTGAAAAGTAGCAAATAATATTTTGTTAAAAAAACATGCAAAGAACGGAGGGGAAGCGAGGTAACAGCTGGCGAGAGCAATGTGTTGAGAAATGGGTTAGATTGAATTTGGGGCAAAACAAAATGCGATACACTGAACTGTTGTTCATTTATTTTAATCGTGTTCAAAGATAAAATGTGCGTCCCTGGGTGGGCTCGAACCACCAACCTTTCGGTTAACAGCCGAACGCGCTAACCGATTGCGCCACAGAGACTCTGCAGCCGGCACGTTCCGCAGACGCATTGTTGCACTGCCTGCAGAACCTTGACTCTATCACCAGGCAGCAACGCTCCTTAAAGCAAGGATCCCTGCACCACACAATCCTGGACTCACGCCCCCTGGGTTGTGTGCTCACTCCTAACATCAGGAAAACCTCAATGCTTATTTTACAGGGTCGGTTTTTAAAACGCACCGCCCAACATCAGAAGTAATAAATCCCACAAACTCTGCAAATTTTAAACAGAAATTGATGGAAATGCATGCGGGGGGCGTGGTGCAATGTTGTTTAAAAAGGGAGAAAGCGATAGACCGAGTAATTACAGGCCAGTCAGCCTAACCCCGGTGGTGGGAAAATTATTGGAAAAAATTCTGAGGGACAGGGTAAATCTTCATTTAGAAAGACACGGATTAATCAGGGACAGTCAGCATGGATTTGTCAAGGGAAAGTCGTGTCTGGCTAACTTGATTGAATTTTGTGATGAGGTAACGAGGGTCGATGAGGGTAGTGCATTTGATGTAGTCTATATGGATTTTAGCAAGGCTTTTGATAAGGTCCCACATGGCAGACTGGTCATGAAAGTAAAAGCCCATGGGATCCAAGGCAAGTTGGATTGGCGGTTAGGATCAGATCAGCCATGATCTTATTGAATGGCGGAGCAGGCTCGAGGGGCCGATTGGCCTACTCCTGCTCCTATTTCTTATGTTCTTATGGATCCAAAATTAGCCCAGAGGCAGGAAACAAAGGGTTATGGTCGAAGGGTGTTTTTGTGACTGGAAGGCTGTTTCCAGTGGGGTTCCGCAGGGCTCAGTACTGGGTCCTTTGCTTTTTGTGGTGTCTATCAGCGATTTGGACTTGAATGTAGGAAGTATGATGAAGAAGTTTGCAGGTGATACAACATTTGGCCGTGTGGTTGATAATGAAGAAGAAAGCTGCCGACTGCAGGAAGATATCAATGGACTGGTCAGGTGGGCAGAAAAGTGGCAAATGGAATACAATCTGGAGAAGTGTGAGGTAATGCATTTGGGGAGGGCTAACAAGGCAAGGGAATACACAATAAATGGTAGAACACTGAGAAGTGCAGAAGATCAGAGGGATCTTGGTGTGCATGTCCACAGATCCTTGAAGGTAGCAGGACAGATAGATAAGGTGGTTAAGAAGGCATACGGGACACTTGCCTTTATTAGCCGAGGCATAGAATATAAGAGCAGGGAGGCTATGCTTCAACTGTATAACACACAAGTTGGGCCGCAGCTAGAAAACTGCGTGCAGTTCTGGTCACCACATTACAAGAAGGGTGTGATTGCACTAGAGGGGGTGCAGAAGAGATTTACGAGGATGTTGCCTGGGCTGGGGAATTTTAGCTATGAGGAAAGATTGGATAGTCTGGGGTTGTTTTCTTTAGAACAGAGGAGGCTGAGGGGAGACCTAATTGAGGTGTATAAAATTATGAGGGGCCTAGATAAAGTGGATAGGAAGGACCTATTTCCCTTAGCAGAAGGGTCAATAACTAGGGGGAATAGATTTAAAGTAATTGGTCAGAGGTTTAGAGGAGAAATGTTTTCACCCACAGGATGGTGGGGGTCTAGAAACTCACTGCCTGAAAGGGTGGTAGAGGCAGAGACCCTCGCCACATTTAAAAAGTACTTCGATATGCATTTGCAGTGCCGTAACCTACAGGGCTACGGACCAATTGTTGGAAAGTGGGATTAAGGTGGAGAGCTCTTTGTCGGCTGGCACGAACACGATGGGCCGAATGGCCTCCTTCTGTGCTGTAAATTTCTATGATTCTATGAAACAGATGAAAGCAAATAAAGCCAAGTAAAAGAGAGGCAAAAATACAACAAGAAAACATCACCCTATGATGCACCTTGTTTCAGTCACTAAGCACACCTGTTGAAATAGCTCAGTTGGGAGAGTGTTAGACTGAAAATCTAATGGTCCCTGGTTCAATCCTGGGTTTTGGCAGCGGAGGTGGCCCTTCTTTTGTGTCCCATTATCACCTCCCTTTGCCTTGCAGCATCATCGCTGTTTCTGGTTTAATCACTCCTGCACTCCACTCTACCCCTTTGGGTTCCTTACTGTCTCCATCCCTTTTTCATTCTTAGATAATAATCAATAATTATTAAAACATTAAGAGGCAAAATTAAGGAAAGCTGCAAGAAAGAGAAAACTTGGGACTTTGCTGTTACAAACTTTCTGCTGCATCTTTTTTCAGTGCATGGCTTCCTTAATAAATGTGAAAACTTGGGACGTTGTTTTTAACAAACTTTCCCTTGCCTGTTTCTCCTTAATCTGGACTCGTAAATTTGAATAAAAATACTGCAAGAGAAGCAAGAAAAATATCAGCTGAAACCCGGGATGGAACCAGACACCTTTAAATCTTCAGTTTAACTCTCTCCCAATGGAGCTGTTTCGGCGACTCCGCAGCGCGGTGTTGCACTGCCCGCAGAGTCTGTCGACACCACACTCAGGCTTCTGCACATGGTCTTGACTCCATCACCAGGCCGCAATGTTACTTAAAGCAAGGATCCCTGCACTGCCCGTCGTGTCCGTGCCGGCCGACAAAGAGCTATCCACCCTAATCCCACTTTCCAGCTCGTGGTCCGTAGCCCTGTAGGTTACGGCACTTCAAGTGCATATCCAAGTACTTTTTAAATGTGATGAGGGTTTCTGCCTCTACCACCCTTTCAGGCAGTGAGTTCCAGATCCCCAACACCCTCTGGGTGAAAACATTTCTTCTCAACTCCCCTCTAATCCTTCCACCAATTACTTTAAATCTATGCCCCCTGGTTATTGGCTCTTCTGCTAATGGAAATAGGTCCTTCCTACCCACTCTATCTAGGACCCTCATAATTTTATACACCTCAATTAGGTCTCCCCTCAGCCTCCTCTGTTCCAAAGAAAACAACTCCAGCCTATCCAATCTTTCTTCATAGCTCGTAAATCTCCTCTGCACCCCCTCTAGCGCAATCACATCCTTCAATTCAATTCAATTCAATTTTATTTGTCATATATGCAGCAGACGTGTGTACTGCACAATGAAATGTTGATTTTTACTAGTCCTCCCAACATTGGAATAAATATGGCATAACAATGATAAAATACTAATAGAAATACAGTAATAATAAATAAAACAACAGTAATAAATAATAATAAATTAATCGTTCATGAGTCTTATGGCCTGGGGGTAGAGGCTGTTTTGAAACCTGTTGGTACGAGACCGTATGCTTCGGTATCTCTTACCGGACGGGAGCAGGGCGAAGAGGTTGTGGCTGGGGTGACTCGCGTCTTTAATAATTCTCAGGGCCTTCCCCTGGCACCTCTCGGGGTAGATATCCTGCACAGCAGGTAGTTTAATTCCTATAGTATGTTGTGCAGCTTTCACCACCATCTGTAGAGCCTTGCGGTCTGTAGCGGTGCAGTTGCCATACCAGGTAGTGATGCAGCCGGACAGGATACTCTCAATGGTGCACCGGTAGAAGTTGGTGAGAATCTGGGGGGCCATTCCAAATTTCTTCAGTCTCCTGAGGAAGAACAGGCGTTGGCATGCCTTCTTGGTTACAACGTCGATGTGATGTGACCACGTTAAGTCCTCCGTAATGAATACACCCAGGAATTTGAAGCTGCTGACCCTCTCCACCTCAGCCCCTTCGATGTAGATTGGGGTGTGTCCCTCCCCCTGCCGCTTCCTGTAGTCCACGATCATCTCCTTTGTTTTGCTGATGTTGAGGGAGAGGTTGTTGTACTTGCACCATTCTCCTAGGGCTCTTACCTCCTCCCTGTAGCCTGTCTCGTCGCCATCTGTGATCAGGCCTACGACAGTAGTGTCATCAGCAAACTTGATGATGGAGTTGGAGTTGTGCGTGGCCACGCAGTCGTGGGTAAACAGGGAGTACAGAAGGGGGCTGAGCACACAACCCTGGGGAGCTCCCGTGTTCAGGATCAGTGTGGAGGAGGTGTTTCTGCCTATTTTCACCACCTGGGGTCTTCCCATCAGGAAGTCCAGGATCCAGTTGCATAGGGAGGTGTTAAGTCCTAGCTCACTGAGCTTGTTGACAAGCTTGGAGGGGATAATGGTATTGAATGCTGAACTATAATCAATGAACAACATTCTCACATAGGTGTTTCTCTTATCCAGGTGTGATAAGGCAGTGTGCAGTACAGTGGCGATGGCATCATCCCTAGATCTGTTTGGGCGGTAGGCAAATTGGAGTGGGTCCAGTGTGTCAGGTAGTAACGAGTTGGTGTGGGTTTTGACCAGCCTCTCAAAGCACTTCATGATGACAGAAGTGAGTGCTATGGGGCGGTAGTCGTTTAAACAGGTTACTTTTGTTTTTTTGGGGACTGGAATAACCGATGTCATCTTGAAGCGGGTGGGGACTACAGACTGGTACAGTGAACGGTTGAATATATCCGTAAACACGGCTGCCAGCTGGTCAGCGCATGCGCTAAGGACACGCCCAGGGATTCCATCTGGACCGGGTGCTTTGTGGGTGTTCACTCTCTTAAAGGTCTTGCTCACGTCAGCCACGGAGATTGAGAAAACCCGGTCGTCCTGAGCCGCGGGTGTCCTTGTAACAGGCCAGTTGTTGTTGGCCTCAAACCATGCGTAAAAAGTGTTAAGCTCATCCGGGAGAGAGGCATTGCTGGGCATGACACAGTTGAGTTTCCCTTTGTAGTCTGTAATAGATTGTAGTCCACTCCACATCCTTCGCGAATCTGAGCTATGATAGTGTGACTCCACTTTGTCCGTGTATTGTCTTTTTGCATTTTTGATGGTTTTTCTGAGGTCGTACCTTGATTTCTTGTACTCATCCATATCCCCAGAGTTGAATGCGATGGACTGTGCTTTTAGCATAGCACGGATATCGCCATTTACCCATGGTTTCTGGTTGGGAAATGTTCGTACAACAATCCTCGGAACAACGTCGTCTATGCACTTGTTTATGAAACTAATGACTGAATCTGTATATGTGTTGATGTCATTGTCCGAGGCATTCCAAAACATATCCCAGTCAGTGGAATCAAAACAGTCTTGTAACATAGCGTCTGATTGATCCGACCACCGTTGTAGAGATCTCATCACAGGCTTTTCCTGTTTCAGTTTCTGCCTATAGGTGGGTAGCAGCAGGATGGAGTCGTGATCTGATTTGCCGAAGGGAGGGCGGGGGAGGGCCTTGTATCCATCCCGGAATGGAGTGTAAACGCGATCTAGTGTGTTCTTGGCTCACGTTGGGCAGGTGATATGCTGATGGTATTTAGGCAGTACTTTCTTCAGATTGGCTTTGTTGAAATCGCCAGCCACGATGAATGCAGCCTCTGGATGGGAAGTTTCAAGCCTGCTAATGATCCCATACAGCTCGTTTAGTGCCCTATTTGCGTTGGCCTGTGGTGGAATATACACCGCTGTAACGATCACGGATGAGAACTCTCTCGGGAGGTAGAAGGGTCGGCATTTGATCATCAGGTGTTCAAGATCGGGTGAACAAGAAGATGTAAGTAGTTCCACGTCGGAACACCAAGAATTGTTGATCATAAAGCATACTCCACCCCCTCTATTTTTCCCCAAGTCCTTTGTTCGGTCTAGCCGGTGAATGTTGAATCCCTCTGGTTGAATGGCCGAAGCTGGTGTCGATGGATCAAGCCAAGTCTCAGTAAAAATCAAGACATTGCAGTTCTTAATGTCTCGCTGGAAGGTGAGCCTCCCTCTGAGTTCGTCCAGCTTATTGTCCAGTGACTACATTCGCCAGGAGAATACTCGGAAGGGGGGTGGTGGTGTTCATGTCGCCTCAGCTTCACTAATGCACCTGCTCATCTGCCCCGCTTGCGCCGTCGTCGCTTCCTGATCACAGGAATGAAGTCAGGTAAGCAGGTGGGAGGGTAGATGGTAGTAGCAGCAGAATCCCAGTTCGAAAAATCGGGGGTAGGTCCTATATCTCCGGACGATCTTATGTCCAGAAGTGATTGACGGTCGTAGCGGATAAGCGAAGAAACAGTACTTACAAAATTGTTTAATAATAACAATAAAATAATAAATAAAGTGGAAAGTTGTGGACGAGCTCGTAAAACAGCGGCTACCCTCATAAGCCATACAGGTTGGTTAAACAGTAGAATATTTTTTTAAAAACAACTAAACTACTAATACTAAAACTAGAATGCTAAATACTAAACAGTAGAACACTAAAAACTAACAGTACGATATATTAAAATACAACATTAAATACATTAAATACATTAAACAACTAAATTACTAATACTAAAACTAGAGTGCTAAATGCTAAACAGTAGAATACTAAAAACTAACAGTACGATTTATTAAAATACAATATTAAATACATTAAATACATTAAACAACTAAATTACTAATACTAAAACTAGAGTGCTAAATGCTAAACAGTAGAATACTAAAAACTAACAGTACGATTTATTAAAATACAATATTAAATACATTAAATACATTAAATACAACATTAAAATACCAGTTGGGGAGGAGCTCGTAAAACAGCAGCCATACAGGTCGGCGCTGATGTCATCCTTCCTGTAGTGTGGTGACCAGAACTGTACGCAGTATTCTAGCTGCGGCCTAACTAGTGTTTTATGCAGTTCAAGCTTTCTGTTGCATGTTTTTTCAGTGCATGACTTCCTTATTGCAAAGTTGTGACTTTGTTTTTAACAAACTTTCTCTTGCCTGTTTCTTCTTAATCTTAGACTCGTAAAATTGTGTAAAATACTGCAAGAGAAGAAAAAAACCACCTGCCGAAACCCGGGATGGACCAGGGACCTTTAGTCCAACGCTCTCCCAACGGAGCTATTTCGGCGGATACCTTTGATACTGTGCTTCCCTGGGTGGGCTTGAACCACGAACTTAACAACTGAACGCGCTAACCGATTGCGCCACAGAGACCTGCAGGTCTGCTATTCCACAGCACTGTGTTACACTGCCCGCAGAGTCTGTCTACACCACACTCGGGCTTCTGCACATGGTCTTGACTTCATCACCAGGCCACAGTGTTCCTTAAATCAAGGATCCCTGCACCACAATCCTGGACACACGCCCCCTGGGTTGTGTGCTCACTCCTAACACCAGGAAAACCTCAATGCTTATTTTACAGGGTTGGTTTTTTAAAATGAACCGTCCAACAACATCAGAAGTAATAAACCCCGCAAACTCTGCAGATTTGAAACAGAAAATGGAGGAAATGCATGCGGTGGCGGGGCCAATGATCCCGTTATTCCGCATTACAAAGTTCCATTCGACCATCGCCCTGCTCTTGCTGACCTCCACTGGTTGCCTCTCTCCCCCCACCCCCTCAATGCATTCAATTCAAAAAACTCATTCTTGTTTACAAACCCCTCCATGGCCTTACACCAGCCAACCTCTCCAGCCCTGTGTCCCAATCTGTATTCTTCGGTCTTCCAACTCTGGCCCAATGCTCCTTAGAACTTATCTCTTTGACAAAGCTTTTAGTCATCTGCCCGAATTTCTCCTTATGTGCCTCGGTGTCAAATTTTGTTGTATAACGCTCCTGTGAACGTTATACTACACTAACGGCGCTATATAAATCCCAATTGTTGTTGTATATTAATGAGCCTGTCATTGAAACTGAAAACAGTGACAATCTGGGACAATGAGGAGAGATTGTGTCGATTGGGCTTATACTCACTGGAGTTTAGAAGATTGAGAGGGGATCTCATCGAAACTTATAAAATTCTGTCAGGCCTGGACAGACTAGATGCAGGAAGGATGTTTATGATGGCCGGGGAGTCCAGAACCATGGGTCACAGTCTAAGGATAAGGGGTAAGCCATTTAGGACTGAAATGAGGAGGAACTTCTTCACCCAGAGAGTGGTGAACCTGTGGAATTCTCTGTCACAGAGGGCGGTGCAGGCCAATTCATTAAATATATTCAAGAAAGAGTTGGATATATTTCTTAAGGCTAAAGGGATCAAGGGATATGGGGAGAAGGCAGGGACAGGGTACTGAATTTGGATGATCAGCCATGATCTCATTGAATGGCGGAGCAGGCTCGAAGGGCCAAATGGCCTACTCCTGCTCCTATCTTCTATGTTTCTATGTTATCTCGTTTCGGACTCTTCCAGTGGGCACTCATACATGAGATAGTGAGAGAAACTCTGCTCTTGCATTCCCAGCATAGGGTTGTCTGGTAGAAATTCACTCTTGGGACAGAGGTAGCCGGTATAATTGACAGATCTACTGGCCAACCCCTGGACAGGAAAGTCATGGGGAAATCTAAGAAACTTCCTGTCGCGGGAGAATACAAAACTCACAGGTTGGAGGTCAGTTGGGGAAATAAAATCTACTGAAGGAGGTAGGTAAGGCCGAGGCCTGTTGACCTAAAGAAGGAATCCGAGCAGGTCCAGAGGAAACCTCAGTGTGATTCAGAGATAATGTTGATCAACAGAAAGTGCTACGTAGCCCACTGTGTATCAAAACCTTTTATAAATGTAAAAACCTCGATTGAAACTTCTCTGCTCTGGAAATAGCCTTAGAATCTCAAGTCTGTCCTCATATCTATAGTCCCTCATCTTTGGCATCATTCTTGAACTCAAGCTGATTTATCCTCCATCTTGGTAATACTGAGGCCAATTGTAAGACTTTCACTTTGCCCCAGCTGAAAACAGCAAGCTCAGTCCTGACTAGGGATTGAACCTGGGACCTCCCGGACAATACCGTCATTAATGCACCAGGTGAAGAAAGGTTTCTGGGAAAGTCCATGCCAGAGGACCCTTGGGTCACCGTCTCCTTTACAACAACAACTCGCCTTTAAGGTAGAAAAACCTCCCAAGCTGCTTCACCAAAGCCTAACGACGGAAATTCGAGGCTGAGCCGAATGCTATGGGGAAAGAACAGGGGGGCGGTGGGACTAATTGGAGAGCTCTTTCAAAGAGCCGGCACAGGCACGATGGGCCGAATGGTCTCCTTGTGTGCTGTAAGATTCTATGAGAATGCTGGAAACAAGCAGCAGGTGAGGCAACATCTGTGGAGAGAGAAACAGATGGAAGCAAATAAAGTCAAGTAAAAGAGAGGCAAAATATCACAAGAAAACTTCACCCTATGACATAGCTTATTTTATCCACTACGCATGCTAACCGAAATAGCTCAGTTGGGAGAGCACTAGACTGAAGATCTAAAGATTCCTGGTTCAAGCCTGGGTTTTGGCAGGGGAGGTGGCTTGCCTTTTGTGTCCCATTATCACCTCCCTTTGCCTCGCAGCATCAGCCCTTTTCTGGCTTAATCACTCCTGCACTCCAGTCTATCTCTTTGTCTTCCTGACTGTCTCGCTCCCTTTTTCATTCTTAGATAATAAACAACAATTGTTAAAACATTAAGAGGCAAAGATAAGGAAAGCTGCAAGAAAGAGAAAACTTGGGACTTTGCTGTTACAAACTTCCTCTTGCATCTTTTTTCAGTGAATCCTAGAAAGTTACAGCACAGGAGGAGGCCATTCGGCCCATCGTGTCCGTGACCGGCCGACAAAGAGCTATCCAGCCTAATCCCACTTTACAGCTCTTGGTCCATAGCCCTGTAGGTTACGGCACTTCAAGTGCATATCCAAGTACTTTTTAAATGTGATGAGGGTTTCTGCCTCTACCACCCTTTCAGGCAGTGAGTTCCAGACCCCCAGCACCCTCTGGGTGAAAACACTTCTCCTCAAATCCCCTCTAAACCTCCAACCAATTACTTTAAATCTGTGCCCTCTGGTTATCGACTCCTCTGCTATGGGAAATAGGTCCTTCCTATCCACTTTATCGAGGCCCCTCATAATTTGATACACCTCAATTAGGTCTCCCCTCAGCCTCCTCTGTTCCAAAGAAACCAACCCCAGCCTATCCAATCTTTCCTCATTGCTGAAATTCCCCAGCCCAGGCAACATCCTCGTAAATCTCCTCTGCACCCCCTCTAGTGCGATCACATCTTTCCTGTAATGTGGTGACCAGAACTGCACGCAGTATTCTAGCTGTGGCCTAACTAGTGTTTTATGCAGTTCAAGCTTTCTGTTGCATGTTTTTTCAGTGCATGACTTCCTGAATAAATTTGCAAAGTTGTGACTTTGATTATAACAAACTTTCTCTTGCCTGTTTCTCCTTAATCTTAGACTCGTAAAATTGTGCAAAATACTGCAAGACAAGCAAAAAAACCATCTGCTGAAACCCAGGATCTTTCGTCTAAGTCTCTCCCAACTGAGCTATTTCAGCGGATACCTTTCATCCATTTCATAAAATGCACGTCCCTGGGTGGGCTCGAACCACCAACCTTTCGGTTAACAGCCGAACGCGCTAACCGATTGCGCCACAGAGACCTGCAGACCAGCTTTTCTGCAGCGCTGTGTTGCACTGCCCGCAGAGTCTGTCTACACCACACTCAGGCTTCTGCACATGGTCTTGACTCCATCACCAGGTCGCAATGTTTCTTATAGCAAGGATCCCTGCACCACAATCCTGGACACACGCCCCCTGGGTTGTGTGCTCACTCCTAACATCAGGAAAACCTCAATGCTTATTTTACAGGGCTGGTTTATAAATGAACCATCCAACAACATCAGTAGTAACAGAAACATAAAAACATAGAAGATAGGAGCAGGAGTAGGCCATTCGGCCCCTCGAGCCTGCTCCGCCATTCAATGAGATCATGGCTGATCATCCAAATTCAGTACCCTGTCCCTGCTTTCTCCCCATATCCCTTGATCCCTTTAGCCTTAAGAAATATATCCAACTCCTTCTTGAATATATTTAATGAATTGGCCTCAACTGCCTGCTGTGGCAGAGAATTCCACAGGTTCACCACTCTCTGGGTGAAGAAATTCCTCCTCATCTCTGTCCTAAATGGCTTACCCCTTATCCTTGGACTGTGGCCCCTGGTTCTGGACTCCCCTGCCATCAGGAACATCCTTCCTGCATCTAGTCTGTCTAGTCCTGTTAGAATTTTATAAGTTTCAATGAGATCCCCTCTCATTCTTCTAAACTCTAGTGAATATAAGCCCAATTGACCCAATCTCTCCTCATACGTCATTCCTGCCATCCCAGGTATCAGTCTGGTGAATCTTCACTGCACTCTCTCCATGGCAAGAACATCCTTCCTCAGATAAGGCGACCAAAACTGCACACAATTCTCAAGATGTGGTCTCACCAAGGCCCTGTACAACTGCAGCAAGACATCCTTATCCTCTCGCTATGAAGGCCAGCATACCATTTGCCTTCTTAACTGCCTGCTGCACCTGCATGCTTACCTTCAGCGTCTAGAACCAGGGGTCATAGTCTCAGGATAAGGGGCCATCCATTTTAGACTGAGATGAGGATGAATTTCTTCACTCAGAGGGTTGTGAGCCTTTGGAATTCTCTGCCCCAGAGGGCTGCGGATGCTGAGTCGTGGAGTATATTCAAGGCTAAGATCGATAGATTTTTGGACTCTAGGGGAATCAAGGGTATTGGAGATCGGGCGGGAAAGTGGAGTTGAGGTCAATGATCAGCCATGATCTTATTGAATGGCGGAGCAGGCTCGAGGGGCTGTATGGCCTACCCCTGCTCCTAATTCTTATGTAATAGTAGTGCAGCCTGCTTTGCAGTACACGATTGACTGTAATTCACCTGCGTTAAATGCATGAACAGGCTAGATCAGTGCAAGAATTAAATGCGCAACTTTTTACCATGTTTCAGCTCTAGGCCCATAAATGAGACCTGAGATCTTCTGTTCGCAACCTCGACGTCCTATTTGACACTGAGCTGAGCTTCCGACCCCATATTCACTCCATCACCAAAACTGCCGACTTCCACCTCCGTAACATCGCCCGTCTCCGCCCCGCCTCAGTCCATCTGCTGCTGAAACCCTCATCCATGCCTTTGCTCCACCATTGGCGCTCTGCCTTCAGCTGCCTATGCCCTAAGCTCTTAATGCGTCTTAAAGGAGGAGAGAGAGGTAGAGAGGTTTAGGCAGGGAATTCCAGATCTTAGGGCCTCGGCAGCTGAAGGCACAGCCGCCAATGGTGGAGCAATGAAAATCGGGGATGTGCAAGAGGCCAGAATTGTAGAAGCACAGAGATCTCGGGGCTGGAAGAGATTACAGAGATAGGGAGGGGCGAGGCCATGGAGGGATTTGAAAACAAGGACGAGAATTTTAAAATCGAGGCCTTGCTTAACCGAGAGCCAGTGTCGGTCAGCGAGCACAGGGGTGATGGGTGAACGGGACTTGGTGCGAGTTAGGGTTGTGGGGCTGGAGGAGGTTACAGTGATCGATAGGGGGGGGAAGCCATGGAGGGATTTGAAAACAAGGATGAGAGTTTTAAAATCGAGGAGTTGCCGGCCTGGGAGCCAATATAGATCAGCGAGCAGAACAGAATGAAATAGCTTTTATATTTCTATATTGGTCATTTCGAAGCATGGGCCTTACATTAAACATCCGTAAGACAAAGGTCCTCTACCAACCTGCCCCCGCCACACAGAGCTGCTCCCCAATTATCACAATCCACGACAAGGCCTTGGACAACGTGGACCACTTTCCATACCTCGGGAGCCTACTGTCAACAAGGGCAGACATCGACGACGAAGTCCAACACCGCCTTCAGTGTGCCAGTGCAGCCTTCGGTCGCCTGAGGAAGACAGTGTTTGAAGACCAGGACCTCAAACCCGGCACTAAGCTCATGGTCTACAGGGCAGCAGTGATACCTGCCCTGCTGTATGCCTCAGAGACAGGGACCATGTACAGCAGGCACCTCAAAGCACTGGAGAGGTACCACCAACGCTGCCTCCGCAAGATCCTGCAAATCCATTGGCAGGATAGGCGCACCAACGTCAGTGTTCTTGCTCAGGCCAACATCCCCAGCATCGAAGCTTTGACCACGCTCGATCAGCTCCGATGGACGGGTCACATTGTCCGCATGCCCGATACGAGACTCCCAAAACAAGCACTCTACTCGGAGCTCCGGCACGGCAAGAGAGCCCCAGGCGGGCAGAAGAAATGCTTCAAGGACACCCTCAAAGCCTCCTTGAAAAAGTGTAACACCCCCACCGGCACCTGGGAATCCCTGGCCCAAGACCGCACAAAGTGGAGGAGAAGCATCCAGGAAGGCGCCGAACACCTCGAGTCTCTCCGCCGGGAGCAAGCGGAAGCCAAGCGCAAACAGCGGAAGGAGCGCACGTCAACCCAAGCACCCCACCCACCCACCCCTTCAACCACCGTGTGCCCCACCTGTGACAGAGACTGTAGGTCCCGCATTGGACTCATCAGTCACCTGAGAACTCATTTTTAATGTGGAAGCAAGTCATCCTCGGTTCCGAGGGACTGCCTAAGAGAAGAAGAAGAAGGTCATTTGAAAAATCCAGCTGCTCAGTTACTGCAAAAAGCACAATAAATACATGAAAGCTTAAAAAATAATTGTACTGCAACTCAAAGTCAATGCAGCCCAGCACAAAGTAAGTTGATTTGCTTAAAAGCATCTTCTTGCCGCTGGTTATCACTGCTTTATCTCATTGCTGGGTTTAATTCAATCTTTCTCGCCTCAAAGGATGTGCGTGTCTCCAAACAACCGTTGCCAGGGACTGAGGCAAGTGATCCCCATGGCGATTCGCTAGTCGACTGCAAAAGGGGTTGGAGTACAAAAGTAAGGAAGTCTTGCTACAATTGTACAGGGCTTTGGTGAGACCACACCTGGAGTACCGTGCGCAGTTCTGGGCTCCTTATCTGAGGAAGGATATACTTGCCTTGGAGGCGGTGCAACGAAGGTTCACTAGATTGATCCCTGGGATGGACAGACTAGATGCTGGAAGGATGTTCCCGATGGTCGGGGAGTCCAGAACCAGGGGTCATAGTCTAAGGATAAAGGGTAGGACATTTAGGACTGAAATGAGGAGGAATTTCTTCACCCAGAGAGTGGTGAACCTGTGGAATTCTCTGCCACAGAGGGCGGTGGAGGCCAGTTCATTAAATATATTCAAGAAAGAGTTGGATATATTTCTTAAGGCTAAAGGGATCAAGGGATATGGGGAGAAGGCAGGGACAGGGCACTGAATTTGAATGATCAGCCATGATCTCATTGAATGGCGGAGCAGGCTCGAAGGGCCGAATGGCCTACTCCTGCTCCTATCTTCTATGTTTCTATGTTTCTATGAGAGATGACATGAATCAGTCATTCATGAAAGAAAGACTTATGAAATAATACTGAGCAGCCTGCGGGTGGCGCTGTCCAGGGAGAGTATAAATACTCGGGCACGGGCCCAGCTTGCGCAGGACATTCTTAACAGGAACGAGTGAAGGACACAACTAGACCTCCATGTTGTAAAACAGTTGATTAAAGCTTTGTTTAACGCTTAGACCAAGTGCCTAGTAGTTTTCTTACGTCAAGAGGGTTGCCATATGAGGAGAGATTGAGTAAATTGGGCCTATACTCTCTGAAGTTTAGAAGAATTTTTTTTTTTTTTTTTTTTTTTATTCATTGGTGGGATGTGGGCGTCGCTGGCTGGCTAGGCCTGCATTTAGTGCCCATCCCTAATTGCCCTTGAGAAGATGGTGGTGAGCCGCCTTCTTGAACCGCTGCAGTCCATATGGTGTAGGTACACCCACAATGCTGTTAGGAAGGGAGTTCCAGGATTTTGGCCCAGCGACAGTGAAGGAACGGCGATACAGGCCCAAGTCAGGATGGTGTGTGGCTTGGAGGGGAACTTGTCCAGGGAGAGTATAAATACTCGGGCATGGGCCCAGCTTGCACAGGACATTCTTAACAGGAACTAGTGAAGGACACAACTAGACCTCCATGTTGTAAAACAGTTGTGATCTCATATATAAGATTCTGAGGGGGATTGACAGGGTAGATGCTGGGAGGTTGTTTCCCCTGGCTGGAGAGTCTCGAACTAGGGGGCATTGTCTCAGGATAAGGGGTTGGCCATTTAAGGCTGAGATGAGGAGGAATTTCTTCACTCAGAGGGTTGTGAATCTTTGCAATTCTCTACCCCAGAGGGCTGTGGATGCTGAATCATTGAGTATATTCAAGGCTGAGATCGATAGATTTTTGGACTCATGGGGAATCAAGGGATATGGAGATTGGGCGGGAAAGTGGAGTTGAGGTTAAAGATCAGCCATGATCTTATTGAATGGCGGAGCAGGCTCGAGGGGCCGTATGGCGGAGCAGGCTCGAGGGGCCATGTGGCGGAGCAGGCTCGAGGGGCCTTCTGGCGGAGCAGGCTCGAGGGGCCGTGTGGCCGACTCCTAATTCTTATGTTCTTATTCTTATGCCGCTTGCCATTCAAGCTGGTATTATTGGCTGCTGCATGTTTGCCTGGTTACATCTCTGGCCAAGGTTACTCCTTCTGGTGATAGTTGGCCAGGTCGCAGCCCATTCCTGAGCCTCCCTTACGTGATCCTTTCCATGTCACTTCTCTGGCAGCACCTCCCAAACCTGCGACCTCCACCACCTAGGGCAGCAGGTGCATGGGAACCCCCACCACCTCCGAGTTCCCCCTCCAACTCACACACACCATCCGGAATTGCAACATATATCGGCCGACCCTTTGTCGTCGCTGGGTCAAAGAACTCCCTCCCTAACGGCACTGCGGGAGCACCTTCACCACACGGACTGCAGCGGTTCAAGGTGGCGGGTCACCACCAACCTTCTCGAGGGCAACTAGGGATAGGCAATAAATGCCGGGCCTTGCCAGCGACGCCCACATCCCTAGAGTGAATTTTTTTTTTAAACTTCCACCAGGTGTCGTAAGCACCCTCCCAAATATGGATTGACGCATGCAAATGAGGTGGTGATGATTGAATGACGTCACGTCGTAGTCCATTAATTCGCCCTCAGTGACACCGCACGCTCATCACGCCAGCATTTAACCAGCGTCCCGTGTTGTCAGGGCCAGCTGAACGAATAAAAACATTTAAAGGGCCCACCCCCGCAGGTGCATTAGATCGTGGGACAATCGATACGCTCTCCCTCACTGACTGATTCTGCTGGGATAACCGGAGGCCTCGCATTTCTTTCTGCCTGGGGGCAGCCAGCCCGCCGCCCCCCCCCACACTGAAGCCGCAACAATGGGCAGAGTCCGAGAAGGAACACAGGGACAGGAGCAGGCCATTCAGCCCCTCGAGCCTGTCCTGCCATTCAATGAGATCACGGCTGATCTGTACCTTAATTCCATCTACCCGCCTTGGTTCTGTAATACCCTCGCCTCATAAAAATCTATCAATCTCAGTTTAGAAAATACTGATTTCTTTCAGTTCCTCCCTTTCATTAGACCCTATGTTCCCCGACATCTCTGGGAGGTTATTTGTGTCCTCCTTTGTGAAGACAGAACCAAAGTATGTATTTAATTGGTCTGCCATTTCTTTGTTCCCCATTATAAATTCCCCTGATTATGACTGCAAGAGACCTACGCTTGACTTCACCAATCTTTTTCTCTTCACATATCTATAAAAGCTTTTACAATCAGTTTTTATGTTCTCTGCAAGCTTACTCTGATACTCTATTTTCCCCCTCTTAATTAATCTCTTTGTCCTCCTTTGTTGAATCCTAAACTGCTCCCAATCCTCAGGTTTACTGCTTTTTCTGGCCAATTTATATGTCCTCTCCTTGGATCTTATGCTATCCCTAATTTCCCTTGTTAGCCATGGTTGAGTCACCTTTTTTGTTTTATTTTTATGCCAAACTGGGATGAACAAATTCTGTAGTTCATCCATGCGCTCTTTGAATGTTTGCTGTTGCCTATCTAACATCAACCCTTTGAGTGACATTCCCCAATCAATCCTACCCAACTCGTGCCTCATATCATCGTAGTTTCCTTTATTTAAATTCAGGACCCTAGTCCTGACCCTAGGCGGAAGTCACACCCCCATCCACATCAATGGGGCGGAGGTGGAAAGGGTGGCCAGCTTTAAGTTCCTCGGAGTCCACATCACGGAAGACCTCTCCTGGTCCCTCAACACCTCCTCTCTGGTGAAGAAGGCCCAGCAGCGCCTATATTTCTTGAGGAGGCTGAAGGGATGTAATCTGTCACCCCCGATCCTCTCTAACTTCTACCGCTGCACTATAGAGAGCATCCTGACAAACTGTATCACGGTATGGTACGGCAGCTGTAGCTCCCATGACCGGAAAGCTCTGCAGCGGGTAGTCAAAACTGCCCAACGCATTACCGGCACCCGGCTACCGACCATAGAACATATATATCAGAAACGCTGCCTACGGAGGGCACGGTCCATCATCAAAGACCCTACCCACCCCAGCCACAGTCTGTTCGCCCTCCTACCATCTGGAAGGCGCTACAGATGCATTCGCACCCGTACGACCAGATTTAGGAACAGCTTCTTTCCCAGGGCTGTCATCCTACTGAACTCCACAAATAAACACTAAAGCCTGCACATCTGCCGATGCACTTTATTATGGTCATATTTATGCTAATATATATGTATAAATGTATGTTGAAATGTTTAGGTGTCCTAATCCAAATTGTACACTCTCGGGAGCTGCAAGCCTACATTTCGTTGTACTGCACTTGTGCACTAACAATGACAATAAAAGTTGATTTGATTGAGTCAACTACTTCACTCTCCATCTTAATGAGGAATTCTATCATATTATGATCGCTCCGACCCAAGGGGCCTCGCACAACAAGATTGCTAATTAATCCTTTTTCATTACATAATACCCAGTCCAAGATGGCCTGATCTCTAGTTGGTTCCTTGACATACTGGTCCAGGAAACCATC
Source organism: Somniosus microcephalus (assembly GCF_052327205.1). Taxonomy (NCBI): domain Eukaryota; kingdom Metazoa; phylum Chordata; class Chondrichthyes; order Squaliformes; family Somniosidae; genus Somniosus; species Somniosus microcephalus. The sequence continues at coordinate 226,434,883 of NC_140997.1, forward strand.
CCGTATACACTCCAGGAATTCCTCCTCCACAATATTATTACTAATTTGGTTAGCCCAATCTATATGTAGATTAAAGTCACCCATGATAACTGCTGTGCCCTTATTGCACGCTTCTCTAATTTCCCTTTTAATGCCATCCCCAACCTCCGCCTTACTGTTTGGAGGTCTATATACCACTCCCACTAACGTTTTCTGCCCCTTGGTATTTCTCAGTTCTACCCATACAGATTCCACATCATCAGAGCTAATATCCTTCCTTACAATTGTGTTAATCCCCTATTTAACCAGCAATGCTACCCCACCTCCTTTTCCTTTTTGCCTATCTTTCCTGAATATTGAATACCCCTGGATGTTGAGTTCCCAGCCTTGGCCACCCTGGAGCCATGTTTCTGTAATCCCAATCATATCATATTTGTTTACCTCTATTTGCGCAGCTAATTCATTCACCTTATTACAAATGCTCCTTGCATTAAGACACAAAGCCTTCAGGCTTGTTTTTTTAACGCTCTCACATCTTTTAGAATTATTATTTACTGTGGCCATGTTTGATTTAAACCCTTGCTTTCTCTGACTGCCACTTTTGTTTTTCTCCTTCCTGCCTTTTGCTTTTATCCTTGTTTCCCTTTCCTCTGTCTCCCTGCTCAGGTTCTCAACCCCCTGCCATTTTAGTTTAAACCCTCCCCAACAGCACTAGCAAACACTCCCCCTAGGACATCAGTTCTGGCCCTGCCCAGGTGCAAACTGTCCATTTTGTACTGGTCCCACCTCCCCCAGAACCGGTTCCAATGTCCCAGGAATTTGAATCCCTCCCCCTTGCACCATTCCTCTAGCCACTGTGAGCTATGGGGACGGTTTGTGGTGGATGGATGGTATGTGGCCACCAGATGGAGACAAAGTCCCCCTCTCACTCCAATTCAGGTGACGGCCACACCCACCTCCAACACACCTGAGGCAAATCTACCCATTAGCTCAGCAGTTTAAAAGGCAAACTAGTGCATCCCTTCAGGGCCAGTACCTGAGGAGAAGGCCAGTACCTGAGGAGAAGGCCAAGACTGCTGTTGAAAACTGGCTTGCAGCTGCCACAGAGAGGTCTACTATTGAACCTGCGTGGGATATTGTTTAGTTCTGAGAGCCTGGAATGATCCCTGGACTGGCTGAGAAAGATCCAGTGGTAAAGTAACCCTGGCTTATTGTTTTTGGGGAAAATTGATTTAAGGACTGCCTTCCTAACCACCCGGGGCGGGTGATGGTTTTGTTCTTCATTTTTCTTTTTGCACGTCATATGTTTTTGGATTTTGCCAGACGTGAACCTTTTTTCCCTGTTTCTAAAAATAAAACACAGCTAACTGCTGTTTTTCATTTACCAATCTTGTGACTGTGCTTGTGTCCTCCATCCCGCATCAACACGCCCCTCGGACTAGGTGGTGGTTGATTACACCACGTATTCATCTGAAATATCCTTCTATTTCTACTCTGACTAGCACGTGGCACTGGTAGCAATCCTGAGATTACAACCTTTTTGAGGTCCTATTTTTTAATTTACCTCCTAACTCCCTATATTCAGCTTTTAGGACCTCATCCTGTTTTTTACCTATATCGTTGGTACCTATATGCATCATGACAACTGGCTGTTCACCCTCCCCTTCCAAAATGTTCTGCAGCCACTCTGAGACATCCTTGACCCTTGCACCAGGGAGGCAACACACCATCCTGGAGTCTCGTTTGTGGCCGCAGAAACGCCTATCTATTCCCCTTACAATAGAATCCCCTATTACTATAGCTCTAACCCTCTTTTTCCTCCTGTCCTGTGCAGCAGAACCACCCCTGGTGCCAGGAGGTTGGCTGCTGCTGCCTTCCTCTGATAAGCCATCCCCCCAACAGTATCCAAAATGGTCTATCTGTTTGAGAGGGGGATGACCACAGGGGAGTCCTGCACTATCTGCCTGTGCCTACTACTCTGCCTGTTGGTCACCCATTCCCTTTCTGCCTGTGCAACCTTTACCTGCGGTGTGGCCAACTCCCTAAACGTGCTTTCCACGATGTCTTCAGCATCGCGAATGCTCCAGTATGTATCCAATCGCAGCTCCAGCACCGCAATGCGGTCTGCCAGTAGCTGCAGCTGGATACACTTCCTGCACACATGGTCGTCAGGGACACAAGAAGTGTCCCTTTTTCCCCACATAGCGCAGGAGGAGCATACCACGGTACCGGACTGTCCTGCCATAACTTACCCTTTAATTAATTCAAATTAAATTAAATCAAATCAATACCACCAATTACGCTACAGTTGAATGATAAACTTAAGGGCCCTTGTTTAACAGCACTCCCCGCTACACCACAGAGAGCTTAGAAACTATAAACCACAAAATTTAAGTTTGGAAAAAAGGGAGAAATACTCACCAACTAATCACTTGCCTGCTTTCTGGTGACGTCACACATCGATTACTTTTTACTTCTCTCTCCCGCTCTGAGATTGGTAAACCTACCTGCTCCTCGCCGCCTTTATAGCACCGCCGCTCCGCTGCTGCTCCAACCAGGTCCGCCACCGCTCACCCCTGAGCGGCCCAGCTCTAATTCTAAGGCCATGTCCCGTGTTCCCTTTAAGCTGCGTGGCTGCCTGAAGCTCCCGCGCAGGTCGCTTGCCGGCTTTACAAGAGGAAAAAACCCCGCACGCGTGGGAATTTAAAGGGGACGTGCAGCCCGTTAAAGGGGCCGCGCACCCAAAAAAAAGAATTAAAGGGAACATTTTTTTTCTCTTCTGCTTCCTCCCACATTTCCTGCGGCGGTTTCAGTATTCTCTACAAATTGAGTTAATCCCACCCACAACCCGATTAAGAAGCACAGAAGTCGCTCCAGTCAGATAACGCTTTGTCCCCGGGGCTGCATTAGCTTTTTAAGCTACATTTTAAAAGTGGTTGAAATTCAATTTTGAATCCTGTTATTACTATTCTAAGAGGCACTTTGAAGTTGGGAAATATCCAGATGTCTCCATCAGTCTCAGTTAGTTGGCCGCTTTATGCATTTACTACCTGCAAATGATATTAGGTGGACCATCGGTTAGGACAGACCAGAAATAACACTGCAGTCCTTAAGGCCAGACCCAAAACCAGACACCTCTCGAGCGCCCACTCTCGTAAATATCTATCCCATTGCTCCTTCATTTTTTCCCCACTTTCTGCCTCCCTCGGGAGCCTGTTCCACACATTCGCCTCCCTCTGTGTAAAATAGCAAAATCTAAATTGACTCTGTGCCTTCCCCCTTGTTTCTGCCTGGACGCCAGCGGCCGCCATTAAATTTGACCCCGTAACCAATGTTCCCTCTAATTTTTTTTGGGTGCGCAGCCCCTTTAAGGGGCTGCGGAGCCCATTCAAATTTCCGCGCATGTGGGGTTTTTATTGTCCTGAAACCGGCAAGGGCGTGTGCGGGACCTCTAGACAGCTGCGCGGCTTAATGAGAACATTGCCCATAACCCCGTCAAGTTGGACCCCGTAAACCCCCCCCCCCCCCCCCCCCTCCTTAAGTTTGATCATGTGTCCCCTGCTTCTGGAGTTTGAAGCAATCACCAATATATTATCAGGGTTCAATTTACCTGCTCTGTTCAGAATCTTGAATATCTCGAGTGACCCTTCTGACATGAATCAGTCTTTCATGAAAGAAAGACTTATGAAATAATACTGAGCAGCCTACGGGTGGCGCTGTCCAGGGAGAGTATAAATACTCGGGCACGGGCCCAGCTTGCGCAGGACATTCTTAACAGGAACTAGTGAAGGACACAACTAGACCTCCATGTTGTAAAACAGTTGATTAAAGCCTTGTTTAACGCTTAGACCAAGTGCCTAGTAGTTTTCTTCGGTCAAGGGGTTTTTACCATTGTGAAATCGGCAAGGGTGTGCGTGGGACCTCTAGACAGCTGCGCGGCTTAACAGGAACATTGCCCGTAACCCCGTTAAGTTGGACCCTGTAACCCCCCCCTTAAGTTTGATCATGTGTAGTGTATGTACCTTTAAGAGAGAACTACTTTTACAGCTCCTGTATACTGTAGTACCGGCAGTAACCACACCTGTGTATATAAGCCTTGAGCATGCCTATGTACCCCCAGTCTTGAGACTACCCTACTCCAGTAAATACCTGTTGATTGTTAAGTTACAGCATCCGTGTGGTTATTGAAAAACATCATACACTCAGAATCACGGATCTAACAATGTGTCCCCTGCTTCTGGAGTTTGAAGCAATCACCAATATATTATCAGGGTTCAATTTATCTGTTCTGTTAAGAATCTTGAATATCTCGAGTGACCCTTCTTTAGAGTAAACAATCCCAGGCTCTTCAACCCTCTCCTTATAGAACTCATGTGCCTTAAGGTAGGCATCAGTTGGGTTTCTTCCATGGCTTGCTGTAGTATGGTGACTAGAATTGTACACAATACTCCAGGTGTGGCCATACCACTGCTTATTGTCACCTCCTGGGATCTGTGCTCAGTCCCTCTGGTTATACATCTCAAGATCCCATTAGCTTTCCTCACCGCTGCTATACATTGCACTGTTGGTTTCAGTGAGCATTCTACTAACATCCCCCAGATCCCCCTCCTGTTTTTTGTGTCCTGTAGCCCCTGGAGCCATTTAGTTTCTACTCCCCACGGTTTTGTTGCCTTCTTTAGTCTCATTACCTTCCGTTTGTCCACATTAAACTCCAATTGCCGCTCGTCAGCCCACCTTCCCAACCCATCCAGATCTCTTTGGTTGTAGTCTGCTTATTCCCAATTGTTTGAAACAATCATCCAATTTGACAAACCTCATTGAATCGTACAGCCCAGAAGGAGGCCATTCGGCCCACCGTGCTTCTGCCAGCTCTTTGAAAGCGCTATCCCATCAATCTTGGGGTTTAGAGGGTTAAATTATGAGGCCAGGTTGCATAAACTTAGCTTGTTTCACCTTGAATGTGGAAGATTGAGGGGCGATTGGATCGAGGTTTTTAAAACGTTAAAGGATCTATTACCTCTGGTGGGGGAATCAAGAACAAGGCCACACAATCTTAAAGGGTAGTGGAAATCTGGAACTCTCTCCCCCAAAAGGTTGTGGATGCTGGGGGGCAATTGGACCTTTTAAAACTGAGATTGACAGATTTTTGTTAGGTAAGGGTATCAAGGGATATGGAGCAAAAGCGGGCCAATGGAGTTGAGATACAGATCAGACATGATCTGGTTGAATGGCAGAACGGGCTCGAGGGGCTGAATGGCCTCCTCCTGGTCCTATGTTCTAGGTCTGCTCTGTCTGTTCCTGCGTTACTACTTGAGTGGAGTCTGTGTTTTTGTATGTGTGACTGTCTGTCTGTGTGTATATTTGTTTGTGTGTATGTTGTAAGCATGTTATTTACCTGTGCTTATGTGTGGGAGTCTGCAGAGGTGTCTTTATGTGTGTAGGTATGTACGTGTGTGTGTATCTTGTACCTGTGTGTGTGTCTTTGTGCATGTGAAGATTTACAACAACAACTTGTATTTATATAGCGCCTTTAACATAGTAAAACATCCCAAGGTGCTTCACAGGAGCGTTATAAAAATTTGACACCGAGCCACATAAGGAGAAATTAGGTCAGGTGACCAAAAGCTTGGTCAAAGAGGTAGGTTTTAAGGAGCGTCTTAAAGGAGAAAAGAGAAGTAGAGAGGCGAAGAAGTTTAGGCAGGGAATTCCAGAGCTTAGGGCCCAGGCAGCTGAAAGCGCGGCCGCCAATGGTGGAGCGATTAAAATCAGGGGGGGATGCGCAAGAGGCCAGAATTGGAGAAGCGCAGAGCTCTCGAAGGCTTGTAGGCAATGTTCCCTCTTATTTTGTTTCTTGGGTGCACGGCCCCTTTAAGGGGCAGCGCGGCCCATTCACAGTTTCGCGCAAAACTTTACATTGGAAAAAGCCAGTCTCGGGCTGCGCTGGACCGGCAGAGAGGTGCGCGGTGGCGCACTTTATAGGAAACGTTACTTGTACGGCTGGAGGAGGTTACACAGATAGGGAGGGGGGCGAGGCCATGAGGGATTTCAAAACAAAGGATGAGAATTTTTAAACTGAGACACTGTCGGACCGGGAGCCAATGTAGGTCAGCGAGCACAGGGGTGAATGGGTGAACGGGACATTAAGCGAGTTAAGATACAGGCAGCAGAGTTTTGGAGGAGCTCAAGTTATGCCAATGTCATAAAAGTGGAGAAAAAAAACCAAAGTTTAATGAAACTGTCAATTTTTTTTAAGCATCTTTTGAAATTATTATCATGGGAAATGACGGCTAATTGCAGAGCCAGAATGAAAAAAATTGCAAATGATGGGAATCTGACAAGAAAACTGAAAATCTGGGAATTTCATGGCAGCTCCGTCAGCAACTGTAAAAAGGAGGGGTCAGATCCTTCATTAGTATTAGCTGAGATCAGGGTCTAATCTCTCACCCCAGGGCAGCGCTGAAACATAGAAACATAGAAACATAGAAGATAGGAGCAGGAGTAGGCCATTCGGCCCCTCAAGCCTGCTCCGCCATTCAATGCGATCATGGCTGATCATCCAAATTCAGTACCCTGTCCCTGCTTTCTCCCCATACCCCTTGATCCCTTTAGCCTTAAGAAATATATCCAACTCCTTCTTGAATATATTTAATGAATTGGCCTCTACTGCCTTCTGTGGTAGAGAATTCCACAGGTTCACCACTCTCTGGGTGAAGAAATTCCTCCTAATTTCTGTCCTAAATGGCCTACCCCTTATCCTTAGACTGTGACCCCTGGTTCTGGACTCCCCGACCATCGGGAACATCCTTCCTGCATCTAGTCTGTCTAGTCCTGTTAGAATTTTATAAGTTTCAATGAGATCCCCTCTCATTCTTCTAAACTCCAGTGAGTACAAGCCCGATCGACCCAATCTCTCCTCATACGTCATTCTTGCCATCCCAGGTATCAGCCTGGTGAATCTTCGCTGAACTCCTTCCATGACAAGAACATCCTTCCTCAGATAAGGCGACCAAAACTGCACACAATACTCAAGGTGTGGTCTCACCAAGGCCCTGTACAACTGCAGCAAGACATCCTTGTTCCTGTACTCAAACCCTCTCGCTACGAAGGCCAACATGTCATTTGTCTTCTTAACCGCTTGCTGCACCTGCATGCTTACCTTCAGCGACTGGTGCACAAGGATGCCCAGGTCTCGTTGCACTTCCCCTTCTCCCAATCTATTGCCATTCAGATAATAATCTGCCTTCCTGTTTTTGCCACCAAAGTGGATAACCTCACATTTATCCACGTTATATTGCATCTGCCATGCTTTTGCCCAATCACCCAACCTGTCCAAATCATCCTGGAGTTTCTTGGCACCCTCCTCACAGCACACACGCCCACCCAGCTTTGTGTCATCTGCAAATTTGGAGATATTACATCTAGTTCCCTCGTCTAGATCATTAATATATATTGTGAATAGCTGGGGCCCAAGGACCGATCCCTGCGGTATCCCACTAGTCACTGCCTGCCACTCGGAAAAAGACCCGTTTATTCCAACTCTTTGCTTTCTGTCTGCCAACCAGTTCTCTATCCAAGTCAATACCTTGCCCCCAATCCCATGTGCCTTAACTTTACATGCTAATCTCTTATGCGGGACCTTATCGAAAGCCTTCTGAAAGTCCAAATACACCACATCCACTGGTTCTCCCTTATCTATTTTACCAGTTACATCCTCAAAAAATTCCAGTAGATTAGTCAAGCACGATTTACCTTTTGTAAATCCATGTTGACTTTGTCCGATCCTGTCACAGTTTTCTAAGTGCTCTGCTATTACATCTTGAGGGAGTGCTGCACTGTTGGAGGTGCCGTCTTTTGGATGAGACGTTAAACCGAGGCCCCGTCTGCTCTCTCAGGTGGATGTAAAAGATCCCACGGCCACTATTTCGAAGAAGAGCAGGGGGAGCTCTCCCTGGTGTCCTGGGGCCAATATTTATCCTTCAATCAACATCACTAAAAACAGATTACAGGAAACTCTCTTTTTACTGGCACCTAAATAACCGGAAATCTCTCTTAACCGGCAAAATTCAGGAGTAGTTTCAGGTAAGTTTTACTTCATATTAGTGGCCGTGTAACTGGGGTTCCTGCACCTGTTGCCATGCAACAGGGACGCCTGGATCTGTAGCTGTGTACGGGGCTCTCGTACCTTGGTAAGTATACCTCTCTGTAAGCTGGACTTTTTGATTAACTGGCAGCACGCCGGTCCCGTCGGTGCCGGATAATAGAGTTTCCTGTATCTGGTCATTATCACATTGCTGTTTGTGGGAGCTTGCTGTGCGCAATTTGGCTGCCGTGTTTCCTACATTACAACAGTGACTACACTTCAAAAAGTGCTTCATTGGCTGTAAAGCGCTTTGGGACGTCCAGAGGTTGTGAAAGGCGCTATATAAATGCAAGTCTTTCTTTCTTTATAACTGAGATCAAGATCAAAAGTCCTTTTCAGGAAGGGCACCTGCCGCCCTTCCCGGACTAGGCCTATATGTGACTCCAGTCCCACACCAACGTGGTTGACTCTTAACCGCCCCTCTGAAGTGACCTGGCAAGCCCCTCAGTCGTATCAGGGCAACTATGGGATGGGCAATAAATGCCAGCCTTGCCAACAATGCCCACATCCCAAGAATGAATATTAAAAAAAATCAGAAAACCGAGAACCAACTCCAACCGCTATAAAGAAAGAAAAAGACTTGCATTTATATAGCGCCTTTCATGACCACCGGACGTCCCAAAGCGCTTTACAGCCAATGAAGTACTTTTTGGAGTGTGGTCACTGTTGTAATGTGGGAAACGCAGCAGACAATTTGTGCACAGCAAGCTCCCACAAACAGCAATGTGATAATGACCAGATAATCTGTTTAGTGATGTTGATTGAGGGATAAATATCAGCCCAGGATACCGGGGATAACTCCCCTGCTCTTCTTCGAAATAGTGCCGTGGGATCTTTTTACATCCACCCGAGAGAGCAGACGGGACCTCGGCTTAACGTCTCATCCGAAAGATGGCTATCCGCCGCTGTTTCACCTTGTCCCTGCCGGTTAGTGCTGAGGAACATCTAGGCATCAAGGGGAGTGTGCCAGGGCAACTCATTAACACCGGTAAATAGCCACCCCCGCTGGGGAAAGGCTGCTGATCTACAGTGGGGTCAGCAGCGTCTGATAAAGAGAAAAGCTCGAATTCTTCCTGATCGTCCTGTTTTGATCCAAACATCTGGGACCTTTCCCAAGGGAAAAAACCCCACTGTAATGCAGTAGAGTGAAGTTATTCTATGCTTGTGGTGCAGATTTAATAACTGTTGGATGTTGTCAGTGGCCACTCTTTTATACGCCTCTGGCGCTCTCTGGTGTTCTGAATTGGGAATGCAGCAAAGTGTCCCGGCAGCTGGTGAGCTGCTGGCCTCGTTAGAATAGTAACATGACCTGGTTTGTACTGAGCTACAAAAAGCTTGACACTTTGAATTGACATCCATAATTTTAAAGAATTACGATGGAATAAAAGGCTCCGAGATTCAATATTCCAATCTAGGTTGAGAGGGTTGTCCTATGAGGAGAGAGATAATCGGGGGCACACAGTACCGCCACACAGTACTGCCCCCCGATTATCAAAATCCACGACAAGGCATTGGACAACGTGGACCACTTTCCATACCTTGGGAGCCTACTGTCAACAAGGGCAGACGTCGACGACGAAGTCCAACACCGCCCTCAGTGTGCCAGTGCAGCCTTCGGTCGCCTGAGGAAGAGAGTGTTTGAAGACCAGGACCTCAAACCCGGCACCAAGCTCATGGTCTACAGGGCAGCAGTGATACCTGCCCTGCTGTATGCCTCAGAGACATGGACCACGTACAGCAGGCACCTCAAAGCACTGGAGAGGTACCACCAACGCTGCCTCCGCAAGATCCTGCAAATCCATTGGCAGGATAGGCGCACCAACGTCAGTGTTCTTGCTCAGGCCAACATCCTCAGCATCGAAGCTTTGACCACGCTCGATCAGCTCCGATGGACGGGTCACATTGTCCGCATGCCCGATACGAGACTCCCAAAACAAGTGCTCTACTCAGAGCTCCGGCACGGCAAGAGAGCCCCAGGTGGGCAGAGGAAACGCTTCAAGGACACCCTTAAAGCCTCCTTGAAAAAGTGTAACATCCCCACCGACACCTGGGAATCCCTGGTCCAAGACCGCACAAAGTGGAGGAGAAGCGTCCGGGAAGGCGCCGAACACCTCGAGTCTCTTCGCCGGAAGCCAAGCGCAAACAGCGCAAGGAGCGCACGTCAACCCAAGCACTCCACCCACCCGCCCCTTCAACCACCGTCTGCCCCACCTGTGACAGAGACTGTAGGTCCCGCATTGGACTCATCAGTCACCTGAGAACTCATTTTTAATGTGGAAGCAAGTCATCCTCGGTTCCGAGGGACTGCCTAAGAAGAAAGATGAGGAGAGATTGAGTAGATTGGGCCTATACTCTCTGGAGTTTAGGAGAATGAGAGGTGATCTCATTGAAACATAAAAAATTCTGAGGGGGATTGACAGGGTAGATGCTGAGAGGTTGTTTCCCCTGGCTGGAGAGTCTAGAACGAGGGGGCACAGTCTCAGGATAAGGGGTCGGCTGAGATGAGGAGAAATCTCTTCACTGAGGGTTGTCAATCTTTGGAATTCTCTACCCCAGAGGGCTGCGGATGCTTAGTCGTTGAGTATATTCAAGACAGAGATCGATAGATTTTTGGACTCTCACGGATCAAGGGATATGGGGATCGGGCGGGAAAGTGGAGTTGAGGTCGAAGACCAGCCATGATCTTATTGAATGGCGGAGCAGGCTCGAGGGGACCTATGGTCTACCCCTGCTCCTAATTCTTATGTTCTTGTTAATATAGATAAGTCAAACCCCAATAATCTATTTAATGTGAGGACAGGATTCGGTTTGCTGTAATCTCCCCTGCCTTTGGTCACCATCAAGACTCGCCCAACACTAACATCTACTAGCGCAGGGCACCGGAGGGCAACTGTCACACATGGAACTGCACCTCAGCATGGAGTCAACATCTAGGAGAGGAGGGAGGGGAGACAACTGCCATGAAAAGAGTAAAGGTACAAGGTATCAAAAAAACACCCCAGAAACAGAACTTAAGTAAAATATAATGAATTTCCCTCCACCACCGGCGCACCGTGGCTGCAGTGTGTACCATCTACAAGATGCACTGCAGCAACTCGCCAAGGCTTCTTCGGCAGCACCTCCCAAACCCGCGACCTCTTCCACCTAGAAGGACAAGGGCAGCAGGCACATGGGAACATCATCACCTCCAAGTTCCCCTCCAAGTCACACACCAAAAAGAAATATAGAAAGACTTGCATTTCTATAGCGCCTTTCACGACTACTGGACATCCCAACGCGCCTTACAGCCAATGAAGTATAGCGCCGTGGGATCTTTTACGTCCACCTGAGAGAGCAGATGGGGCATAAAGGAGGCCTCACACCTCTGTTTGGCAAACTATTTGAAACAAATGGGTGGTTGTAAAACATGAGGTAAGGGTTGCATTCGGCAGGAAGAGAACCATAAACCGAGATGGTATAAGAGACAGATGCCATGTTTAACTTAGTTAGAAGGAAGAGAAGAAAAGAAAGAAAGCTGCATTGGAAAACCTGGTGGGGGGTTGGAGAAACCATCTTTACGATTTCTCCTTAAATTTGCGCACAGTAATAAAATAAGAACATAAGAAATAGGAGCAGGAGTCGGCCATTCGGCCCTTCGAGCCTGCTCTGCCATTCAATGAGATCATGGCTGATCTTTTGCCTCCACTCCATTTACCGGCCCTATCGCCATATCCCTTGATAACCCTTACTAGTCAGAAACCTATGTGACTTCTGTTTTGAATATACCCAATGACTGAGCCTCCACAGCCCTCTGGGGTAGAGAATTCCAAAGATTCACCACCCTCTGTGTGAAGAAATTTCTTCTCATCTCAGCCCTGAATGGCCTACCCTTTATCCTGAGGCTGTGGCCCCTGGTTCTAGGCTCCCCAGCCAAGGGAAACATTCTCTCAGCATCCACCCTATCAAGCCCTGTAATAATTTTGTATGCTTCAATGAGAACCCCTCTCATTCTTCTGAATTCAAGAGAATGCAGGCCTAGTTTACTCAATCTCTTCTCATACGACAGTCCCGCCATCTCAGGAATCAATCTCGTGAACCTTTGTTGCACTCCCTCTATGGCAAGTATATCCTTCCTTAGGTAAGAAGACCAAAACTGTACACAGTACTCCAAGTGTGGTCTCACCAAGGCCCTATTTAATTGGAGTAAGGCTTCTTTACTCCTGTACTCAAATCCTCTTGTAATGAAGGGCAGCATACCATTTGCCTTCCTAATGGCTTGCTGCACCTGCACCTGCACATTCACTTTCAGTGCCTCATATACAAGGACACCCAGGTCCCTTTGAGCATCTGCATTCCCCAAGCTTTCACCATTTAGGAAATACTCTGCCTTTGTGTTTTTTCTACCAAAGTGGATAACTTCACATTTATCCACATTATATTCCACCTACCATATTCTCGCCCACACACTGAGCCTGTCGAGATCCCCCTGAAGCCTCTTCACATCCTCTTCACAACTGAAACTTCCACCTAGCTTTGTATCATCAGCAAATTTGGAAATGTTACATTTAGTCCCCTCATCCAAATCATTGATATAGATTGTGAATAGCTGGGGCCCAAGCACCGATCCTTGCGGTACCCCACTAGTCACAGCCTGCCATCCTGAAAAAGACCCGTTTATCCCTACTCTTTGTTTTCTGTCTGTTAACCAATTCTCAATCCATGCTAGTATATTACCCCCAATTCCATGTGCCCTAACTTTGTTCACCAACCTCTTGTGTGTGACCTTATCGAAGGCCTTCTGAAAATCCAAATACACCACATCTACCAGTTCCCCTTTGTCTACTCCACTAGTTACATCCTCAAAGAACTCCAATAGGTTTGTCAAACAGGATTTCCCTTTCATAAATCCATGTTAACTCTGCCCAATCTTACTATTAGTTTCTAAGTGCCCAGTTATTGCATCCTTTATAATAGATTCCAGCATTTTCCCAACTACTGATGTGAGGCTAACCGGTCTGTAGTTCCCCGTTTTCTCTCTCCTTCCTTTCTTAAATAGCGGGGTTACATTTGCTATCCTCCAATCTGCAGGAACCGTTCCAGAATCTATAGAATTTTGGAAGAGGACAACCAATGTGTCCACTATCCCAATGGCCACCTCTTTCAAAACCCTAGGATGTAGGTCATCCAGTCCTTGGGATTTATCGACTTTTAGTCCCATTAATTTTTCTAGTACTGTTTTTTACTAATAATAATTTCTTTAAGTTCCTCATTCTCGCCACACCCTTGGTTTTCTCGTATTTCTGGGAGGTTTTTGTGTCTTCCTCTATGAAGACAGAAACAAAGTATTTATTTAATTTCTCTGCCATTTCCTCATTCCACATTATAAATTCTCCCGTCTCTGACTGTAAAGGACCTACATTTACCTTCGCCAGCCTTTTCCTTTTCACATACCTATAGAAGCTTTTACAATCCATTTTAATATTTTTCGCTAGTTTGTGCTCATATTCCATTTTCCCTTTCTTTATCAATTTCTTGGTCCCCCTTTGCTGATTTCTAAAAAGATCCCAATCCTCAGGCTGACTGCTTTTTCTGGCAACTTTATAAGCTTCCTCCTTTGACTTAATACTAGCTTTAATTTATTTTGTTAGCCATGGTTGGATCACTTTTCCTTTTGGGTTTTTATGCCCTAGAGGAATATATGTTTGTTGCAAATTATGCATTATTTCCTTGAATGTTAGCCATTGTATGTCCACCTTCATACCATTAGTGTAGTCTCCCAATCTACCATGGCCAACTTGTCCCTCATATGTTTGTAGTTTCCTCTGTTTAGATTGAAGACCTTAGTTTCAGATTGGACTACATCACTCCCAAGCATAATGTAAAATTAAATCATATTATGGTCACTTGTCCCTAAAGGCCCCTTTCCCACAAGATTATTGATTAGCCCTTTCTCATTACACAGTACCAGATCCAGAATAGCCTTTTCTCTGGTTGGTTCCTCCACATACTGATCCAGGAAACCATCTCGCATGCATTCCAAGAATTCGTCCTCCACACCATTAGTGGTATTTTGATTTGCCCAGTCAATATGCAGATTAAAGTCCCCCATGATTAACATATTGCCCTTGTTACATGCACTTCTAATTTCTCGATTGATACTGTGCCCTACATTACCACTACTGTTTGGTGGCCTATACACAACTCCCACCAATGTTTTCCGCCCTTTGCTGTTTCTTAGCTCCACCCCAACTGATTCCAGTTCTACATCACAATCTGCCAAGCCAAGATCTTTTATCTCTACCGTACCGATCTCATCCCTTATTAACAGCGCTATGCCACCTCCTTTTCCTTTTTGTCTGTCCTTCCTAAATGTTGAGTACCCTGGAACATTCAGTTCCCAGCTTTGGTTACCCTGCAACCATGTCTCTGTAATGGCAATTACATCATACCCATTTACTTCTATTAGTGCCATTAATTCATCCACCTTGTTGCGAATGCTACGTGAGTATTGTGTGCAGTTTTGGTCGCCTTATCGGAGGAAGGATGTTCTTGCCATGGAGGGAGTGCAGCGAAGATTCACCAGACTGATACCTGGGATGGCAGGAATGACGTATGAAGAGAGATTGGGTCGATTGGGCTTGTATTCACTAGAGTTTAGAAGAATGAGAGGGGATCTCATTGAAACTTATAAAATTCTAACAGGACTAGACAGACTAGATGCAGGAAGGATGTTCCCGATGGCGGGGAAGTCCAGAACCAGGGGTCACAGTCTAAGGATAAGGGGTAAGCCATTTAGGACTGAGATGAGGAGGAATTTCTTCACCCAGAGAGTGGTGAACCTGTGGAATTCTCTGCCACACAGGGCAGTTAAGGCCAATTCATTAAATATATTCAAGAAGGAGTTAGATATATTTCTTAAAGCTAAAGGGATCAAGGGATATGGGGAGAAAGCAGGGACAGGGTACTGAATTTGGATGGGTTAGGGTGTTTTAGATTAATGGTTTGTGGGTTAGGGTGTTTTAGATGAATATTTTGTGGGTTAGGGTGTTTTAGATTAATGTTTTGTGGGTTAGGGTGTTTTAGATTAATGTTTTGTGGGTTAGGGTGTTTTAGATTAATGTTTTGTGCATTAGGGTGTGTTAGGTTAATGTTTTGTGGGTTAGGGTGTTTTAGATTAATGTTTTGTCATTAATAAATGAAGTAAATTATCAAACATATTACTGTCTCTAGTTGTACAAATCTGTTTAAGGGTAAGGAAGGAATTATCTAACATACACATACAATGAAAGGGCAGGGGAGTGGGACGAGCTGAGAGTCAGCACAGGCTCGAGGGGCCGAATGGCCTTCTTCCGTGCTGTAACCATTCTATGATTCTATGAATACAAATACACTACGTGCACACTGTATGTGCACTACATGTCCATTACATGCACGCTACATCCAGACTTCACATGCTCTGTAACATAAGAAAACTACTAGGCACTTGGTCTAAGCGTTAAACAAAGCTTTAATCAACTGTTTTACAACATGGAGGTCTAGTTGTGTCCTTCACTAGTTCCTGTAAAGAATGTCCTGCGCAAGCTGGGCCCGTGCCTGAGTATTTATACTCTCCCTGGACAGCGCCACCCGTAGGCTGCTCAGTATTATTTCATAAGTCTTTCTTTCATGAATGACTGATTCATGTCACTCTGCATATACAACACACACATACGTGACATGCATACTGCACGCCAACTACACACACTGCGCACTGACTCTGCCCACACATGCAACAACTTACATTCATGCAGAGACGTTCATGGCCCAAGACGCATTACAGGAGAACAAAGTGAGCAGGAAGTTGCATAAAAGTTACTGGAGAAAAATGAACGTCCAGTCAGGAGATGGTTCTTAACGAGGCTTATAAAGGTGGGGGAATACCAGGCAAGGCATGAGGGATTTAGGGAAAGAGTTTCAGAGGGCAGGGGCACCGGTGGCTGAGGCTCTGCAGAGGACACTTAGGCCAGAGCTGGAAGAGGGCAGGGTGTGTGCCAAGGAGTGGGGCTGGAGGTGACTGCAGAGGTTGAGTGCAGTGGGATTGTAAATGGATTTGAAAACAAGAATGAGGGTTTTAAAGTTGATGCTGCTGGAGTTAGGAAGCCAACAGTAGCATAGCAAGAACAACAACTTGTATTTATATAACACCATAAACGTAGTGAAACGTCCCAGGGCACTTTACAGGAGCGTTATCAAACAAAATGTGACACCGAGTCACATAAGGAGAAATGAGAACAAAAGCTAGTTCAAAGAGGTAGGCTTTAAGGAGCGTCTTAAAGGAGGAGGGAGAGGTAGAGAGGAGGAGAGGTTTAGAGAGCGAATTCCAGAGCTTAGGGCCTAGACAGCCAAAGGCACGGCCGCCAACAGCGGAGCGATTAAAATCGGGGATGCGCAAAAGGCCAGAATTGGAGCGCCGAGATCTTGGAGTGTTGCAGGACTGGCAGGGACAACAGTGATAGGGAGGGGTGTGACCATGGAGGTATCTGAAAACAAGGATGAGAATTTTAAAATTGAGGGGTTGCTTAACTGAGAGCCAATGTAGGTCAGCGAGCACAGGGTGAACGGGACTTGGTGCGAGTTAAGATATGGGCAGCAGAGTTTTGAATGAGCTCAAGTTTACGGATGGTGTAAGGTGAGAGGCGGGCCAAGAGAGCACTGGGAGTGCAGGTTTCTCAGGATGGGAGGTGATACGAACAGCAGAATTCTGGATGATATAGTTAGAGCATAGTGAAGTTTGAGAGGCCGATGTGGAAGAGAAATAAAACTGTGAGGTAGAAAGAAAGAAATAAAGAAAGACTTGCATTTCTATAGCGCCTTTCACGACCTCAGGACACCCCAAAGCGCTTTACAGCCAATGAAGTACTTTTTGAAGTGTAGTCACTGTTGTAATGTAGGAAACCTGGCAGCCAATTTGCGCACAGCAAGCTCCCACAAACAGCACTGTGATAGTGACCAGATAATCTGTTTTAGTGATGTTGATTGAGGGATAAATATTGGCCAGGATGACGAAAGTGTGGATGAGGGTTTTGACAGCAATGAGGCTGAGGTTGGGACAGAGGCAAGAGGTGGAAATGACCATTTTGGTGACGTGGGGCTTAATCTCAGATCAGGGTCAATCCGAACACAATGGTTGCACACCATCAGGCTTAGCCGAAGCAAGCAGCCAGAAAGGAAGATGGAATCGGTACCAGAGATGCAAAGGTTCTGATGGGAACCTAACAGAATGGCTTCCATCATGCTGATGTCACGCTGGACAAAGGTCCAGCTCATCCATTGTTTCCCCCCTCCCATCCCTTGCCTTGTCCTCCCCCCTGCACTTGCATTGTTCCCTCAATCCCTTGCATTGTTCCCCCCCTCCCATCCCTTGCATTGTTCCCTCAATCCCTTGCATTGTTCCCCCCCTCCCATCCCTTGCATTGTTCCCCCCAATCCCTTGCATTGTTCCCCCCAATCCCTTGCATTGTTCCCCCCAATCCCTTGCATTGTTCCCCCCAATCCCTTGCATTGTTCCCCCCAATCCCTTGCATTGTTCCCCCCAATCCCTTGCATTGTTCCCCCAATCCCTTGCATTGTTCCCCCAATCCCTTGCATTGTTCCCCCCAATCCCTTGCATTGTTCCCCCCAATCCCTTGCATTGTTCCCCCCAATCCCTTGCATTGTTCCCCCCAATCCCTTGCATTGTTCCCCCCAATCCCTTGCATTGTTCCCCCAATCCCTTGCATTGTTCCCCCAATCCCTTGCATTGTTCCCCCCAATCCCTTGCATTGTTCCCCCCAATCCCTTGCATTGTTCCCCCCAATCCCTTGCATTGTTCCCCCCAATCCCTTGCATTGTTCCCCCCAATCCCTTGCATTGTTCCCCCCAATCCCTTGCATTGTTCCCCCCAATCCCTTGCATTGTTCCCCCCAATCCCTTGCATTGTTCCCCCCAATCCCTTGCATTGTTCCCCCAATCCCTTGCATTGTTCCCCCCAATCCCTTGCATTGTTCCCCCCAATCCCTTGCATTGTTCCCCCCAATCCCTTGCATTGTTCCCCCCAATCCCTTGCATTGTTCCCCCCAATCCCTTGCATTGTTCCCCCCAATCCCTTGCATTGTTCCCCCCAATCCCTTGCATTGTTCCCCCCAATCCCTTGCATTGTTCCCCCCAATCCCTTGCATTGTTCCCCCCAATCCCTTGCATTGTTCCCCCCCCAATCCCTTGCATTGTTCCCCCCAATCCCTTGCATTGTTCCCCCCAATCCCTTGCATTGTTCCCCCAATCCCTTGCATTGTTCCCCCCAATCCCTTGCATTGTTCCCCCCAATCCCTTGCATTGTTCCCCCCAATCCCTTGCATTGTTCCCCCCAATCCCTTGCATTGTTCCCCCCAATCCCTTGCATTGTTCCCCCCAATCCCTTGCATTGTTCCCCCCAATCCCTTGCATTGTTCCCCCAATCCCTTGCATTGTTCCCCCCAATCCCTTGCATTGTTCCCCCCAATCCCTTGCATTGTTCCCCCCAATCCCTTGCATTGTTCCCCCCAATCCCTTGCATTGTTCCCCCCAATCCCTTGCATTGTTCCCCCCAATCCCTTGCATTGTTCCCCCCAATCCCTTGCATTGTTCCCCCCAATCCCTTGCATTGTTCCCCCCAATCCCTTGCATTGTTCCCCCCAATCCCTTGCATTGTTCCCCCCAATCCCTTGCATTGTTCCCCCCAATCCCTTGCATTGTTCCCCCCAATCCCTTGCATTGTTCCCCCCAATCCCTTGCATTGTTCCCCCCAATCCCTTGCATTGTTCCCCCCAATCCCTTGCATTGTTCCCCCCAATCCCTTGCATTGTTCCCCCCAATCCCTTGCATTGTTCCCCCCAATCCCTTGCATTGTTCCCCCCAATCCCTTGCATTGTTCCCCCCAATCCCTTGCATTGTTCCCCCCAATCCCTTGCATTGTTCCCCCAATCCCTTGCATTGTTCCCCCCAATCCCTTGCATTGTTCCCCCAATCCCTTGCATTGTTCCCCCAATCCCTTGCATTGTTCCCCCAATCCCTTGCATTGTTCCCCCAATCCCTTGCATTGTTCCCCCAATCCCTTGCATTGTTCCCCCAATCCCTTGCATTGTTCCCCCAATCCCTTGCATTGTTCCCCCAATCCCTTGCATTGTTCCCCAATCCCTTGCATTGTTCCCCAATCCCATGCATTGCTCCCCAATCCCATGCATTGTTCCCCAATCCCTTGCATTGTTCCCCCAATCCCTTGCATTGTTCCCCCCAATCCCTTGCATTGTTCCCCCCAATCCCTTGCATTGTTCCCCCCAATCCCTTGCATTGTTCCCCCCAATCCCTTGCATTGTTCCCCCCAATCCCTTGCATTGTTCCCCCCAATCCCTTGCATTGTTCCCCCCAATCCCTTGCATTGTTCCCCCAATCCCTTGCATTGTTCCCCCAATCCCTTGCATTGTTCCCCCAATCCCTTGCATTGTTCCCCCAATCCCTTGCATTGTTCCCCCAATCCCTTGCATTGTTCCCCCCAATCCCATGCATTGTTCCCCAATCCCTTGCATTGTTCCCCCCAATCCCTTGCATTGTTCCCCCAATCCCTTGCATTGTTCCCCCCAATCCCTTGCATTGTTCCCCCCAATCCCTTGCATTGTTCCCCCCAATCCCTTGCATTGTTCCCCCCAATCCCTTGCATTGTTCCCCCAATCCCTTGCATTGTTCCCCCAATCCCTTGCATTGTTCCCCCAATCCCTTGCATTGTTCCCCCAATCCCTTGCATTGTTCCCCCCAATCCCTTGCATTGTTCCCCCAATCCCTTGCATTGTTCCCCCCAATCCCTTGCATTGTTCCCCCAATCCCTTGCATTGTTCCCCCCAATCCCTTGCATTGTTCCCCCAATCCCTTGCATTGTTCCCCCAATCCCTTGCATTGTCCCCCCAATCCCTTGCATTGTCCCCCCATCCCTTGCATTGTCCCCAATCCCTTGCATTGTTCCCCCAATCACTTGCATTGTTCCCCCAATCCCTTGCATTGTTCCCCAATCCCTTGCATTGTTCCCCAATCCCATGCATTGTTCCCCAATCCCTTGCATTGTCCCCCAATCCCTTGCATTGTTCCCCCAATCCCTTGCATTGTTCCCCCAATCCCTTGCATTGTTCCCCCAATCCCTTGCATTGTTCCCCCAATCCCTTGCATTGTTCCCCCAATCCCTTGCATTGTTCCCCCAATCCCTTGCATTGTTCCCCCAATCCCTTGCATTGTTCCCCCAATCCCTTGCATTGTTCCCCCAATCCCTTGCATTGTTCCCCCAATCCCTTGCATTGTTCCCCCAATCCCTTGCATTGTTCCCCCCAATCCCTTGCATTGTTCCCCCAATCCCTTGCATTGTTCCCCCAATCCCTTGCATTGTTCCCCCAATCCCTTGCATTGTTCCCCCCAATCCCTTGCATTGTTCCCCCCAATCCCTTGCATTGTTCCCCCCAATCCCTTGCATTGTTCCCCCCAATCCCTTGCATTGTTCCCCAATCCCTTGCATTGTTCCCCCCAATCCCTTGCATTGTTCCCCCCAATCCCTTGCATTGTTCCCCCCAATCCCTTGCATTGTTCCCCCCAATCCCTTGCATTGTTCCCCCCAATCCCTTGCATTGTTCCCCCCAATCCCTTGCATTGTTCCCCCCAATCCCTTGCATTGTTCCCCCCAATCCCTTGCATTGTTCCCCCAATCCCTTGCATTGTTCCCCCCAATCCCTTGCATTGTTCCCCCCAATCCCATGCATTGTTTCTTCCTTTTGAATGTTGTCCCATGAGCACGTGGTCGTCTCCACGTACGGCAACGCGATGACGTCACTGCAGGCGGGCCGCACAGCAGCTCGGCGAGATGACGTGGAGCGCGGCCAGCTCCGTGTCCCGAGCCGGGTTTGGAGAGAGCGGCCGGCCGGGGGGAGGGCCGGAGCGGAGCGCAGTCGGTGCTGACGGGAGGCCGGCGCGCCGCTCCCATCCACTGACCGCCGGCGGGGAGGCCGGCGAGCGGGGGCTGAGGATGTCCCCGAAGGACAGCGTGTGCTCGCGCTCCTATTTCGTGGTTGTCATGGTGTTTGTTCACGTTTACATCCTCAATGTGATGGCCCTGCTGCTCTACGTCTACTACACCAGCGAGAGCGCGCACCCGCCGGCCGCCCAGAGCGCCGGCCCACCGCAGGGTCAGGGTCAGGGCCCGCCCGAGCCCCAGCCCCAACCGGCTCGCACCCTGCACCAGGCTCGCACTCTGCACCAGGGCGCCGCGCTCGGCCGCCTGCACCGCCTGGAAGGCATCAAGGTGAGGGGGCGGGGCGGGCCTGAGTGGAGATAGGGCCGGTGGGGGTGAAGGAGGGGGCGGGGGGTGAAGGAGGGGGCGGGGTGGGGGGGGTGAAGGAGGGGGCGGGGTGGGGTGAAGGTGAAGGCGGGGGAGAGGGGCCGGGGTGAAGGCGGGGGGGAGGGGCCGGGGTGAAGGCGGGGGGGAGGGGCCGGGGTGAAGGCGGGGGGGGAGGGGCCGGGGTGAAGGCGGGGGGGGAGGGGCCGGGGTGAAGGCGGGGGGGGAGGGGCCGGGGTGAAGGCGGGGGTGGAGGGGCCGGGGTGAAGGCGAGGGGGAGGGGCCGGGGTGGTGGAGGGGGAGGGGCCGGGGTGGAGGGGGAGGGGCCGGGGTGAAGGAGGGGGAGGGGCCGGGGGTGAAGGAGGGGCCGGGAAGGGGGGGAGGGGCCGGGGTGAAGGAGGGGGAGGGGCCGGGGTGAAGGAGGGGGAGGGGCCGGGGTGGGGGAGGGGCCGGGGTGAAGGAGGGGGAGGGGCCAGGGTGGGGGAGGGGCCAGGGTGAAGGCGGTGGAGGGGCCGGGGTGAAGGCGGGGGAGGGGTCGGGGTGAAGGCGGGGGAGGGGTCGGGGTGAAGGCGGGGGGGGGGGGCCGGGGTGAAGGAGGGGCCGGGGTGAAGGAGGGGCCGGGGTGAAGGAGGGGGAGGGGCCGGGGTGAAGGAGGGGGAGGGGCCGGGGTGAAGGAGGGGGAGGGGCCAGGGTGAAGTAGGGGGAGGGGCCAAGGTGAAGGGAGTCCAAGTGAAGTTAATTGTTTTCTCGGTGAACTAAATGGAATGTCAGAGGGTCAGATGGCCATGACTGCGTTGGTGTACCGCCTAACTGCCAGTTACTAAAGGGTCCTGGGAACAGGCTGATCACCCATCTGCTTAGCCAAGAATGAATGCTTGATATGAGGAGAGGCATCTTGTGGGGGATCAATCAACAGACAAAAGATATAGCAGTTTATTTCTATTGAGAAACCTACGTGAAGGAGCCAAGCCCGTGTTACAGGAAATGACCAAGATTCGGAGAGGTGGTGAGGTAAATCGAAGAGTGTTGGTGGTACAGTATTGGGTTTGGATTTTAAAAACCTGTAGGTTGTAGGGGGGGGGAAGAAAGATTGAGGGAGATGAAGAGTTCCAGAGTTGAGGTCTTGCGAACATACGAACAATGACGGACAGGTAAAGACCCTCTGGTCCATCCAGCCCGTCCCACACAATTGTGATACCTTGTGTATCACAATATATACACTCTCCCCACCCCACCTCACCCCAAACCATGTGATCTCCTGGGAGAGGTGAAAAACCAGATTAAAAAACCCAGGTCAATTTGGGGGGGGAAAATCTAGGTACGTCCTCTCCGACCCATCTAGATGATCGAAACTAGTCCAGGAGATCGCTCTGGCCCTGAATTCACTGAAGTAGCTACCTTTTGTAAGAGGTGATCTCCGCCCCAGCCAGAAACAGGTCCAGCTCTCGCTTGAAGGAATTCAGCGAATGAGCGTCCATCGCACCAGATGGCAGCCTGTCCCAGAGATCCACTATTCTCTGGGGGAGAAGAACCATCTCCTGACGTCTAACCTAGATCTGGCCTTATACAACTTCAAATTGTGATCCTTGGTCCTCTCTAACCTATTTAATTGGAACAAACTGTCAGCTCGAACACTCCATTCCTTCATTATCTTAAACCTCAATCAGATGACTCCTAAGTCTACGTTTCTCTGAAGTGTAAAGTCGTAAAAGAGTGTGTTAGCGTAGGGTGCACCGTGATGAGTCTTCATTTCAACTTAGTGCTATGTAAGGAGGAGTAAAAATGTAATTGCAAAATACTGCGGATGCTGGAAATCTGAAATAACAACAGAAAATGCTGGAAATACTCAGCAGGCCAGGCAGCATCCGTGGAGAGAGAAACAGAGTTAACGTTTCAGGCCTGGGACCCTTCATCAGAACTGGAAAAAGCTGGAGATGTAACAGATATTAAGCAGGTGCAGAGACAGGGGGGCGGCGGTGGTTAGGAGGGGAGGAAGAAATAGAAAGAACATCCTGTACTTTTGTAAATCGGAACAGCACCTCCTCTTTCGAGTGGGCACTTTGCAGCCTGCCGGACTCAACATTGAGTTCAACAATTTCAGATAATTATCCCTGCCCCCATTTTTCATGCAGTATGATTTTTGCCATTTGCAACATTTTATCTTTCCTGCCTCTTTACAAAAGTACAGGATGTTCTTTCTATTTCTTCCTCCCCTCCTAACCACCCCCCCCCCCCCCCCGTCTCTGCACCAGCTTAATATCTGTTACATCTCCAGCTTTTTCCAGTTCTGATGAAGGGTCCCAGACCTGAAACATTAACTCTGTTTCTCTCTCCACGGATGCTGCCTGGCCTGCTGAGTATTTCCAGCATTTTCTGGAGTAAAAATGTGTTTGATGGCATATTTGGAGCTGAGGAGAAACATGAGGGGGTAAATTCAGAGGAGCGATGACCATAATAGTATTGATAAAACAGAAACAAGAAAGGTTGTAGTGGAGAGAGGAGTTGGAGATTTGAGGTGAGAGAAGGATCACCAATCAGATCATGAGTTGTTTCCCTTCTATCTTGACCAGGAATGCAAGGGAAGTGTCAGGAGTGATCCCAGTGGGCTAGTGCTATTGGGAGGGTCGCGAATTGAAATGCTAATCGCATTATGCTCACGTGCAAGACACTTCTTATGTGAGCAGTTGCTATTAAGGACATATTTATTTTCTGTTACATTCGCTCATCGGTAACTGGTTCTGTAGCCTTAATTTCCATCCTTAGGATCCATATTTTTGTCACTGTTATAATTACTGTCACATTACATTGTTTTTCTTTCTTTGCAGGTTGGTCACATGCAAAAAGTGGATCTAGTTCCTAACAAAGTACACTACTTGAAAACGCTGAGTCTAAAACCACTTCTGTTTGGTAAGGATTTGAATGGTGTCTTCAGTGATCTTGGGCAAGTGGAAGTTGAATCCTTGTCTTGGTGTGTTTTGAAGTTGGAATCCAGAGTGATAGCTTTAACACAAGTGGCAACAATTTGCAAACCCCTAGTGTCATGAATCTCATCATTCATGAAGAAATGACTCATGAAATAACACTGGGCGGCCAGCTGGTGGCGCCGTCCAAGGAGTATAAATACTCAGGCGTGGGCCCAGCTTGCTCAGGATGTTCTGTAACCAGGAACTAGTGATGTAACTAGAATCTCATGGTTGTGAAACAGTTGATTAAAGCCTTGTTTTATACTCAACCAAGTGCTTAGTGAATTTTCTTACGTCACCTAGTATCAAAAAGTTTGCATTATATTAGTAAGGACAAAATGGTCATTTGTAATTTAGCCTGACCAATGATTTCAAAAAATCATAGAATAGTGCAGCACAGAAGGAGGCCATTGGGCCCATCGAGTCTGCTCCGGCTCTTTCGAAGAGCAATCCAGTTAGTCCCACTCCCCTCGCTCTTTCCCCAGATCCCTGCAATTTTTTCTCCTTCAAGTATTTATCCAATTCTCCTTTGAAGGCTACTAATGAATATACATGCACCACCCTATCAGGCAGTGCATTCCCAATCCTAACCACTCGCTGTGTTTATAAAAAAAAAAAAGATTTTCCTTAACTCGCCTCTGGTTCTTTTTTGCCAATCACCTTAAATCTGTGCCCTCTGGTTATCGACCCTTCGGCCATTGAAAAGTTTCTCTTCACAATTTTAAACACCTCTATCAAATTTCCTCTTCGCCTTTTCTGCTCTAAAGAGAACAACTCCAGCTTCTCCAGTCTATCCATGTAATTTATCCCTGATACCATTCTAGTAAATCTCTTCTGTACCCTCTCAAAAGCCTTCACACCCTTCCTGAAGTGTGGTGCCCAGAATTGGACACAGTACTCCAGCTGGTTTAGCAATACCTCTTTGCTTTTGTACTCGTGGTTGTCTCAGTCTGTCTGCTATTCGTGTAGGCTGTGAATAAGCAGGTTTTCAATAGGAATTTCTTGCTTGTGCAAGTAAGGAAATGCTGCTAATTTCATACAGTTTTGCAAAGTCTCCATCTAGTCTGACCTTGTGGTAACTGTGTAGAAAGACGCCTGCGTTCACTGTTTGGCGGACTTCTACATTTCTGATTTCTGATTGGAATTTGCTATAAAGAATAGACATCAGCAGTGAAAAAGATAAAGTACTTTATAGGATCTTTACACTTGCATAATAATATATATTTACAGATATATAATGTTCAGTCTCAGTATTGCGTACGGCACCTGTAGTGCTTCCACTTCCTGACGGCGAGCATGAGATTTTTGTCACGCTTTTGCCATAAGTACACCTTGTTCACCACAATTTTGCCGTTCTGGATCCGGCCCACAATCATGTAAGTTCCCGCACGGCTGCCTCGTGTCATGTTCTGGACGCAAGTTGCATCCAAGTCAAGCCAGCGCTGAAGCTTGGCATGAATCTCTGTCTTGAGAAGGGGCCCGTGCTTGAGGACCTCCAGCTTGCTGTCCATGTCGAAATCTGAGATCCGGGAAAAACTCGCGTTTTTCCTTGAGATTCTGATTTTCACAGCTGCGGGAGGTGGAATAATATTTTGAAGAGTAAGTTTTCAGCGAATCATTCACAACTTAAAAACAGATACTAACGCCAAATAATGAGAATCTTGCCGTGTTATTGAGGAGCCAGTGTAATATACAAATAATATTGGCAGGCGGATGGAGTTTGCAGAGATTTTATCATTTATCTTATTACAACAGTATCTAGTGTAACAACAAGCCATATATCCTGGATGGTTCCATTTTCAATTCCTACTCGGTGGTAAAAAGACTTGCATTTCTATAGCGCCTTTCACAACTACTGGACGTCCCAAAGTGCTTTACAGCCAATGAAGTACTTTTTGAAGTGTAGTCACTGTTGTAGGAAACGTGGCAGCTGCTAATTTGCGCACAGCAAGCTCCCACAAACAGCAATCTGATAGTGACCAGATAATCTGTTTCAGTGATGTTGGTTGAGGGATAAATATTGGCCAGAACACTGAAGATAACTCCCCTACTCTTCTTCAAAATAGTGGCCATGGGATCTTTCACATCCACCTAAGAGAGCAGACGGGGCCTCAGTTTAACGTCTCATCTGAAAAATGGCATCTCCAACTGTGCAGCGCTCCCTCAGCACTGCACTGGAGTGTCAGGTATGGATTTTGTGCTCAAGTCTCTGGAGTGAATCCACAACCTTCTGACTCCGAGGCAAGGGTGCTACCAACAGAGCCATGGCCGACATTTAACCGATCTACTGGATTTCTGATATAATCAGAGTTTCTTTGTGCAGCAAACCAGAGTACACCATCTATTGGGTTTCTGCCTTATTCCGGTCATTAGAACGAAATAGAAAAATACAAGATAGTAAACAGCTGAGTTTATATAATGTAGAGTACTGAAGTTAAATTGCTACCTTAAATTAACTGGCTATTGGTTTGCTATCTTTTGCCAAATCCTAAACTGGACAGAGGGTGGGCTGGGACCATGAGTTCTGAGGTTTACTTTGCTGCTGCTGAAAGTTAATTGAAAACCTTAATTAATGTCTCCAAATCAAGATAAATTTGTAAGTGGAAAATTGAATTTAAAGAGAGAGTTTTGGGCTCGCGTTTACATTTCAGAAGTCAGTGATTAAGGGTCATCGGTACAAAATTATCACAGAGAGTAGGCGAGAGATTTTGTTGTGCAGAGAGCTGGAGTATGGAATGCTTTGCTACAGGGAGTAGATGAGGCAGAGACCACTGCTGCTTATAGGGAAGAGTGGATAAATATTTGAAGTAGAGGAATATACCGGGCTATTGGGAGAGTAGGGGGATTCGCTTTGAATTGCTCCAGCACGATGATCCAAATGGCCGCCTCCTGTGATGTAAAGAAATATCCAGACAGCCCACTCAAATATCAAACTGTCTGGTCCGAAACAGGACAAGTGGCAACCCTACTATCAGCTGTTTGAGAAACTTTATAATTAAACATTATCTAAAACTCCCTCGCTTTACCCCAACCTTTTTGGTGTTAATGCAATAACTGAGCAGTAGTGAACCACTTTGTGATCATTACTAATAATGAATAATAATGTAGCTGCTGCAAATCTTAAAGGAGAGCAGCACAGAAGGGGGGGGGGGGGGGGGGGGGGAGAACTTTATAAGCTTTCTAATTTGCTCTTGCGATGGGGGTGTCCCTGTCAAGGCCGTATTTATTTCCCATCCCAAGTTGCCCTGAGAAGTTGGTAGTGGGCCTTCTAGTGATTGTTTTTACAATTGAGTGGCCTGCAAGGCCACTTCAACGAGTATTAAGAGTTCACCAGTGTGGACTAGAGCCTTGTACAGACCAGACTGCAAAAGACAAGGCTGAAGTGTTTGCAACCATCTTCAGCCAGAAATGCCGAGTGGATGATCCATCTCGGCCTCCTCCTGAGATCCCCACCATCACAGAAGCCAGTCTTCAGCCAATTTTCAATTCACGTCACGTGATATCAAGAAACGGCTGAGCGCACTGGATACAGCAGAGGCTATGGGCCCCGACAATATCCCGGCTGTCACGCTGAAGACTTGTGCTCTAGAACTAGCCGCGCCTCTAGCCAAGCTGTTCCAGTACAGCTACAACACTGGCATCTATCCAATAATGTGGAAAACTACCCAGGTATATCCTGTCCACAAAAAACAGGACAAACCCAATCCAGCCAATTACCGCCCCATCAGTCTACTCTCAATTATCAGCAAAGTGATGGAAAGCAGCACTTACCAATAACTTGCTCAGTTTGGGTTCCACCAGGACCAATCAGCTCCAGACCTCATTACAGCCTTGGTCCAAACATGGACAAAAGAGCTGAATTCCAGAAGTGAGGTGAGAGTGACTGCACTTGACATCAAGGCAGCATTTGACCGAGTGTGGCATCAAATAGCCCTAGTAAAACTGAAGTCAATGGGAATCAGGGGAAAGACTCTCCACTGGCTGGAGTCATACCTAGCACAAAGGAAGATGGTTGTGGTTGTTGGAGGCCACCATCTCAGCCCCAGCACATCGCTGCAGGGGTTCCTCAGTGAAGTGTCCTAGGCCCATCCATCTTCAGCTGCTTCATCAATGACCTTCCTTCCATAAGGTCAGAAGGGGGGAGGGGGGAATGTTCGCCGATGACTGCACAGTGTTCAGTTCCATTCGCAACTCCTCAGATAATGAAGCAGTCCATGCCCGCATGCAGCAAGACCTGGATAACATTCAGGCTTGGGCTGGTAAGTGGCAAGTAACATTTGCGCCACAAGTACCAGGCAATGACTATCTCCAACAAGAGAGCGTCTAACCACCGCCCCTTGACATTCAACGGCATTACCATCGCCGAATCAGTCAACATCCTGGGGGGTCACCATTGACTGGAAACTTAACTGGACCAGCCACATGTACTGTGGCTACAAGAGCAGGTCAGAGGCTGGGAATTCTGCGGCGAGTGTCTCACCTCCTGACTCCCCAAAGTGCCTTTCCACCATCTACAAGGCACAAGTCAGGAGTGTGATGGAATACTCTCCACTTGCCTGGATGAGTACAGCTCCAATAACACTCAAGAAGCTCGACACCATCCAGGATAAGAACATAAGAAATAGGAGCAGGATTAGGCCAATCGGCCCCTCGAGCCTGCTCCGCCATTCAATAAGATCATGGCTGATCTGATCCTAACCGCCAATCTACTATCACAGAACCATCTCCTGAATCTAACAGAATTAGACACACGAAATAGGAGCAGGATCAGGCTACACGGCCCCTGGGCCCGCTCCGCTACCCACAGGGCCATGACCGATCCGAACCTAGACTCATGTCCAAATTCCTGCCCGCTCCCCATAACCCTTTATTCCCTTTACTTCTAGGAAACTGTCTATTTCTGTTTTAAATTTATGTAATGATGTAGCTTCTACAGCTTTTTGGGGCAGCATATTCCATGGACCTACCACCCTCTGAGTGAAGTAGTTCCTCCTCATCTCAGTTTTGAAAGAGCAGCCCCTTATTCTAAGACTATGCCCCTTAGTTCTAGTTTCACCCATCATCGGGAACATCCTCCCCGCATCCACCCGATCCAACCCCTTCACAATCTTATATGTTTCAATAAGATCGCCTCTCATTCTTCTGAACTCCAATGAGTAGAGTCCCAATCTACTCAACCTCTCCTCATATGTCCATCCCCTCATCCCCGGGATTAACCGAGTGAACCTTCTTTGTACTGACTTGAGAGCAAGTATGTCCTTTCTTAAGTATGGACACCAAAACTGTACGCAGTATTCCAGGTGCGGTCTCACCAATATCTTGTACAACTGAAGCAATACCTCCCTATTTTTATATTCTATCCCCCTAGCAATGAAAGCCAACATTCCATTGGCCTTCTTAATCACTTGCTGCACCTGTATACTAACCTTTTGAGTTTCGTGCACCAGGACCCCCAGATCCCTTTGTACTTCAGTACTTTCCAGTTTCTTGCCATTAAGATAATAACTTGCTCTACGATTTTTCCTGCCAAAGTGCATAACCTCACACTTTCCAGTATTGTATTCCATCTGCCAAATCTCTGCCCACTTACTTAGCCTGTCTATGTCCCCTTGCAGGTTTTTTATGTCCTCCTCACTCACTACTTTCCCTCCCATCTTAGTATCATCTGCAAACTTTGATATGTTACACTCGGTCCCCTCCTCCAAATCGTTAATATAGATTGTAAAGAGTTGGGGACCCAGCACTGACCCCTGTGGAACACCACTAGTTACTGATTGCCAGTCCGAGAATGAACCATTTATCCCAACTCTCTGCCTTCTGTTAGATAGCCAATCCTCTATCCATGCCAGAATATTACCCCCAATCCCGTGATTTTTTATTTGAAGCAATAATCTTTTGTGTGGCACCTTGTCAAATGCCTTTTGGAGGTCTAAATACACTACGTCCACTGGTTCCCCTTTATCCACCCTATATGTTACTTCCTCAAAGAACTCCAGCAAATTTGTCAAACATGACTTCCCCTTCATAAAACCATGCTGACTTTGTCCTATTAAATTATGATTATCCAAATGTCCTGTTACTGTCTCCTTAATAATGGACTACAATATTTTACCTACCACAGATGTTAGGCTAACCGGTCTATAGTTTCCAGCCTTCTGTCTACTGCCCTTTTTAAATAAGGGCGTTACATTAGCAGTTTTCCAGTCTGCCGGGACCTTTGCCGAGTCCAGGGAGTTTTGGGAAATTATTACCAATGCATCCACAATCCCTACCGCCACTTCCCTCAAGACCCTAGGATGTAAGCCATCAGGTCCAGGTGATTTATCCGCCTTGAGTCCCATTATTTTACCGAGTACCACTTCCTTAGTGATTTTGATCATGTTTAGCTCCTCCCCCCCCATAGCCCCCTGTTTGTCCAGTGTTGGGATGTTCTTAGTGTCTTCTACTGTAAAGACTGATACAAAATATTCATTCAGTGTTTTTGCCATCTCCATATTTCCCACCATTAATTTCCCGGTCTCATCCTCTAAGGGACCAACATTTACTTTAGCCACCCTTTTTCTTTTTATATAACTATAAAAACTCTTACTATCTGTTTTTGTATTTTTTGCTAATTTACTTTCATAATCTATCTTCCCTTTCTTAATCAATCTTTTTGTTATTTTTTGCTGTCTTTTAAAGTTTTCCCAATCCTCTCTTCTCCCACTAGATTTGGCTACCTTATATGCCCTTGTTTTTAGTCGAATACTATCCTTAATGTCTTTACTTAGCCACGGATGGCTGTCTTTTCTTTTACACCCTTTTCTTCTCAGTGGAATATATATTTTTTGGAAGTTGTAAAATAACTCCTTAAATGTACACCACTGATCATGTATCGTCTTACCCTTTAATCTATTTTCTCAATCCACTCTACTCAATTCCGCTCTCATACCTTCATAGTCTCCTTTATTCAAGCTTAGCACGCTTGTTTGAGATCCAACCTTCTCACCCTCTAATTGAATATGGAATTCAACCATGTTATGGTCACTCATTCCAAGGGGATCCTTTACTAGGACATTTTTAATTAATCCTGTCTCGTTACACAGGACCAGATCTAAGGTTGCTTGCCCCCTGGTCGGTTCAGTTACATACTGCTCAAGAAACCCATCCCTAATACACTCAATGAACTCATCCTCAAGGCAGCCCTGCCCAATTTGATTTGTCCAATTAATATGATAGTTAAAATCCCCCATAATTATAGATGCTCCCTTATTACAAGCCTCAACTATTTCCTGATTGATACTCCGTCCAACAGAGTTGCAACTGTTCGGAGGCCTATAGACTACGCCCACTAGTGTTTTTTTCCCCCTTATTATTCCTTACCTCCCGCTTGATTGGCACCCCATCCACCACCTTAAACATTCACTCCCTCCACCGTGGCTGCAGTGTGTACCATCTACAAGATGCACTTCAGTAACTCGCCAAGGCTTCTTCGACAACACCTCCCAAACCCACGACCTCTACCACCTAGAAGGACAAGGGCAGCAGGTGCATGGGAACACCATCACCTGCAAGTTCCCCTCCAAGTCACACACCATCCTGACTTGGAAATATATCGCTGATCCTTCATCGTCGCTGGGTCAAAATCCTGGAACTCCCTCCCTAACAGCACTGTGGGAGCACCTTCACCACACGGACTGCAGCGGTTCAAGAAGGCGGCTCACCACCACCTTCTCGAGGGCAATTAGGAGATGGGTGATAAATGCTGGCCTTGCCAGTGATGCCCACATCCCAGGAACAAATTTTAAAAAAAGATTGGGGTGGCAGGTACCCTTCCCTAAAGAACATTGTCAACCAGTTGGGGTTTTTAATGACCAAACAACAGGTTTTGTGGTCATTTTTCTGGTGCCAGCTTACAAGTAACAACATTTATTGGTTTTATTTTCATTACTTGCTTTGGTAGGATTGGAACTTGTATGCTCTGGGTTGCAAGGGCTGTTACCATAACTACTGCACTACTGAAATGTATTTTCCTCTCTAAATAAAAATCTCCGACCTTTTGAGAAATTTCTATGGAACCGTGAGAAGTTGGACTGCCAGAAACTCTCCACATCAAGAGGTCCAACATGCTCTGCCACCTATGATGCCTCAAAATCTCATTCCTGATTTTGCAGATTCAGGCAAATGCTGCAAACGGCACTCTTGACGACAGGCTCGTTAAAATGCCAAAATATTTCTAAGATAAAATAGCTTCACGCAGGAAGAGGTTTTGTGAATCAATGATCATCCTGTACTGTACTTACCAAAATCATGTGAGCAAAACGTATTCAGTATTTCTTTTGATGAGGTGGTTTCTTCCAATTCGCAATCTTGACAGCTTGCTTGGGGCACTGCTGCGCAGTGAACGGAAATGTATATTTGTTAGATGCAGGCAGTACAGATGCAAATCTACAATGAACTGACCCCGCCATTTCCTAGCTTTGTGATAAAGGGGAGGGGGGGGTGGGGGGATTGATATTTTTAGGTCTTTGTTGACTATGCTGTTGATCCATCTGCTGCGAGAAGCACAAAAGTGGCCTGGAGTAGGTTTTTTAAAAGCAAAACTAAAAGGGCATTATTTATAGTGATTCAACAGACGAGCTTTTTTCTAGCGAGAGAGAAAATAAAGAGTTTATATTTCACATTTCACATTCTGAGGACATTCCAAAGTCAATGAATTTCTTTCTTGAAGTGTAGTCATTGTTTTTTACTCTAACATGGCAGTCAATGGTCCCATGAACAGTAAATGAGAGTCTGTTTGTTGGTGTTTAAGGGCTGAATGTTGACCTGTACTCTGAGGACTGCATGCTCCACTTTGGGTGGGGGGGGGGGGGGTGGAAAAAGTCATCAGATCTTCCAAATCCATCCGAATAGGCAGACAGAGCCTCAGTTTAATGTCTTATCCAAAAGATGACATCTCCAATGAAGCAGCCCTTCAGTGCTACACTGAAGCGTTTGCCTAGAATATGTAATAGGATTGTATTGCCATGGAATGCAGAATTTGTTTAACATAAAGTTGAAAACCTATACGTGCTTAACCTGAGATTGATTGGGTTGTAACAAAAATAGAGTGCAATTTATTGGAGGAGACTAGGGAAAAATATGATTCGCAACACCCCAATGGTTTCGTGGACAGATGCACTACCATGTAGGGTACTGACTTATACAGACTTAAGGTTCTACGTTCAGTCTCTGGTCTGTACTGAGGTACATGATCTCATCCATGGTAGCAACAGTGCTACTACAATTGGCTTTAGTGCTCCAAGACTTTGGGGGATGGGGGGAAATTGCCATGACTTCCACTATCTAATGATCCCTACAGGAGAGTATGCCTGCATGGATGGAGGGTTAGGAAAAGATCAAGCTTGGGTTCCATTTTTCAGCATTTGCATTGGTTTACTGTACATTCTGTCTCTGTACAAAGAGAACCCATTGAAATGCCTATGTTAGAAACGCTTCTATAGACCTGAATTACCAAACTGGCACTTACAGGAATAACAAAGGTCCGGAGAGGGATACAAATGTAATGTAATGTTGGCCATGTTTATATCGAAAGTCCACTTTAAATGGTATTTAACTCATTCCTGTTATTTACTGCAACTACATCTTTATTGTAAAAAGTGCACACTGTAAATACCATTCATATTTAAATATTGGAGACCAACACAATGGTGGTGTAGAGCATGGAGAGTGAAGCGGTGTTGTTAAAATGAATTCTTGGGACGTTGGTGTCGCTGACCAGGCCTGCGTCTATTGCCTATCCCTAGTTGCCCTGAGAAGTTGGTGATACAACTGGGTGCCTTGCTAGGCCACTTCAGTAAGAGTCGGTGAAGTTGGAGTGGGACTGGAGTCGTGTATAAGTCAGACTGGATAAGGACAGAAGATTTCCTTCCCTAAAGACATAGGCCCAGTAATTCCTGTCCCAACGCGTGAGTAAGGACGGGGTACTCACGCGTGTGCCCGGAGGAATTGCCGGTTTTCACCATGCACAGCGCATGCGCTGAAAACCGGCATTTCCTGTCCTCTGACCCAAGGGGTTAAGAGGCAGAACGCGCGTGACTTGTGATGCAGCGCGTGCGCAGTGAAATTCCTTTTTTTTTCCCCCAGAGTTGCCCGAGTGTAAAGGCCTCCGGTTTTTACGCGTGGAAAAACCAGACGTAAGTACTTAGTTTTACAGGTAAGTGGTCTTTTAGTACAATGTAGAAATTTTTTTTTTCCACAGGTTTATTATTTTTAAAGAATTTACAGTAAGGTAAGTTTAGTTTTAGACCCTATTTTTTAAAAATTTATTTTTCAAAAATTTGATTAATTGTTTAAAACATTTTTAAAAACTTATTTATAGTTAATATAATCAGTGGGATGTTTTTAAAAATTTTATTTAAAGTTTAAGTAGTGTTTTGGGGCCAGGAGTTTTCATGAGTTTGACAGCTCTTACTGTCAAATTCATGAATGAGTTTCCCCTCCCCTGATTGGCTGCACAGTGCTCACCTGATCCCAGCCGGCACATCGCACTAACTACGCCGCTGGATCAGGTTAGCACATCGCGCCGACATCTGAACCGGGCCAGTGACAGGAAATGCAAGCAGGCCCAGGCTTCAGATGTCGGCGCGCCGGGTGAGTGCACATCGGGGGCTTGCACGCGCGGCAAGCTCCCGATCCGAATTTCAGGGCCATTAACTAACCAATTGGGTTTTTGACGACAATCCAACAGGTTCCAGGCACTGTTTACTGAGACAGTTTTTCATTTCCGGATTTTAAAAACTGATTTCAAATTCTCAAACTGCTGTGCTGAGATCTGAACTCCAGGCCTCTGAATTATTAGTACAGTAATGTAACCACTACACTGCATTTAACCATGCATGGTGTCTGGTAAATTAAGATGTGCTGCACTTGTCTGAAATTACAATCAACAGTGGCCTAGTGAGTTTACCCAGAGAGGAGCCGAGCGATATAGACCAGGTTTGATCACCAATCTGTGCTGTTACCTGATCAGCCAGTGTGCCTGTAGGGTTTCTATAACTAGTCTCTGGATTAGAGGGTCCTCCTGCTTAATGCATTATTTCCTGCCGAGAAGCTAAGTTGCTTCCAGATTTCGAATGGAATGCAATAACAGCAGAAGAGCAACACAAATGATTCTCACTTTTTCCTCCTCTTGAGGACACGCATCATTTCTGCCCACTGCCTCAACCGGACAGGATTTGTCATGTGGAGAATTGCAAGCGAGAACTGGTATTGGTCCACTTTGTGGTTTAGCGAATACATGCAATGAACAGTGCAGATATTCTAAAGTCCTTCCGAAAGAAACAGGCTGGATGATCCTAGTAACTTTATTTTGCATCTTATGCTTCCTTATCTCCGTATTAATAATTTTAAGAGTACTAGAAAGTAGATTGAAATAGTTTTGAAGGTTATAACCGGAACATAAGAAATAGGAGCAGGCGTAGGCCATTCGGCCCTTCAAGCCTGCTCTTGTATTCAATAAGATCATGGCTGATCTTTTGACCTCAACTCCACCTTCCCACACTATCCCCATATACCTTGGTTCCCTTAGTATCCAAAAACCTATTGATGCCTATCTGAGGATTGATATGAATATGTTGAGTGTGGTTTTGTTGTAATGATATACCGTTACATGAAAATCCACCGTTCAATCAAAACCACTTACTCCTTCTACGCGATGCTGTCTTGTTGCCGATAGTGGAGATGCACATGCCGTGGTCTGCAGGGAAATTGTTGCAGTTCAGTATTTCTGGCCATGGGTAGCCATAGCAGGCCATGATGGGGGCACAGCTGTTCCTCACTGCTACACACAGGCTGTGACAAGGGTATATAAACCTTAAACAGGGCACAAATCAAGAGGAAATTATAAATTATTTCCTGCATTATTCTTCCACAATAAATTCTCTTCCAACGAGTGCACAACGGATTCTCATGTGGCTTAATACATTTATATACACGGTGTCATAGATATTGGACGTAAAGGGGTGACGTTTTCTTTTAATGATAAAAGGGAAAATGCCTGTTTTTTTTCCAAGTTACTGACCCGTTATAAAATCACATTCTCAAATAGTATGTTTCAAAGCTGTGCATTCTGTGATTTCATTAGCCAGTCATCAATTAGGGAGGAAAACCATCATTTTCCTGCTTCTCGCTAAGAGGAATTTTCCCCTAGAATTTCTCTAATCAAATATAGATTGTTTTTCAATACACGTGCATTAATTGTGTCATAATCAGTAAACCCCATTTGAATGTGTTCCTGTCCTCGGGATAACACTACATTGTAATCAGATGCTTTAAAAAAAAAAAAAAAACAAGCATTTACTATGCTTTTCTTCATCACTGAAGAAGCTTCTTTAGCAGCACCTAGACATTGTGTGTTCTGGCATTCCTTGTTTGTGTTTAATGCTATATTAATGACAAGATCCTGCAAATCCATTGGCAGGATAGGCGCACCAACATCTTGTTCAGGCCAACATCCCCAGCATCGAAGCTTTGACCATGCTCGATCAGCTCCGATGGACGGGTCACATCGTCTGCATTCCCGATACAAGACTCCCAAAACAAGCGCTCTACTCGGAGCTCCGGCACGGCAAGAGAGCCCCAGGTGGGCAGAGGAAACGCTTCAAGGACACCCTCAAAGCCTCCTTGAAAAAGTGCAACATCCCCACCGACACCTGGGAATCCCTGGCCCAAGACCGCACAAAGTGGAGGAGAAGCATCTGGGAAGGCGCCAAACACCTCGAGTCTCTTCGCCAGGAGCAAGCGGAAGCCAAGCGCAAGGAGCGCACGTCAACCCAAGCACCCCACCTGTGACAGAGACTGTAGGTCCATCCCGCATTGGACTCGTCAGTCACCTGTGAACTCATTTTTAATGTGGAAGCAAGTCATCCTCGGTTCCAAGGGACTGCTGAAGAAGATTAATGACAGTACTAATGGCACCCCCTTAGAGCCACCTCTAGAAGTCATTTTTCCTTTATCCCGTTCATGTTGAATAGCAATGGTGTTTACCTTGTGTTAAAGGAAAGCCCGTGACCCAGAAATTAAAGATTGTGACTTTTAAATAACTTTGTCGCACAGTTTACCTATTGTGGGATCGCACAGCAGTGCAAACTGGGTGAATTCCACAGCTCCGACAGCCAAGACATAACAAAACAGTTCTGTATAAACTAACGGTAGCATTAGATTTCTTGGTATTTCAAATAAAGCTCTTAACTAATAATATAAGAAGTGCCTTGGCGTGCCTCAGTCTCCTACATACCAGTGACCGATACCTGCACATTTCTGATCTCCAATGAGGCTTCACGAGGGGGGAGTGAGATGCCAAGAGCAGGAGTATCGTGGCTGCAAGTTCGGCCTCTGATGAAGCAAAGCAGGGAGTGGGGGGGGGTCAAGCAGTAATCCAGAGACAGGAGGGTGCAGGCTGGGATGTATGTGTGAATAAGATCACTGGTCAGATGGGTGTGCGGGAGTGCTCTATGCTGACACCACTGCCTGCAATGGGAACGCGATAGAGGAAATGGGTCACCAATTCTGGATCGGCTGAAGTTTGAAGGGTGGAGGAGAGGGGAGTGCATTTTAGAAATCGATCCTGGAGGTTATGAAAACATGGGTTAGGGTTTCAGCGGAGGAGGAAATAAGGTAAAGGGCGCAAAGAACCAGAGGCAACATGAGGAAAAGCTTTTTACACAACGAGTGGCTAGGATTTGGAATGCGCTGCCTGATAGGGTGGTGGATACAGATTCAATAGTAGCTGTCGAAAGGGAATTGGATAAATACTTGAAGGAGAAAAAATTGCAGGGGTATGGGGAAAGAGCGAGGGAGTGGGACTAACTGGATTGCTCTTCGAAAGAGCCGGCGCAGACTCGATGGGCCGAATGGCCTCCTCCTGTGCTGTAGTGTTCGATGATTCTAAGTGAGCATTGTCACAGATGTGAAAAAAAGTGTTTTTGTGGCTGACCGGGTGTGTAATCAGGTGGACAGCTTTGGGGGGTTGAACAGAAGCTCTGCACCACCTGGCTCAGCCTAAATGGGCAGTGGGGGAGTTGAAGCAAATACTTACAGGCGCTGGCGTCAACCCAAGAGGGTGGCTTCAGAATGCTAGCGTTGAGCTGAAGGAAATTTCCACTCGGGCAGAGCTTGATGTCAGGCAGGCAGTCAGACAGAAGGGCAATGGTCATGTTGACTTTGCCAGAACAAATCAATATTCAATCATAACAAAATAGGTCAGACACTCAGGATAATACTGTGTGATCCAGTTCATAGCTCTGGGAGCATATAAGCCAGCTTAATAAATAAACATGCTGTGTAAATGTAACTCATGTTACTGGGATTAATGAGCTTTCACGTGTGCGAATATTTTAGATGTTAAAATACATTTATAATTTTAGAAATCTGAAGATCACCTATGAGCTTTTGTGCAGCGTCCCATGGGTGAGTTGGGACTGGTGCTTGGGGTGCTAGAAAGGGCAAAAATCAGACAGGGTTACTGTTCCTGACTTCAGCTCAGTGACCCCTTATTGGAAAATGTATGACTAGATGTCCAGCCAGGACTAGGAACTTCAAATTCTCCCACAGGAAAGAATAGGGTGAGATACCAGAATGTGGCTGGAGGCCCGCAGACTCGATTGGACCAAGGATGTTGGGGAAGTAGGAAGAGATGGAAAAACGCGTTCCAAAAATACAGTGGGAACTGCTCTAAATAAAAAATCAACTGAAAAATGGGTTGCCTAACTGGAGGCAACGATCTTGTAAACTGGAATAATCGCATTTCAGTCTCACTTTCAGAAAATAAAACAATTCAGCGATTTTAGATTAGCCAGTCGTTTAAACAGAAATGTTCTTTTATCACACACACAACTCGAATTGGACTAATGTTCAACTGATTCCCAATTTGTGAATTGACAAAAATGTCAGTTTCACGCGGTATTAATTTAAATATTTAATTAAATGTGGTATTGGACATGAGTGACATTTTGCAGCCGCTGAACCGAACTCAAAGCAAAGCCTTTCACAAAGCAACTTTTATATGTCCGTTTTCATCTGCTATTTAATGTCATTTTGATTTAAAATATGCTCAAACTTTCCCGGCTGTTGCATCTGGCTGTCTGTCGGGAGTACGATGAAATGCTCCTTACCTGTCTAAGCAGACGGGTGCGATCAGAGAGCAAAGGAAGACCCTGGCGTCTGGGTGACACTCTCTGGCCAGTAAAGGCAGCCAGCTGGAGGACTGCTGGATAACCTCGGCGACCGTTTCATGTTCCAGTATGTTGGGGATTCTCATCTCCGCATAGCCAATGTCGTAGCACAGGGCCATCGCCTTGGGAATGGGCAGGCATCTGGTGGAACTGCCCAGGTTGACCAACAACCCGCGACAAGCCACGGGCAGCAAGTAGGCTACAACGAACGACAGGCTCAGCAGCTTGCGTGTGATGGGACTTCCAATTGCCCCGAAGCCCATCTTTGGCTCTTTTGGTTCTATGTGACTTGAATGAGACCAAAACAAAAATCAAGCGGATCTCGGTATTCTGGCCCAGTGTTGTGTTGGCTATTCCCAAGTTTCCATCGGCCCTTTATAGAAGAGAAACTCTGCCTAATCCCTTGCTCATTAGGTCGAATAAGGACAATGCCATCGTTTTATTTACGAATTACTCTTACTGTTTGGAGTTTTCAGGGGGGCGAAGCTGGGACCAGCAGGTACCTTAATGAGAGCAGGAGGGGGCTGGCTATTGTACATGCCTCCGAATTATGAAATCAGTTTTCCTTATGTCGGAGCAGTTGGTGACTGTGCCTTGTCTCGGCCCCTCCACACGCTGCTCGGCAATTATCAGGCAGTAAAATGTTACATCTGTAAATCTGTTTGTGTTGG
This sequence comes from Somniosus microcephalus, assembly GCF_052327205.1. Lineage (NCBI taxonomy): Eukaryota > Metazoa > Chordata > Chondrichthyes > Squaliformes > Somniosidae > Somniosus > Somniosus microcephalus. The sequence continues at coordinate 226,475,190 of NC_140997.1, forward strand.
GAAGAAATCAAATTGGATAAATGAAGGCTTGTTTATTGTGTGCATTGACCCACACAAATACTAAACTTGGGTTAAGCCGAGTTGCAATCCTAGTTACAGTGTTGCACCTTTCTGCTTTATGACTTGTTTTGCAAGGAACGTGTGGCAAGATTGCTCGTTTTCATTTTAAGTTTTTAATGTGTTTTGAAAGTCAGGCAATTGGTGATTTGCAGACTCCATTCGGCTTTGTGGTTGATCTATTTACAAATAAGACCAAAACGTGTCGGTGCCGCAGAAAACTGGACGTTTAAACGTCCATCAACATTTTAAATTTTTTTGAGAGTTCGATTTCACCGTGACTTTGAGCCATAAATCCAGATGGGGTTTTTTTAATGTGAAGAACTCTCAATTCTGCAACTAACAAAAGCATTGCAGGTTTTTGTAAGTAAAACTAAAACAACACCCCGAATAAAATAACTTGTATTCCAAAGTCTGAAAAGTTTTATTCTGTACTTTCTCGATGTAGATCGACTCCAATCTCCTCAATAATTATTTTGACATAAATCATTACTTGCCATTACCAAATTAACAGCCCTCTGCAAACTGCTCTAAGTGACACATTTAACGTTAATTATATTGGCAAATGATGTGTTTCGTGTAAATTGGATTTTCTGCATCCAATTAGCACTTTGCGTTTTTAAAGTTTGGTCTAGTTGAGATTTAGAGAGTAACCATATATTCCCAATGCAGACAATCAGACACGCTGCATTTAAATACTTTTGATTCTTTTGTCGATGCGAAAACGCAAGCTGGCAATGTTGGTGTTGTAAAGTTCTGCGTTTAAATGTTCTTGATACCAATTGGACTGTGTTAAAAATAAAGCTAATATTTGCAGCAAAACCAGCCCAATCCTGCATGAATTTAATATTTTAAATATCGTGTTTGAAAGAACATTCGTCATGTCCTCTGGATTGGGAGTCGAATGACTTTATAGATAGCTGGATAATGTATTTATAATTAAAAACCTTTCTTTTACTGTTTTGATGCAAAACAGTTTGCCCCGTTATTTAAAATCCTTGATGGAGTTAGTCTGCAGTCAAATATTTACAAATAAAGCGAATTCCAATTAAATATTCAGACGAACGTTAATTTGGATATTAAAAGTTTGCTTGCTTGCTGGTGCAATTCGCTTTCTGTAATGATGGCTTTATTGTGATATAGTTGAATAACTAAACACAATGTATTTATGTGTTTTGTTCTTCTCCACGGAAGCAACAAGATTTCTTCCGGAAAGTACAAATCCCACTTTCTAACCAGACTGAAGCTTGCCAGGGGAGAGAAAGCATGGCAGTGAAAAACTCTTTAGTCATTTTAATTTTTTGACGACAGTAATTGAGGGACTCTCCCCGCTGTTAACGATTGTCGAACAAAAGGGGGCCTCGCTGAAAACTCCGGAATGAATTCTGAAAATGAGTGATTGAGAAAGTTAGGTTTCCATTATTTTTAAATTATAATGGAAATCGGGAGTTTACACTCTAGCAACTCTGGCATCGCGTCATTTTATAAGAGCTGTCACCAATCTGTGCTTTCCTTCCCGTTCTTAAAGATGTGCTTGGCGCCAGTTTTCCTACATTAATGTAACAGTTCTGTTGTTTGAAGGCATTGCCATGTAATCAATGATGTTATTTGTAGGAATGATCCACAGTGCTGTAATTATTTGGTTGAAATAGCATTTAATGATGCCAACTTTTAAAAGAGAAACTGTTTTGAATTTCATGACAGGAATCCTTTCCATTTTTTGCTAGAGACCTGTGTTAGGGAAAGAAATGCCATTTGCTTTGCTGAATGCTTAACTAGTAATCTTGAAGTTGGCAATGAAATAGTGTTTTAATATTGGCATGCATTTAGTTTAGATTCTGGTAGATTAGCAACTGTAAGCCAGCTCCCTGCATTTACACGAGTAAATTCCAACCCCCTAATCCTAAAGGGAGAGTTCTAGCTGAGCGGTATTATAAAGGCGGTTTTAAAAATACTGCGGATGCTGGAAATCTGAAATATGAACAGAAAATGCTGGAAATTCTCAGCACGTCAGGCAGCATCTGTGGAGAGAGAACCAGAGTTAATATTTCAGGTCGATCATCGACCTGCCCCATTCACTGCCACTCCTCTTCTAGGGATGCCCACCTTGAAGAGGTTCTGCTCTTCTCTCCGACGGGATTTCCGTTCCCCTACACTTGCTTAAAAACCTGTTGCATCTCCAACTTTTTCCAGTTCTGACGAAGGGTCATCGACCTGAAACGTTGGGGTAGATTTTCCTGAAGGAGGCGGGACTTCATCTTTCGGGTTTTAGTCCCGCCTACATAGACGTCCGGCCAATCCGCGCGATTTTCCCTTGATTGACCTTGTTGAGCCCGCCCAGCAGGCTCAGCAGGCCAATTAAGAACCACCCGGCAACAGGTGACGTCACAGACTGAAATTTCATCTCGAGTTCTTGACAGATGAAATATCAGCGTTTCACAGCTGTTTGAAGCTGTCAAACACTGACAGTCTGACTTCTAACCTGAGTCATTCTCCACAGACTCAGTTAGAACTGTCACCGGCAATGAAAGCTAAAGGCTGTCACTTTTGACAGATCGCAACCATTTTGCTTCCAGTGCCGGCTGAGTGATGGACTCCCGACGCCTAGAGGAAGGAAGGCTGTAAAGGTAAGTACAGGTAATTTAAACTTCTTTAGACACACCACACACTTACCTTTGCACTTATGCACCCATCACTCACCTGAACACCGACATCGCGACCCCTCCAAGTCCTTCAACCCGACGGCCCGCCTGCTCTAACCTGGCGTGGTTTGGAGCCGTCGAGAATCCCACACGACACCCCTCAAAATAGGGATTAGGCTAAAAACTGCCTGTTAACAGGCAGTTAATTGGCACTAATCCCTTCCCGCCTCAGGTCGGCAGGTCCCAGTGCGGGGTGGGTACCCGCCTCCTGTGAAACTTGCGTGGAGGCGGGATGGTGTCGGGACCCCGGAATTCGGGATTCCCCCCCCCCCCCCCCGCCACACGCCTGAAGCCCCACCTGATGGCTCCTGGAAAATCTACCCCGTTAACTCTGTTTCTCTCTCCACAGATGCTGCCTGACCTGCTGAGCATTTCCAGCATTTTCTGTTTTTATTTCAGATAAAAGGATGTAATGTATATAGATTTTCAGATGGTGTTCAAGAAGGTGTTTTGCAAGAAGTTTGTTAGAAAAATTCCAACATATTGCACAAGAGGAAATGTAATGGCATTGATAGAAAATTGGTTAACAGACAGGAAACCAAGAGCTTGGGTAAATGGGTATTGCTCAGACTGGAGAAGGGTTTTAAGTGGTGTACCCCAGGGGTCAGTACGTGGACCACTTTTATTCTCCATATGGATGATTTGGGCTTGAATGTAGGGAACACCATCTTAAAATTTGCTGGCGATACAAAGTTTGGCAAACAGTATGGGGACTGTAAAAGACCTCCATGAAGACCCAGACAGGTTAGCTGAATAAGAAAACAATACGAAATGTAATTTAATGTGAATATGCGTGAGGTAATACATTTTGGGAGGGGGTGGGGAAACAAGGAAATGGAGTATATACTTGATGGGAAGGCACTGGAGGGTGTGGAGGATCAGAGACACTTAGGGGTTCAAATATATAATTCCATGAATATGAGTGTCTTGGTAAATAATGCATAAAAAGGCCATAGAATTTGGGGTTTTATAAATTAGGCCATAGAGTACAAAGAATTGCATTTATATAGCATCTTGCACATCCTCAGGACATCCCAAAGTGTTTGACAGCCGTGTGTAGTCATTGCTGTAATGTGCTCAGTATTGCTTTGAAGTGTCAGCCTAAATTATGGGTTCAAGTCTGTGACAGGTTGGGTGATTGGGCAGATGCAGTATAATGTGGATAAATGCGAGGTTATCCACTTTGGTGGCAAAAACAGGAAGGCAGATTATTATCTGAACGGCAATAGATTGGGAGAAGGGGAAGTGTAACGAGACCTGGGTGTCCTTGTGCACCAGTCGCTGAAGGTAAGCATGCAGGTGCAGTAGGCGGTTAAGAAGTCAAATGGTATGTTAGCCTTCGTAGCGAGAGGATTCGAGTACAGGAACAAGGATAAGAACATAAGAAATAGGAGCAGGAGTAGGCCAATCGGCCCCTCGAGCCTGCTCCACCATTCAATAAGATCATGGCTGATCTGATCCTAACCTCAAATCTACTATCACTCTCCATCCCACCCGAACCCATGTGATCTCCCGGGAGAGGCAAAAAACCAGCTAAAAAAACCCAATGGCCAATTTGGGAGAAAAAATCTGGGAAATTCCTCTCCGCCCCATCTAGGCAATCGACACTCGTCCAGGAGATCACTCTGTCCCTATATTCTCCACAGTACTTACCTTCTGTAAAGGCGATCTCCACCCCAGCCAGGAACAGTAATAAAACCATCTCCTGAAATCTAACAGAATTAGACCCCAAGAAGTAGGAGCAGAACCAGGCTACACGGCCCCTGGGCCCACTCCACTACCCACAGGGCCACGACCATTCCGAACCTAGACTCATGTCCAATTTCCTGCCCGCTCCCCGTAACCCTTAATTCCCTTTACTTCTAGGAAACTATCTATTTCTGTTTTAAATTTATTTAATGATGTGGCTTCCACAGCTTTCTGGGGCAGCAAATTCCACAAACCTACCACCCTCTGAGTGAAGAAGTTTCTCCTCATCTCAGCTTTGAAAGAGCAGCCCCTTATTCTAAGATTATGCCCCCTAGTTCTAGTTTCACCCATCATTGGGAACATCCTCACTGCATCCACCCGATCAAGCCCCTTCACAATCTTATATGTTTCAATAAGATCGCCTCTCATTCTTCTGAACTCCAATGAGTAGAGTCCCAATCTACTCAACCTCTCCTCATATGTCCACCCCCTCATCCCCGGAATTAACCGAGTGAACCTTCTTTGTACTGACTAGAGAGCAAGTATGTCTTTTCTTAAGTATGGACACCAAAACTGTATGCAGTATTCCAGGTGCGGTCTCACCAATACCTTGTACAACTGCAGCAATACCTCCCTGTTTTTATATTCTATCCCCCTAGCAATAAAAGCCAACATTCCATTGGCTTTCTTGATCACTTGCTGCACCTGCATACTAACTTTTTGAGTTTCGTGCACCAGGACCCCCAGATCCCTTTGCACTACAGTACTTTCCAGTTTCTTGCCATTAAGATAATAACTTGCTCTATGATTTTTCCTGCCAAAGTGCATAACCTCACACTTTCCAGTATTGTATTCCATCTGCCAAATCTCTGCCCACTTACTTAGCCTGTCTATATCCCTTTGCAGGTTTTTTATGTCCTCCTCACTCACTACTTTCCCTCCCATCTTTGTATCATCCGCAAACTTTGATATGTTACACTCGGTCCCCTCCTCCAAATCGTTAATATAGATTGTAAAGAGTTGGGGACCCAGCACTGACCCCTGCGGAATACCACTAGTTACTGATTGCCAGTCTGAGAACGAACCATTTATCCCAACTCTCTGCTTTCTGTTAGAGAGCCAATCCTCCACCCACGACAGAATATTACCCCCAATCCCGTGATTTTTTATCTTGAGCAATAATCTCTTGTGTGGCACCTTGTCAAATGCCTTTTGGAAGTCTAAATACACTACGTCCACTGGTTTCCCTTTATCCACCCTGTATGTTACTTCCTCAAAGAACTCAAGCAAATTTGTCAAACATGACTTCCCCTTCATGAAACCATGCTGAGTTTGTCCTATTAAATTATGTTTATCCAAATGTCCTGTTACTGTCTCCTTAATAATGGACTCTAAAATTTTACCAACCACAGATGTTAGGCTAACAGGTCTATAGTTTCCAGCCTTCTGCCTACTACCCTTTTTAAATAAGGGTGTTACATTAGCAGTTTTCCAATCTGCCGGGACCTTTGCTGAGTCCAGGGAGTTTTGGAAAATTATTACCAATGCATCCACAATCCCTACCGCCACTTTCCTCAAGACCCTAGGATGTAAGCCATCAGGTAATGGGGATTTATCCGCCTTGAGTCCCATTATTTTACCAAGTACCACTTCCTTAGTGATTTTAATCGTATTTAGCTCCTCCCCCCCCCCCCCCCCCAGAGCCCCCTGTTTGTCCAGTGTTGGGATATTCTTAGTGTCCTCTACCGTAAAGACTGATACAAAATATTTGTTCAGCGTTTTTGCCATCTCCATGTTTCCCACCATTAATTTCCCGGTCTCATCCTCTAAGGGACCAACATTTACTTTAGCCACCCTTTTTCTTTTTATATAACTATAGAAACTTTTGCTATCTGTTCTAATATTTTTTGCTAATTTACTTTCATAATCTATCTTCCCTTTCTTAATCAATCTTTTAGTTATTTTTTGCTGTCTTTTAAAGACTTCCCAATCTTCTATCCTCCCACTAGATTTGGCTACCTTATATGCCCTAGTTTTTAGTCGGATACTATCCTTAATTACTTTACTTAGCCACGGATGGCTATCTTTTCTTTTACACCCTTTTTTCCTCAGTGGAATATATATTTTTTGGAAGTTGTTAAATAACTTCTTAAATCTACACCACTGATCATGTACCGTCTTACCCTTTAATCTATTTTCCCAGTCCACTCTAATCAATTCCGCTCTCATACCTTCATAGTCTCCTTTCTTCAAGCTCAGCACGCTTGTTTGAGAGCCAATCTTCTCACCCTCTAATTGAATATGGAATTCAACCATGTTATGGTCACTCATTCCAAGGGGATCCTTTACTAGGACATTTTTAATTAATCCTGTCTCATTACACAGGACCAAATCTAAGGTTGCTTGCCCCCTGGTCGGTTTAGTTACATGTCTTGCTGCAGTTGTACAGGGCCTTGGTGAGACCACACCTTGAGTATTGTGTGCAGTTTTGATCGCCTTATCTGAGGAAGGATGTTCTTGCCATAGAGGGAGTTCAGCGAAGATTCACCAGACTGATACCTGGGATGGCAGGAATGACGTATGAGGAGAGATTGGGTCGATTGGGCTTGTACTCGCTGGAGTTTAGAAGAATGAGGGGATCTCATTGAAACTTATAAAATTCTAACGGGACTAGACAGACTAAATGCAGGAAGGATGTTCCCGATGGCGGGGGCAGTCCAGAACCAGGGGTCACAGTCTAAGGATAAGGGGTAAGCCATTTAGGACAGAGATGAGGAATTTCTTCACCCAGAGAGTGGTGAACCTGTGGAATTCTCTACCACAGAAGGCAGTAGAGGCCAATTCATTAAATATATTCAAGAAGGAGTTAGATATATTTCTTAAGGCTAAAGGGATCAAGGGATATGGGGAGAAAGCAGGGACAGGGTACTGAATTTGGATGATCAGCCATGATCTCATTGAATGGCGGAGCAGGCTCGAGGGGCCGAATGGCCTACTCCTGTTCCTATCTTCTATGTTTCTATGAAGTAGCATTTGAACTGACATCCTTAAGAAATGATCAAACATAGACCATTATAGTTGTAGTTTGCTAATATTTTTTCTGTATATTGTAAGCCTTGGTCTTCCCAGTTATTTGTATCTCCTATTATTTTTCCCTCAGAAATCGCAAACTTCCTTTCAGAGGAAGAATGTAAACTGGTTATCCATCTCGCGAAGTTGAAGGGTCTCCAGGAGAGCCAGATCATGCCATCTGACCTTCAGCAGGAGGTCATCGATGAGATGGATATCAGCAAGGAGGAAATCTTCAACCTACTTGACTACAACCAAGACGGACAGCTACAGATGAAAGAGGTATATAGTGTTACTTAGGACAGTACCTCACTCTTCTGTAGCTATTGTGGCTTTTAAAGTCACTTATGGCCCCAAAAATATTGTGAATATTTGCTAATCAAATTGAGGGCTACTAGTACAATAGCAAAATACTGCGGATGCTGGAAATCTGAAATAACAACAGAAAACGCTGGAAAAACTCAGCAGGCCAGGCAGCATCCGTGGAGAGAGAAACAGAGTTAACGGTTCAGGTCTGGGACCCTTGCTGGGAGTAGTCGGGGTCAGCGTAACGTACTCTCAGATCAGATACAGCATTGATTAGATACAAAGTAAAGCTCTCAACACTACTCGAATCTCACAAGAGAATTCCCTTCCAACTGTTCTAATATTTCCATTTCCCACATCAGCCATCCTGTGGCCCTCTGAGTAAGTTTGCCTATTAGGCCCCCTTGGAACTTGTTTTCAAATCCCGCCATGGCCTTGCCCCTCCCTATCTCTGCAATCTCCTCCAGCCCGACAACCCCCCCCCCCCCCGAGATATCTACGCTCCTCTAATTCTGGCCTCCCTGATTTTATTCGCTCCACCATTGGCAGCTGTGCATTCAGCTGCTGAGGCCCTAAGCTCTGGAATTCCCTCCCTAAACCTCTCCGCCTCTCTACCTCTCTTTCCTCCTTGAAGATGCTTCTTAAAACCTACCTCTTTGACGAAGCCTGCCCTCATTTCTCCTTATGTGGCTCGGTGTCAAATTTTGTTTGATAACGCTCCTGTGAAGCGCCTTGGGATGTTTTACTATGTTAAAGGTGCTATATAACTACAAGTTGTTGTTGTTGGAACTGGATTGAGACTAGTCAAACCCATTTTAGAAAGGACTTTTGTAGCAGCCACACACAGGAGACCTTTATCACACGAGCCAGGGCTACATTTTAACCCAGTCCATGGAGTAACGGTGTCTTAGTTTTAACATTCTGATGCAGGATGGGTCCCAGTGTTTGAAACTTCAGAATTAGATAATGTAAATCTTACACAAATGATGGTAACTCCCTCTTAAGTGAATGTTCCACAGAATGATGTCAGAATGAACACTACATGGCTAAGGTTCAACAAGCAGCACAGATCGGTGGGGAAAGGGAGCAATATAAATATTATGATTAAATTGAAGGACTGTGTAATTTTGTCAGCAAGGGGGAGACTGTAGAATCTGAAGCAGTTGTTAATGATCAGGAAAAATTGTCTGGGAAAAGTCACTGCCTGAAAACATCCCCAAAATTATACATCTTGGGGTCAATGTTTCCCGTAATTTTTTGGGGGGCCACTGGCCCCCTTTAACAGGTCCATTCAAAAGTCCGTGCATGCGCGTTTTTTTTTTTCAATTTAAAAGCCAGCTCACTGGCTGCGCGGGACCCCTGGAGCGATGCGCAGCTTAAAGGATACATTGCCTGGGGTAGGGTTTCCGCTTTGGGCACGATCAGGAAATTGTGCCCGAAATGCGCTTGGAATTGCGCTGGTTAGATTACACTTCAAGTTTCTGCCAAAGTTCATTTGCATAATCATAAACGTAAAATCTTCCATGAACCAGCGCAATCAGGCAGCGTAATAAAACATAATTTTATTTCCATTAAAAAGTATTCCTTTGTAGGAACTGGGGTTCCTAGCTGAAGAATTGAGATTGACTCAGAAAATCAAAAACAATCAAATTTAATGAACAAACGAAGCTGTACAGGAAACTGTAGGATACAATGCAAATAGGTCTGGTCTGCTTGAAAGCCTCTCTGGAAAACTGCTAGCAGGTTCCGAGCTCAACTGCTAGAAGGTTCCGAGCTCTACTGCTAGAAGGTTCCGAGCTATGACGTCATCACGCGGAGTACAGGAAAGAAGCCCTAGTACAGTTAACAGATACATTAAAGGTGCAGCCCCCAGCTGTACTACATTGCTGTAAAAGGAATTGTATACAATTGTCCGTAATCCTCTGGTGGTTCCGCCACACCTTGATGTATTTAAGAGTGGTAACCTGCTGCAGATTTATTAGTACAGCTGAAAATGGATTTTTAACCAAAGTAAGCATTTTCAATAAGGGTGTCCAGTCCTCCACTTGTGAGTAACCTGATTTAAAATCACTGAAAACAAAGCTATACTGAACCGTTTAATAGTTTCATTGGTGTATAAGGTCTCCCCTCAGCCTCCTCTGTTCCAAGGAAAACAGACCCAGCCTATCCAGTCTTTCCTCATAGCTAAGATTCTCTACTCCCGGCAACATCCTTGTAAATCTCCTCTGTACCCTCTCTAGTGCAGTCGCATCGTTCCTGTAATGTGGTGACCAGGACTGCACGCAGTATTCTAGCTGAGGCCTAACTCGTGTTTTATCCAGTTGAAGCATAACTCCCCTGCGCTTGTATTCTATGCCACGGCTAATAAAGGCAAGCATTCCGTATGCCTTCTTAACCACCTTATCTACCTGGCCTGTTACCTTCAGGGATCTGTGGACATGCACTCCAAAGCACCTTTGTTCCTCTACACTACTCCATGTCCTACCATTTCCTTGTTAGCCCTCCCCAAATGCATTACCTCACACTTCTCCTGATTGAATTCCATTTGCCACTGTTCTGCCCACCTGACCAATTTATTGATATCTTCCTGCAGTCTACAGCTTCCTTCTTCAGTATCAACCACACAGCCAATTTTAGTATCATCTGCAAACTTCTTAATCATACCCCCTATATTCAAGTCTAGATCATTGATATATACCACAAAAAGCAAGGGACCTAGTACTGAGCCCTGCGGAACCCCACTGGAAACAGCCTTCCAGTCACAAAAACACTCATCAACCATTACCCTCTGCTTCCTGTCTCCGAGCCAGTTTTGAATCCAACTTGACATTTTGCCCTGAATCCCATGGGCTTTTAACTTCATGACAAGTCTGCCATGTGGAACCTTATCAAAAGCCTTGCTAAAGTCCATATACACTACATCAAATGCACTACCCTCATCTACCCTCGTTACCTCCTCAAAAAATTCAATCAAGTTTGTCAGACACGACCTTCCCTTAACAAATCCATGCTGACTATCTTTGATTAATCCGTGTCTTTCTAAATGAAGATTTATCCTGTCCTTCAGAATTCTTTCCAATAATTTTCCCACCACTGAGGTTAGGCTGACTGGCCTGTAATTACTCGGTCTATCCTTTTCTCCCTTTTTAAACAAGGGTGCCACATTAGCAGTCCTCCAGTCCTCTGGCACCACACCTGAAGCTAGAGAGGATTGAAAAATGATGGTCAGAGCCTCTGCTATTTCCTCCTTTGCTTCGCTTAACAGCCTGGGATACATTTCATCCGGGCCTGGGGATTTATCCACTTTTAAAGCTGCTAAACCCCTTAATACTTCCTCTCTCACTGTTTATTTCATCTAATATTTCACACTCCTCCCCTGATAGCAATGTCTGCTTCGCTCCTCTCCTTTGTGAAAACAGACGCAAAATATTCATTAAGAACCCTACCGACGTCTCCCGCCTCCACACACACATTACCCTCATGATCTCTAATAGGCCCTACCCTTTCTTTAGTTATCATTTTACTCTTAATATATTTGTAAAACATCTTTGGGTTTTCCTTGATTTTACTTGCCAAGAATTTTTCATGCTCTCTCTTTGCTTTCCTAATATCCTTTTTAATTGCACCCCTGCACTTTCTGTACTCCTCTAAAGATTCTGGAGTATTTAGCCCTCGGTGTCTGTCATACGCCTCCCTTTTTTTCTTTGTCCTACCCTGTATGTCTCTAGACTTCCAGGGGGCTCTAGATTTGTTAGTCCCACCTTTTTTCTTTAAGGGCACATATTTGGTCTGAACCCTCCGGATCTCCTCCTTGAATGCCTCCCACTGCTCTGACACTGATTTACCTTCAAGTAGCTGTTTCCAGTCCACTATGGCTAAATCTCCTCTGAGCTTAGCAAAATTTGCTTTTCCCCAATTTAGAATTTTTATTCCTGGTCTATCCTTATCATTTTCCCTAACTACCTTAAATCTAACAGAATTATGGTCACTAGCACCAAAATGCTCCCCACTGATAGGCCTTCTACCTGCCCAGCTTCATTCCCTAAAACTAAGTCCAGAACCGCCCCCTCCCTTGTTGGGCTTGCTACATACTGGCTAAAAAAGTTCTCCTGGATGCATTTTAGGAATTCCGCACCCTCTATACCCTTCACTCTAATTTTACCACAGTTAATATTGGGGTAGTTGAAATCCCCTACTACTACTGCCCTATAGTTTTTGCACTTCTTAGAAATTTGTCTACATATTTGTTTTTCTATCTCCCTCTCACTGTTTGGGGGTCTGTAGTACGCTCCCAGCAGTGTGATCGCCCCTTTTTTGTTTTTCAATTCGACCCATATGGCCTCGTTTGATGATCCCTCCAACATATCATCCCTCCTCACAGCTGTAATAGTTCCTTTAATCGATACCGTGACCCCCTTCCCTTTTTACATTCCTCTCTATCCCGTCTGAAAATCCTGTAACCAGGAATGTTGAGCTGCCATACCTGCCCCTCTTTCAGCCACGTCTCTGTAATAGCTATAATATCATAGTCCCACGTATCTACCCGTGCCCTCAGTTCACCTGCCTTGTTTGCTATACTCCTTGCATTGAAGTATATACCATTTAGTACAGGCAAACCTCCTTGTTGACTACTATCTAGCCCTTGATTCCTCTGTCCTTCCAATTTACTTTCTACGTTCCTAAGTGCCCAAGAATCTATCGATCTCAGTCTTGAATATACTCATCGACCGAGCATCCACAGCCCTCTGGGGTAGAGACTTCCGAAGATTTACAACCCCCTGAGTGAAGAAATTTCTCCTCGTCTAAAAGAAAGAAAAAGGGAATTAAGGGTTACGGGGAGCGAGCAGGAATTTGGACATGAGTCTAGGTTCGGATCGGTCATGGCCCTGTGGGTAGCGGAGCGGGCCCAGGGGCCGTGTAGCCTGATCCTGCTCCTATTTCGTGTGTCTAATTCTGTTAGATTCAGGAGATGGTTCTGTGATAGTAGATTGGCAGTTAGGATCAGATCAGCCATGATCTTATTGAATGGCGGAGCAGGCTCGAGGGGCCGATTGGCCTACTCCTGCTCCTATTTCTTATGTTCTTATGTTCTTACTTGCATTTCTATAGCACCTTTCATGCCACCGGATGTCTCAAAGCGCTTCACAGCCAATGAAGTACTTTTGAAGTGTAGTCACTGTTGTAATGTGAGAAACGTGGCAGCCAATTTGTGCACAGCAAGCTCCCACAAATAGCAATGTGATGATGACCAGATTATTTTTTTTGTTACGTTGAATGAGGGATAAATATTGGCCAGGACACCGGGGATAACTCCCCTGCTCTTCAAAATAGTGCCGCGGGATCTTTTACATCCACCTGAGAGCAGACCTCTGTTTAATGTCTCATCTGAAAGACGGCACCTCCGAGTACTGAGACGAGGGTCCCACCAACTGAGCCACGGTTGATGCTGTAAAAAAGAGATTATCTGGGCATTTACCTCTTTGCTATTTGTGGGACCTTGCTGTGCACAAATTGGCTGCTACGTTTCTCTGCAACAGTGATTGCACTTTATTGACTTGAAGCGCTTAGAGATGTCCCGAGGTCGTGAAAAGCGCTATATAAATGCACTGGCGTGTCAGCCTAGATTTATGTGCTCAAGTCCCTGGATATGCCCACAACCTTCTGACTCAGAAGCGAGTGTGCTACCCACTGAGCCACAGCTGACACTAGTCCTAAATGGCCGACCCCTTATCCTGAGACTATGCCCCCTGGTTCTAGACTCTCCAGCCAGGGGAAACAGCCTCTCAGCATCTACCCTGTCAAGCCCTGTAAGAATTTTATATGTTTCAGTGAGATCACCTCTCATTCTTCTAAACTCGTGAGAATATAGGCCCATTCTACTCAATCTCTCCTCATAGGACAGCCCTCTCATCCCAGGAATCAATCTAGTGAACCTTCGTTGCACTCCTTCTAAGGCAAGTATATCCTTCCTTGCGTAAGGAGACCAAAACTGTGCACAGTACTCCAGGTGTGGTCTCACCAAAGCCCTACATAATTGCAGCAAGACTTCCTTACTCTGATACTCCAACCCCCTTGTAATAAAGGCTCGCATACCATTTCACTTTCTAATTGCTTGCTGTACTTGCACTATTACTGGTGTAAACAAGCAGAAACTCTACCCCCTTTAATTCAACTGGATATGAAGGGAATTGTTTTTTTTAAAGTACTGTAATTATTATTTGGTGAAAATAGGAACTCCCACCATTGGCGGCCGTGCCTTCCACTGTCTCGGCCCGAAGCTCTGTAATTTCCTCCCTAAATCTCATTGCCTCTCTCTCTCTCCCCTCCTTTAAGATGCTAAAACCTACTTCTTTGACCAAACTTTTAGTCACCCCTCCTAATATCTTCTCCTTTGGCTTGGTGTCAGTTTTTGTGTGGTTACACTCCTGTGAAGCACCTTGGGATATTTTCCTGTGTTAAAGGCATTATATAAATGTAAGTTGTTGTCGAATGTGAAATAGGGGCAAAAGTAGTTGGGCTGTCTTTAACTATAAGAGAATAGCGGCTGCTGATCAGTGCAGACTTGAGCATCTTCCCTCGTATTGCTGGATCCTGTACCCTTCCCACTTGGCGTCCCCAGGGTTCTATCACCTTTCCAGCATCTATCTGCTTCAGACTCCCCCTTTGTGATGCGCTACCAATCCCCCTTGGTATTACTCATCCACTGCCTCAATAAAGCATTCTCTATCCTCAGTTGAAATGCACCGTTTCCTTCACTTATGCTGAGGATGCCTCGTTAGCTCGGCCTCAGTCGAGCTCCCCATCTGAGAGTGAGGCCAAGAGGGAGACTCGGCACCAAGGCAGCGAAAAATCGGATTAAGTATGCAGGGAGCATGCTGGCCATTTGAAGCTGATGTTAGGCAGTGATATTTTGTGGTGTGGATTGAGACCGATGTTCGGTGGCAGTGCAACCAGACACAGTCATCGGGTAATCAGCCCAGCAGGTTGTTGCAAAATATGACTTGTACTAACTTCAGATATTAGTCAGAAAGAGTAGTGGTCCACAATTTAAAAACAAAATGAAAGACTTGCAGCCAATTTACTGGACACCAGGGATATCTCCCTTGCTCTTCTTCGAAATGGTGCCATGGGGATCTCTTATATCCACCTGTGAGAGCAGACGGGGCCTCGGTTTAACGTCTCATCCGAAAGACGGCACCTCCGACAGTGCAGCACTCCCTCAGCACTGCACTGGAGTGTCAGCCTAGATTTTTGTGCTCAAGTCTCTGGAGTGGGACTTGAACCCAGAACCGTCCGACTCCGAGTCAAGGGTGCTACCCACTGAGCCACAGCTATAGGTTACTATATAGTAATCTCATCAGATTTGTACTCCCCCTACCTGTTTGTCTTTCTAGCTTGTGTGGTTATGTAGTACTGTACGGCATGTTAAAGATTGTTTTTGAACAAAGGCTTTATTTTTAATGACAGGTTTTGACACATACACGTTTTGGTGACGGTGTCTGGATTACTCCGGAAAATATTCGGGAGATCTACACGGGACTCCAGGCTGACCCTGATGGAAACGGTGAGAAACGTTCAAGCTGGTGGAGCGACTAGAGAAACTGGGATCATTATCCTTAGAATAGAGAAGTTTAAGGGGAGATTTAATAGCAGTGTTTAAAATTATGAAGGGTTTTGATAAGAGTAGATAGGGAGAAACTGTTTCCACTGGCAGGAGGGACACAGATTGAAGATAAAATTGTCAAAAGAACCAGAGGGGAGCTGAAGAGAATTTTTTTAATGCAGAGTTATGATCTGTATGATTCTGTGAGATCATAAAATTGTTACCGGTTAATAAGTATCTGACTAAAGATGAGTAACTTCATCTGATAATATTATGACAGACTTAAAAACATTTTGGAAACAGGCATGTGAGGAATTCATCTCCCTTAGATTCTAGCCCCCAGGTCTTCCCCGATACTTCCAAAAGTTCAGCTGGGGGTAGCTGAGAAGTACAGGCCGGGTAGTTCCTAAGTTGGATGCTTGGGCTCTTCGGAGTTAGCTGATTTCAGGAGGGTTGCAGTTGGCCTCTGTGTACCCAGGTTCAAGAGGGAAAGATTAGCCAGAGACCCTTATCTTGATTGCTGTCCAGTGAGCCAGCATGTAATGCGCTCAGCATTTAAATAGCCCACTGACTTTCAGTTTAGGCTTACATATAAATAATGACCTACTACTAGTGGGTACAATAGTGTAGTGTTATGGTACTGGACTAGTAACTTTGAGATTGCGGCACTAGTGTCCTATAGGGAAGGGGACTTGCCATCTACCCAATCTGGGTTGGCCCGCAATATTCAGCTTGCATTAAGAGTCAATCAGTCAGTTGTGCAAGCGATCACTGCGTTCAGGGCAACTAGGGATGAGCAATAAATGTGGCTTTGCCCACATCCCAAGAACAAATGGAAAAGAAAAACTTGGGACGCCTTTGCAGCACCAGTCGCACGAGGGGGAGGGATGAAGTGAGTACGTGCAAGGAAAACTAAGGTGAGGGGTGGACAGGAAATTCTTTGTTATAGGAAGGTATTCTGTGGGCTGTACACATCTAACCAAAACCTTAATGAGATTTCTTTGGTAAAGTAATGTTTAGCTAGTTTAAGCAAATGTTTATATCACAGTGGACTCGTTTACAGTTTCACTGTCTTCGATTTACTCCAGTTGGTTTTGGACTATTGCTACGCACTCGTGTCTAACCAGGCTTCAGTAAATTGTCATATTGCCTCGGTCCTACAGAAAGATGGGTTCATAAATTGATTGTCATTTCTGCTCACTAATTGCTGATGATAAAGCTGTAAAAGTGCTTGTTTGATCAGGACCACAATGGATCCTGGTGTTCCTACACTGCTGGTACTGGAGAATGACACGATTGTCAACTAAATACAACCGCTGTTACAAATTTGTGTTGTTCAGTGGAGAAAATAATTCTGAAGCAAGCGGATGCAAGTTTAGATGTAAACAGCCGTTCAGGAAGCTACATTCCACTGTCTCATTTAAAACATTCTTACCCAGGCTTTTCTCGGATCAGTCTTTGCATTGACCCACATCAGTCTAGTGCCTTCAGCTGCCTGGGACCTAAGCTCTGGAATTCCCTGCCTAAACCTCTCCGTGCCTCTACCTCTCTTTCCTCCTTTAAGACGCCCCTTAAAACCTACCTCTTTGACCAAGCTTTTGGTCACTTGCCCTAATTTCTCCTTCTGTGGGTCAGTGTCAGATTTGTTGTCTTAAAATACTCCTGTGCAGCGCATTGGGACGTTTTACTGCGTTAAAGGCGCTATACAAATACGAGTTGTTGTTGACGTTACTATCCGCTTTACAGTCTACAGTTTTCTCCTCCAGATTAGGAACTGGGTGACACTGATCAGGTCCCCTCAATGTGGAATTGTCCGGACTTTCCATTTTCTGTTGTATTTTAATTTTTGTCTGGGATCCATTCACACACGAACGGATATCTTGTGTGCTAAAGATATATGCATACTTAATGTATATCATTTATTTCACACTTGCACCCCATGCTATGGACCATTTCATGCTCCATGGTCTCTGCTTTTGCTAGAGATAAAAAGAAAATCTGAAACAAAAACTCGGGAGAAACCGCAGGATCTGAAAGAGAAACGTAGGTTAGGATTTCAGCTGGGATACATCATCAAAGTTTATTCAGTCCTAGGCTTTCTCTTCACGAGGGGGTTCTAAAGCACATTGTTATCTAGCCCTGTGCTTTTACCTTTAACTGGAAACTTGACGTTAGCTTGCAAGACCCACAGCAACACTCTGCTCTCCAGAAGTCAGATTATTTCGATCAGAGTACCTTTGACAGCAGGAGTACTGTGCATCTGTCAACAGCATTACATCTCTGTAAACGCACCTTTACATGCTGATGCATCACCTCTGAGCATGTAAACTCATCAAAACTTTTGGGAGTTGATTTCGTATGAATTTATTTAGTGTGTATTCTGACTTAGGGCAAAACTTTCGATTAAATCTAGGGTTCTTGTATGGCTGTTTACATCTAAACTTGCATCCACTTGCTTCAGAAATCTAGGGTATCAAGGTCCACGAGGAGTCTGTTATGTGGGGCGAATCTTCAAGGTCATCAGATTTGGGTCCACTTGCCATCAGCTTTCTATATTTCCTGCTGTATTTGTTGGCTTACTTTTCTGTCACTATATAGTAATAAAAATGTTTTCCACACCGTTTTCCTTTGGATAGCCCTTTCGGAAGTCAGGACAGGGGGTCGTTGGGAGCATGCCAATATTTGCCAGGGGTTCACCACACAGAAAAGTTTGAAAACCAATGGTCCTATTCAGTGTTAATCATCCTCACCTCAACTGAATAGTCATGCGGAGCAGATAATGTAAAGAAGGTATTAGGTGGAATTGACGGTGTATGTTAAACTTTAAGCCCCCATAGTGAGTTACAGCCTCGGGGGTAGCACATCCATTATGACGTTTTGCACGTCCACTTTTCTTTGCACCGAGGGAGGGCGTACTTCCCACTGCTAGCTTGCCTTAATCCGCTGCTGTGACTTCTGACCTGCTGGGTTTCAGCTAATTAGCCTCTGATTATCTTTTTTGTTTTGTTTTGGAGTGTTGCAATTTACAGGAGAGATTTTGCGAACCTTTCTCTCTCTTTTTTCGACATGTATCTTCCTCTTTCCCTTCCCCACGCCAAAAATTTTCTCCTAAATTTTTTTTAAAGAGCAACTCGCGCTGAGGTGCAGTTCCGCAAGCACCAGCTGCCTTTCATTACTTCACCCTGTGCTCATCCTTCATATGGAACCATGGGGAGTGAGTGCTGTCAGACCATTAGACCGCCTGCCCAAGCTGAGGTAATCTGGCTCAGCACAGAATGTGGCAGAGTGCACCCTGAGCTACAGATAGAAAAATAGCCAAGTTTCCTCATCTCTAACAAGTCACCCTTGCCAGAACACGTATTTGTGTAAACAGGATTGAGCTGCAGTCCGATGTCCCTCGCTGTCGAGTAGCCTTCCAACACTCGCTGTCCAGCCTTGTACGGGAAGAATGGTTGCTGTGGTGAGGTACAGGAGGGTGACCAACGCTGGTGGAACTTTAAGACTTTAAAGACTCCAGAGACTTGAGCACATAATCTAGGCTGACACTTTAGTGCAGTACTGAGGAGGTGCTGCACTGTTGGAGATGCCGTCTTTCGGATGAGATGTTAAACCGAGGCCCCATCTAACCCCTCTGGCGGGCGTAAAAGATCCCGTGGTACTATTCGAAGAAGAGCGAGGGAGTTCTCCTGGTGTCCTGGGTCAATATTTATCCCTCAACCAAAATTTCTTCACTGAGACAGGATATCTGGTCATTATCTCATTGCTGTTTGTGGGACCTTGCTACACACAAATTGGTTGCTGTGTTTCCTACATTACAACAGTGACTATACTTCAACATTACTTCATTGGCTGTAAAGCGCTTTGGGACATCCTGAGGTGGTGAAAGTTCTTTCTTTATATTTTTGTTAGCTAAGGTATCGAGGGATATGGAGCAAAGGCGGGTAAATGGAGTTGAGGTGCAGATCAGCCATGACCTAATTGAATGGCGGAGCAGGCTCTAGGGGCTGAATGGCCTATTCCTGTTCCTAATGTTCCTATGTAACTGTACCTCAGCAAGAGACACTGCCTTCAACAGAGAAGAGGAGAAAATTGAGGTTGGAAAATGGGAAGGAGTAAAAATGATTTTGTGTTTCAGGTTTGCTAAGCCTGGAGGAATTTAAGGAACTTAACACAAATGCTTTCCAAACATACCTGCGACAGCGCGGGGTGCAGAAGACCGAGTTGGTTCGCAACAGCAAGCACACGTGGCTGTACCAGGGTGAAGGGGCACACCAGATCCTGAGAACTGTTCGACATAGGTGAGCTTCCAGATGAAAGAAAAAAAAACCTTATTGGGCTCTTGTATTTGCCAAGATTGCTATTGTAACCGGGGTGACTTGCAAGCCAGGAAGGCAAGTGCAGGAGGCTTTTTTCAAGAATGCATTTACTTTAGTTGTCAGTAACAAATTCCTGACCATGCAACCATAGTGTTATTTGACCGCAATGCTTTACATTCCAGAGTTGAATTTGCTCAAATCATTCCCAGTAGTATGGCGCTAGTGCTGCATTTGTACCGCCGCACTGTTGCCATTGTAATTATAAATGAGGCAGTGCTCGTGCCTTCAGCAGTAGTAACCTGCGTCAAGGTGTATCTCTCAGGGCTGCCAGCAGGAGTGTAAATGAGTGCCACTCGTGGCAGTGGAGCAATGTGGCTTTTCCTTTTTGCTGACTTGTATGGACCTTCTCCCGATGTTGGGTAGGTCCGCTGTCAGAAACTTGTCACGTGTGATTGAGAAGCAACTGCGCATTCGCAGGTTTATACTTCTGGTAGTACTCCGAAACCCACTCTGCAGAGTAAACTGGATAAACTTGGAGACGAACAGCTGTAACATATTGCAGAAGCCCTTTCAGTGGAAGCGGTCCAGTAAAGTAAAGGTGAGATTAGTATTATGTTCCCACTCCAGAACTTTACAAATGCAACCATGACCCCTCAGTGGGTTATCAAACACTTCTGCAGCTCCATTGATAATGGGGTGTGAATTGAAAAGTCACAGTACATAGAATTAAGAACTGAGTAAATGCAAATGCAGTTGGAAGGGAGCCCATGGTTATGCAAAGTAATTATCTGGTTGTTTGCTTACACTGTGGCACATTATGAGATTACAGGTAATTTCTTTGTCACGCACACAGAATCAGGTTATTTTCCCTGAATAAAGTGTTTAATTAGTTAAGTGTAGTGTGCCAAGTAACTGTTTTAAGCTATTATTGGTGAGTGCCATCAGTGACAGTCGTGCAGTCCTCTCACTGTCGTTGGCACTTGAAAATATTAAACAGGTGCCCTCTGGAGATCCAAAAGTGTTGCAGGCTTAGATAGGTGTCTCCTGGTTTGGGCTGCAGAAGACTTGGAGCCCGTTCTGTGGGTTGTCTGCTTGTTATGCCATGAAATGGCACCATGGTGCAAACAGACGGGCACACACAACTGGCTCTGCATTCTTTCCAGGCATGTGTTGTACAAATCCACTTCCAACAGGCTTACAGTATAAATTAGTTGGAGCAATGCATGGAGATCTTTTGAGCTCTTGTTGACTCAATCAATAAGGTAAAGGGACCACCAAACACATCTTCCCCCTCCCCTCCCCTCCCCTTTCAGCATTCCGTAGGGACCGCTCCCTCCGAGACGCCCTAGTCCACTCCTCTATCACCCCCAGCACCCCTTCTCCTTCGCCCGGCACCTTCCCGTGCAAGCGCAGGAGATGCAACACCTGCCCTTTTGCCTCCCCCCCCCCCCTTTCCCCACTGTCCAGGGCCCCAAACACCCCTTCCAGGTGAAACAGCGATTTACGTGTACTTCTTGCAATCTAGTATACTGTATTCGCTGCTCACGATGTGGTCTCCTCTACACTGGGGAGACCGAACGCAGATTGGGTGACCGCTTTGCAGAACACCTCCGTTCAGTACGTATGGGTGACCCCGAGCTTCCGGTCGCTTGTCACTTTAATTCACCGCTCCATTCCCACTCGGACCTCACCGTCCTCGGCCTCTTGCATTGTTCCACGGAAGCTCAGCGTAAGCTCGAGGAACAGCACCTCATCTTCCGATTAGGCACTTTACAGCCTTCCGGACTCCATATCGAGTTCAACAATTTCAGATCATAACCTCGGCCCCTATTATATTTTTACATATATTTTTTATCCACACCTTTGTTTTGGCCCTTCCCCCTTTCTTTCTCTCCCACATGGCAGCTGTCTCCCATTCTGCCAGCACATTTCACACCTAATCTAGAGCTGTCTTTTGTCTCCACTAGTCCTATCACCATCTCGCCTGGTTTTGAATACCTCTTAATGTCTCTTCATTTCTCTTTTGTTCTCTCCCAGCCTGGCCTCTCAATCTATTTCATTTCCTGTGCCTTTCCAGTCTTGACAAAGAGTTTGACTCGAAACGTTGACTCTATTTCTCTCTCCACGGATGTTGCCTGGCCTGCTGAGTTTTTCCAGCATTTTCTGTTGTTATAAAGGGACCATTAGTTGGGCTTTGCAAATCTTTTGACTGAACCGGAAGGACAGATTAGTGATGGACTTCTGTGATCCCCAACCAGAGGATTATGATTTCAGTTGAACTCACTGGGCCAAAGTGGCAGTTTTGTTACTGATTTTCCTACTTTTTCCTTGGCTCCTCACCTAATTTTGATGACATTTGGTGGTATGCGATTCTATAGGCACTAGCAGCTCTCTCCATCTCCGCTGACCACAATCCTACACACAAGCACTTCTCAACACTGGTCACTGGATAGTGTCCAGGAGGGATATTCTGGATGATTCCCCGCCCCCCCCCCCCACCTTTCCTGAGCTCCGAGATGCTGAAGCCAGTTGTAGTACTGTACCTGTGACTCCAGCTGAGATCAGCCCACTGACCAAAATATCCCACCTCAAGGTAGCAGTTGACTGCCATCCAGGCCCCAATCTGGGAGGCCACTGACAGCCAGTATAGCTTCCCCTATTGGCTTAATGCACAGTGTGATGTGAAGCTGAGCCAAACATACCAGGAAGGTCCTAGGTTTAATTGTTGCTCCAGTTGAAATTGATGAATTGATCAGTGAGTCCACTGAAATTGATCTGAGCATCCCTGAGCAAGGGAGGGGGAAAAGTCAACCGGGGTTTCCATTCCTGATCATTATGCAGCCCTGCAGAAAGTGCACATTGGGTGCAGAGAGTTTTGGGTTTGGCTGAGATGGCTTGCTGGTGCTCTGTCCAGACTCGTACAGTAAGAATGATCACTTTGGCCCGTGGATCGACAAACGCAGCACGAGTTGCAACTTTCAGGAGAGGAGGGAGAAAAGTGAGCAAAATTAGAGTTGGCAATAGGCCCTCGTAGGAACAGGGGTAGGCTATTCAGCCCCCCCCCCCCCAGCCTGTTCACCATTCAGTTAGATCATGGCTGATCTGTATCTTAACTCCATTTACCCAACTTGGTTCCATGCCCCTTAATAGTAGCCTTCCCTAACAAAAATCTATCAACCTCAGTTTTGAAATTTTCAATTGACCCCCCCAGCATCAACAACTTTTATGGAGAGAGAGAAAGTTCCAGATTTCCACTACCCTTTGTGTGAAGCAATGCTTCCTGACACCACCCCGAGCTCTAATTGTACGGTTATACCTCCTGTTCTGGACTCTCCCACCAGAGGGAATAGTTTTTCTTTACTCTAGCAAATCCTTTAATCATCTTAAACACCTCAATTAGATCACCCCCTACTCTTCTATATTCAAGGGAAATATAAGCCTAGTCTAGGCAACCTGTCCTCATAATTTAACCTTTTTAGTCCCAGTATAATTCTGGTGAATCTATATTGGGCTCCCTGAATTGGATTGCAGAGGAGAGCCATAAGATTGATCACTGGTATTACAGGGATGGGCTACAAGGAATTAATTGACAAGTTGGGGCTCTCCTGTCTTGACAGGAGATGTATCTCAAGAGACATTTATAGAGAGATATATAAGATGCTTAACAGAGAAAGTAACCCAAGAACGTACTTTCAGATACCCTAGGACAACAAGACAAGAGGACCCAGATACAGGGTTGTAATGGGAACGTTTAAAGGGAAGTATTTCCTTACACTGAGAGTGATTAACACTTGTAATGGGAAGTCAGGCTGGCTGAATTCAGAACATTAGACTCAACAACAACAACTCGTATTTATAGAGCCCCTTTAACTTAGTAAATCGTCCCAAGGCCCTTCACAGAAGTGTTATAAAGCCATATAAGGAGAAATTCGGGCAGATGACCAAAAGCTTGGTCAAAAAGGTAGGTTTTAAGGAGCGTCTTAAAGGAGGAAAGAGAGGCGGAGAGGTTTAGGGAGGAATTTCCAGAGCTTGGGGCCCAGGCAGCTGAAGGCACGATCGCCAATGGTTGAATGATTAAAATCAGGGATGCTGAAGAGGCCAGAATTAGAGGAGCACAGATACCTCGAGTGGGGAGCTGGAGGAGATTAGAGACCGGGAAGGGCGAGGCCATGGAGGGATTTGAAGACAAGGATGAGAATTTTAAGATTGAGGCGTTGCTTAACCAGTTAAGACCTCTTTAGATGCTGTATTGAAAGACGATTGGGTTGATTCCTTGGAGGGATGAGAACAAATGGGCTTGTTGGCCTTTCTTCTTCCAAACCTCCCTACCTCATGGGAGAAGGCAGTGGTCTGTATGGGTTACTTAATTTCTTACTGTATGACCATCTTTAAATGCTTTCTCTTGTCAGGATGATCAGATTGACACAGTTACCGCCAGAGATAGTGGAGCACAGTGAGCCACTGCAGGTGGTGAAATACGATCAAGGTGGGCACTATCATGCTCACCACGACAGTGGACCAATCTACACAGAGACCAGCTGCTTCCACACAAAGCTGGTAGCAAATGGATCCACTCCATTAGAAACCTCCTGTCGGTTAGTGACAAATTCTAACAAAATATATGCTTTGTCCATTTTTTAAAAGGCTTTCTATGTTCTCCTGCAGCTACCCCATTCCTTCATGTTTCCTTTGAACGACAATTTCCCCTCAAAAGGAGAGGAGAGATTTTAATCCCCTTCTAATCCATTTTATTTCTTCTTCCCAATGTGCCATGCATAGTTGCTCAATTGAGACTCGGCTTATAGAATCATATAATTTTACGGCACAGAAGGAGGCCATTTGGCCCATCGTATCTGTGCTGACTGAAAAAGAGCGATCCTGCCTAATCCCATTGTCCAGTTCTTGGTCCCTAGCCCTGTAGGTTACGGCACTTCAAGTGTATATCCAAGTACTTTTTAAATGTGATGAGGGTTTCTGCCTCTACCACCCTTTCAGGCAGTGAGTTCCAGATCCCCACCACCCACAGGGTGAAACATGTTCTCCTCGGCTCCCCTCTAATCCTTCCACCAATTATTTTAAATCTATGCCCCCTGATTATTGACCTCGCTGCTAAGGGAAATAGGTCCTTCCTGTCCACTCTATCCAGGCCCCTCAATTTTATACACCTCAATTAAATCTCCCCTCAGCCTCCTCTGTTCCAAAGAAAACAACCCCAGGCTATCCAATCTTTCCTCATAGCTAAAATTCTGCAGTCCTGGCAACATCCTGGTAAATCTCCTCTGTACCCTCTCTAGTGCAATCACTTCTGCCATGTTACGTTGTCGGTTACAAAGTGCACAAGTGACTTTGTTACAATTCATCTCCACTCCCTTTTGTTCTCCTGTCCTTTCTTAAGGGACAGACTTGCCCTGACGAGGCCAAATTATAACATATTGAAAACCTGGTAACATTTTGAAGATGTTGCACATTAAAATATGCTTTCTTTCTGTATCATAGTATGAATATTAACTTATATCCTTGAGCATTGTTCTTACTATACCTATCCCTTTTTAAAATAGGTTGGGAGGCTGATGGACTTCATTAAATTAGGTCTACAGAGAACTTGGTTGGGAATAATTTGTCGATTTTACAAGGTGCCTTTAAATATACCCTGGTGTCTAGTGTGCGAATGTCGCATCTGAAAGTGTCACAACTACATATGCAAAGTACATGTAACACTTGCACCTTACTGGTTCAAATGCCATTCATAAAACAGCAATAAATCACAAATGAATAGGTAGAGGACAAGTAGTAAACAGGAATGAGAAATGGCAATCAAGGAGGTACAAAATTGAGAATCGGTAGTTGGCAAACCGCTCCCAATAAAGCAGCTAATATTGTTGTATGATTTACAGCAAGACTGGCCATTTACAGAGCGTACAAGGACCTGCTGTTTTTAAAGCCTGCCCTCGGCCCTGTGTCCAACTACAGTAAAAGCCCGACAGCTTTAAAGCTAGTTGGAGCGGGACATGTGCCAGAACGGTCATCTTTGATGGGGGCATTAAACGGGCGATATCAAATTGGCTAATTTTTACACACCCTGCCCGAGCAGGGTACATAATGGGCAGTTGATCCAATATTGCCCATTTTACATTTGTAATAAGGTAGACAAATTAACAGCGCAAATAGATGTAAACGGATACGATATAATTGCGATTATGGAGTCATGGCTGCAGGGTGACCAAGGCTGGGAGTTGAATATCCAAGGATATTCGATATTAGGAAGGACAGGCGAAAAGGAAAAGGAGGTGGGGTGGCATTGTTAGTAAAGGATGAAATCGGAGCAATAGTGAGAAAGGATATTGGCTCAGAAAATCAAGATGTAGAATCAGTCTGGGTGGAGCCAAGAAGCACCAAGGGGCAGAAAACATTGGTGGGAGTTGTCTATAGGCCTCCAAACAGTAGTGGTAATGTAGGGGATGGCATCAAACAGGAAATTAGAGATGCATGTAACAAGGGGTACTACAGTAATCATGGGTGACTTTAATCTACATATAGACTGGCCAAACCAAATTAGCAATAATACTGTGGAGGATGAATTCCTGGAGTGTGTACGAGATGGCTTTTTAGACCAGTACGTTGAGGAGCCAACTAGGGAATAGGCTATCCTAGATTGGGTATTGTGCAATGAGAAGGGGTTAATTAATAATCTTGTTGTGCGGGGTACTTTAGGGAAGAGTGACCATAATATGATAGAATTCTTCATTAAGATGGAAAGTGAAGAAGTCCAATCCGAAACTAGGGTCCTAAATCTAAACAAAGGAAACTACGAAGGTATGAGGAGTGAGTTGGCTATGATAGATTGGGGAGCTTCATTAAAAGGCATGACAGTGGATAGGCAATGGCTAACATTTAAGGAATGAATGCATGAATTGCAACAGTTATACATTCCATTCTGGCGCAAAAACACGAAAGGAAAAGTGGCCCAACCATGGCTAACAAAAGAAATTAAGGATAGTATTCGATCCAAAGAGGAGTCATATAAAGTTGCCAGAAAAAGTAGCAAGCCTGAGGATTGGGAGCAGTTTAGAGTTCAGCAAAAAAGGAACAAGAGATTGATTAAGAGGGGATAAATAGTGTATGAGAGTAAACTTGCAAGGAACATAAAAGCGGACTATAAAAGCTTCTACAAGTATGTAAAAAGAAAAAGATTAGTGAAGACAAATGTAGGTCCCTTACAGTCAGAAATGGGAGAATTTATAATGGGGAACAAGGAAATGGCAGAACAATTAAACAAATACTTTGGTTCTGTCTTCACGGAAGAGGAAACAAATAACTTCCCATAAATGCTAAGGAACCAAGGGTCTAGTGAGAAAGAGGAATTAAAGGAAATTAGTATTGGTAAAAAAAATAGTGCTGGAGAAATTAATGGGACTGAAAGCTGATAAATCCCCAGGGCCTGATAATCTACATCCCAGAGTACTAAAGGAGGTAGCCATGGAAATAGTGGATGCATTGGTTGTCATCTTCCAAAATTCTCTAGATTATGGAACAGTTTTTGCAGATTGGAGGGTGGCAAATGTAACCCCACTATTTAAAAAAGGAGGGAGAGAGAAAACAGGGAGCCTAATATCAGTAGTAGGGAAAATGCTAGAGTCTATTATAAAGGATGTGATAACAGGACAGTTAGAAAATATCAACAGGATTAGACAAAGACAACATGGATTTATGTAAGGGAAATCGTGTTTAACAAACCTACTGGAGTTTTTTGAGGATGTAACTGGTAGAATAGATAAGGGAGAACCAGTGGATGTGGTGTATTTGGATTTTCAGAAGGCCTTTGATAAAGTCCCACATAAGAGGTTAGTGTGCAAAATTAAAGCGCATGGGATTGGGGGTAATATACTGGCAAGGATTGAAAATTGGTTAACAGGCAGGAAACAGAGTAGGAATACATGGGTCTTTTTCAGGGTGGCAGGCGGTGACTAGTGGGGTACTGCAGGGATCAGTGCTTGGGCCCCAGCTATTCACAATATATATCAATGATTTGGATGAGGGAACCAAATGTAATATTTCCAAGTTTGCTGGTGACATGAAACTAGGTGGGATTGTGAGTTGTGAGGAGGCTGCAAAGAGACTTCAAGGCGATTTAGACAAGTTGAGTGAGTGGGCAAGTACATGGCAGATGCAGTATAATGTGGATAAATGTGAAGTTATACACTTCGATAGGAAAAACAGAAAGGCAGAGTATTATTTAAATGGCGATAGATTGGAAAATGTTGATGTACAGAGGGACCTGGGTGTCCTTGTACACCAGTCACTGAAGGCAAACATGCAGGTGCAGCAAGCAGTTAGGAAGGCAAATGGTATGTTGGCCTTCATTGCAAGAGGATTTGAGTACAGGAGCAAGGATGTCTTACTACAGTTATACAGGGCCTTGGTGAGACCACACCTGGAGTACTGTGTGCAGTTTTGGTCTCCTTACCTGAGAAAGGATATACTTGCCATAGAGGGAGTGCAGCGAAGGTTTACCAGACTGATTCCTGGGATGGCAGGACTGTCTTGTGAAGAGAGACTGGGTCGACTAGGCCTGTAGTCACTAGAGGTTAGAAGAATGAGAGGGGATCTCATTGAAACGTATAAAATTCTGACAGGGCTAGACAGACTGGATGCAGGGAGGATGTTTCCCCTGGCTGGGGGGTCTAGAACGAGGGGTCACAGTCTCAGGATACGGGGTAGGACATTTAGGACTGAGATGAGGAGAAATATCTTCACTCAGAGGATGGTGAACCTGTGGAATTTTCTACCACAGAAGGCTGTGGAGGCCAAGTCACTGAATATATTTAAGAAGGAGATCGATAGATTTCTAGACACAAAAGGCATCAAGGGGTATGGGGAGAGAGCGGAAATATGGTATTGAGATAGAGGATCAGCCATGATCATATTGAATGGCGGAGCAGGCTCGAAGGGCCGAATGGCCTACTCCTGCTCCTATTTTTCTATGTTTACACCAATATTGTATTGAAGGTCCAACCCAGAAGCCTAAATTGAAGCAGGCTGGCGAAGACTAAGCTAGCCACTGGCAGCAGGAAACTCTTGAGCTGAACCTGGCAGCGGAGGCATTTGCTGGAACTAAGGCTGGGAGCTTGGTCGTTCCTGGGGCTGAGGGAATAGTGCTATATTGCAGAAAGTTTTTATAAATTTCCAGACTGTTTAAAGTTTGCTTTGTCCAGTTTAGGAAAGTAAAATATTTTTGCATATTCTTGACTTTCACCTTTTTTCAAAATTATTTAACAAAGTGATGTCTACCTTCTTACCCTGTCTTCGACCCCACTTCTGTTCCAGGTATGTGACAGTGCTGTTTTATTTGAACAATGTTTCTGGAGGAGGGGAGACTGCTTTCCCTGTAGCAGACAATAGAACCTATGATGAACTGGTAAAGAAAAAAGCCTTTGCTTCTCTTATTGACAAGTCATTATGTTACAAGAACCAAAATGTACTGAGTTCACAGCACCTAAAATGACAGGTTTATGGTACAAGTTGAGCCCAAGAGACCCAGACATGCCTTTGGTACGTTTTTTTCTGATTTGTAGGGTTCTCTAGTTTTGTTGTCATCAAAGTATTAGTCCCGACCAAAATGAATGCTGTGATGGTTGTTTTTATTTCCATGTTCTGCCTCCTTGCCTGAAAGTATGGAGTCTGTCACTGGGATGCAATTCCACAGGGACTTGGCACCCACCAATGCTTTGCCCAAGTGGTCATTGTTTGTGCGAGCCTTGACGGCAGGCTATCCAACTATGGAGGTCATCACATCACAGCCCAGCCCAGCCCAGCATTGCTGAAGCCAGCATCTGCAATCATGCAGTCCCAGTAGGGATTACTATGTATGATCAGGTGGAAATCTAGCCAGTTTATTTCTTTATTTCCCTTCCCTAATCCAGGATTACTGCAGCAAATGTAGCACCTTGACATTGCTCGGACTGAGAACCTATCGTAACTGGGGATTGACCCTGGGACCTTCCTACCTTCCTGATCTGTACGGCTCAGAGACGGAGACTTTACTTCGGAGCCATCGGGGGAAGCTGTTATATTGGCTTTTATCCGGAATATAATGGTTAGGTGATCAGGAGCCAGTCAGCCATCCTCTCATCTGAAAGACAATGGCATGGAGGCTAGAAAGAAAGAAAGACTTGCCTTTCTATAGCGCCTTTCACAACCTAAGGAAGTCCCAAAGCGCTTTACAGCCAATGAAGTACTTTTGAAGTGTAGTCACTGCTGTAACCGGGGAACCCATGAGGTGATGTGTAGATTAAAGAAATGCTCATCACTTTCTTTCATCCCCTTTACCAGTCACAGTTCTGAGCAATGTTCCCTGTCATTTTTTTTTTCATGCATGGTCCCTTTAAGTGGCTGTGCGGCACATTCAAATTTTCGCGCAGGCGCAGTTTCTTCCGTTTAAAAGCCGGTGAGTGGCCTGCGCAGGGCCGCGCAGCTTAGCAGGAGCTATTGCAAAGTTGTTTCAATGTTTATTATGTATTTAAATCTAAATATACTCGCTGTAAAATCATTTGGTTTTTATGGATGTTTCTCAACATTTGCATCTTTTAAGATACACATTGATGGCGATTTAATGTGATACGAGGCATATATCGAATCACATGTTTTTCCTACATTTTTCTCCAGCCTTTCCTAAAGGTGCTGCCCTGTGCTGGTGTTCTTGACATTATAGGGTTTTTTTTCTTGAGAAACGTAGATGCTTTCTTGGGAATCCTTGAAGAGCCAAGGCCCATAGAGCAGGATACCACCAAGAGTGAGAACCATAGGACAATTGATGAGGTAACTTGAGTGGTTAGGGGACTGACATGTTGGGAAGATTAAGGGCAGTAAGGTATCCCACAGATTTTTGAGGTCCTGCGAAAGAATGATAGAAAAGAGAAAAGACTTTCATTTATATAGCCCCTTTCACAACATCAGGACATCCCAACATGTTTACAGCCTCTCGAAGTGTAGTCACTGTTGTAATGTAGGAAACGCGACCACCAATTTGTGCACCGCAAGATCCCACATAAACCAATATGATAATGACCAGATAATCTGCATTCGTGCTGTTGATTGAGGGGTCAATATTGGCCAGGACACCGGGAAGAACTCCCCTGCTCTTCTTTGAAATAGTGCCGTGGGATTTTTAACGTCCCCCCTGAGAAGGCAGATGGGGCCTCGGTTTGACGTCTCATCTGAAAGACTGTACAACAACAACTTGTATTTATATATAGCGCCTTTAACGTAGTAAAACCTCCCAAGGTGCTTCACAGGAGAATTAAAAGACAAAAAAAACGAGGAAGGTTCAGAGGAACTGGTGAGAATAGTATCAATAAAAACGAAAGACCCGAGAGAGTGTTTGTGTTCTTATGATAGTAAAATATAAGACTATAGAGGTAGTTGAACCTATTGGTGAAGCAGAACATTGTGTTGTATCCAGTTTGCTTCTGTACTTTTGCTGATGTCCAGTGGAATAATCGGCATTACATTTTCAAACCGAGTGGTTTGAACTCAAGCTACCAGGCTGTGCAGACTTGTATCCATTTAAGCACGAGGGGATGTTGGATGCCATGATATCACTAAGTTGGCATCTTTATTGGCAGCCATCCACCTTGTTTGACGCCATTGTGACTTTGGGCAACCATTTGCACAATGCGGAGTCTCCCATGATGGGTATAGAGGAGATTTTCTGTCGTAGGATTGCTTCCAAAATACATTACAGTGCTGTACATCAGCACTCCATCTCTGCTGGGTTCATTCCATTATAACTCTTCTGTAAATTAGGTAGTAGTTTATAGCATCAGCGAGGAGGGAGATTTTGTTCAAATCCTAGCAGTGTCTTAACAGTAAACTGTCCATTAAGGCACTTTACTGGGGTGAAGTTTCTGCTTTGGACGCTATTGAGAAATCTGGGGCCGTTTGTGCTTGAAACGGCGCTGGATGGTTACAGTTCAGGTTTCCGTAAAAAATGCATTTGCACAATCTCAAATCTTCCAAGAACCAGTGCATTCGGGCAGCGTAATAGAACGTAATCACTTTTTTTTTCTTTCTATTAAAAATATTCCTTGCTAGATTTAAGAGCGGTAACCTGGTGCAGTTTTATTAATACAGCTGAAAATGGGTTTGTCACAAAAAAAATAAGCATTTTTAATAAGACTGTCTAGTCCACCACCTGTGAGTAACCCGATTTTTAAATCACTGAAAATGACTTAAAAACAACCACTACCATTTACTAGTTTCATTGGTGTGCACTAGTCAGTTTCTTAGTAAATTAAATATTTTTGAATATGTAAAAACTTTTAAAACGTGTCTGTACGCCAAAGTACACTAGCTCAATTTGCAGAGCCTCCTCTAACGGCCGCAATCGGCGGTAACTTGCTATCCTCGTTATTTTGATCTGGGCGTGGCCAGTGTTGTGGGCGGGGCCGACTTTAGGCAAAATAATTTCTAAACCAGCGTTGAAGATCATGGAAACTCGATTTACGCTTGACATAACTTGCGTTTGAGTTTCTGCGATCTGTTGCACTGGTTCGGCCGATTTCACCCGGCATATGCTGACAACACAGGTGGAAACTAGCGGAGCCTCTACCCCTCTGTGTTAGCACAGCTGATGAGCACCATTAGCGGTTTTATTAAACCTTCAAGACAAAAGTTTTTAAAACTGTACTTGCACTGCAAAACTAGCACAGTGGCTTTGCAGCAGAGCAGGCTGTTCTGGAAATTTATCCTGTTTGTAAATCCCTTATTATTTAGGCTTGCCCGATGGCTTAATGGAAAAATACATCGCCTGACTTGGAACTGAGCCATACAGATCAGAAAGCGTCCAGGTTGCTCCCAATGTCCCTTGGACTAGGGAAGGGAAAATCGGCCCAGTCTTTCCTACTCTGATCACTCTCCACTGACCCCTTCTGGATAAATGCCTGTGTGAGGATGTTGGGTGAAGACAGGATTGAAGTCAACGATGATTTTGCCTTATCCCCATAGTTGAATAGCTTGCTGACATTCAGTGCCTTGAGGAATGGCTGCAAGAGGAAGTACTGACAGACGCAAGTAACTATATCCCAGTATTAGTCATTCATAACAGAAATAGTGTGGGGGAGCCCTTGATACTGTGACACAAACTATAAATATAGCTATCATCCACCAGTAAAGGATTAATGGCTGATATTTTTGTCAGCACTATGTTCAGTATGCAGTCGTGTATTTGCAGTCCAGCGAGTTAAGTCCCCTCAGGTAATTTATATTGGATTCCAAGAATCGTCAGACTAAAAAAAAAAGTTGAATTGGCACTGGGAACTCTTGACATGCACTGTGCTCTTGTCTCCAATTCTTTCCTCAGTCTTTAATCCAGAACGACGTGGATTTACGAGATACACGCCAGAACTGTAACCGAGCCAACCTGCTGGTGAAGCCTGTGCAAGGCACCGCTCTCTTCTGGTACAACTACCTCTCTGATGGTGAAGGTACTCGCACCAATCTGGATATGCATTAGTTCAGAGTTACACCCCTAGAGTAGACAGTAAGGCTCCACAAAGTGTTTATTAATTAAAAATACGTCCTGTTCCAAGTGGTATTTCAGATTGTCCTTGGGGGAGTCACCACTGTTGCATTGTTCTGAAACTGTTGCTTGTGAAGTGAAACATAAACATAGAAGATAGGAGTAGGAGTAGGCCAATCGGCCCCTCGAGCCTGCTCCGCCATTCAATGCGATCATGGCTGATCATCCAAATTCAGTACCCGGTCCCTGCTTTCTCCCCATACCCCTTGATTCCTTTAGCCTTAAGAAATATATCTAACTCCTTCTTGAATATATTTAATGAATTGGCCTCTACTGCCTTGTGTGGTAGAGAATTCCACAGGTTCACCACTCTCTGGGTGAAGAAATTCCTCCTCATCTCAGTCCTAAATGGCTTACCCCTTATCCTTAGACTGTGACCCCTATTTCTGGACTCCCCGACCATCGGGAACATCCTTCCTGCATCTAGTCTGTCTAGTCCTGTTAGAATTTTATAAGTTTCAATGAGATCCCCTCTCATTCTTCTAAACTCCAGCGAATATAAGCCTAATCAACCCAATCTCTTCTCATACGTCATTCCTGCCATCCCAGGTATCAGCCTGGTGAATCTTTGCTGAACTCCCTCCATGGCAAGAACATCCTTCCTCAGCTAAGTCTATTTATTCAATTTAAAAACCAGTTCAGGGGCTCCCCCGACTGCCCAGTGGGTAATTGCACTGCCCGGTGTTGTACTGAGTCATATAGATTAGGAAGATCCCATTTGTGTTGAGTTAGCCGATCTGAGCCTGGGTGCTGCCTCTGTGCCCCTGGATTAGGGACAGGAAAAAATCAACCAAGGTTTGCTTTATTAAAATTCATTTGTTTATTTTAAAAAAAAACTGCTGTAGCTTATTAAGGGCTGTTATGATCAAAGCAACTGACCACCTGAAAGTATCTCAACTCATGACATTGGAAAGAGCAGAATTCAGTAGCCTTGCATGCTGGGTTAAGTCTCAATGAATTCTTTGTGTGTCCCACTATTCCTGAGCTGTTTTTTCTATTAATGTTCATCACACCTCCAGAAACTTGACTCACAGAATATATAATATAGAATATAAAAACAGAAAAATGCTGGAAACACTCAGCAGGTCAGACAGCATCTGTGGAGGGAGAAACAGAGTTAACGTTTCAGGTCGGTGACCTTTCGTAGAGTGGTCACTGACCCGAAACGTTAACTCTGTTTCTCTCTCCACAGATGCTGCCTGACCTGCTGAGTATTTCCAGCATTTTTTGTTGTTCTTTCAGATTTCCAGCATCTGCAGTATTTGGCTTTTCTCTCAATATATACAGGAAACTTTCTGGTATCCGGCACTGACGGGACCGAGCTGGTGCCGTACCATCAAAACTGCTGTAGAAACCAGCGCTAATGTTAAAACATACGGAGCTTTTGAGCTCCGTATCTAGCAACAAACCCTGTTGCTTAGCAACAGCTTCAAAACAGTCGGCCGCAGCTTAAAAGCGTCTCTGTAGCTAAGCAACAGCTTCGGCTAGACCTTGCAGAGCCTGACTGGAAAAAAAAAAAGCAACGAGAAGTAAAAAAAACTTATAGGAAACGGCTCCTGAATTTTGCCGGTAGATAGAGCTTTCCGGACATTTAACCTCCGGTTAAACGAAAGTTTCCTGTACTTGCAAATTACAACTTCACTGCCTAAACTGAGCAAATAAAATCTCCCAAACTATATCTGCCTTTAATAATAAGCTTCAAAATATGTGTTGCAGTTTATTACACGCCGTTATAAAAGAACACACTGCATCTGTATTGAGGCCTGTGTTGTTTCCACATGATTGCTCTGCTAAGTGCAGTGTGACTACACGTTCTTTATCTTTTAATTGCAGTCAGCGCCATAACCTCACATTCCAGTTGTTTCTATGATTCCCATTTTTTTTTTTGTTCCCTCATCCTTTTATTTCCATTTTCAATATTTTGCTCCCTTTGGCACCCCTTTTCCAAAGCAGTGGGAGGTAATCGTTCCCAACTCTGTTCCTGTGTTGCTCTATAACCACCCACTGGGGGGGGGGGCCATGGTTGTCTTTCCTCTGAGTTATATTTCACCCTCTTCCTTCTTGTGCCTGTTTGCGGCACCTCTCTCAGTAACCCCCAGCTGAGGAGCTGGGACTTGCCTTGCCAGCGTAATTATTTTTGGTACAGGACGTTAGTGTGCCCAGTTCCCACGCCGCTCTATCATCTGCCGTGTTGGACTCTATGGGGGAAAAATTGAGTTGTTTGCGCCTCCCGTTAGCGCCTTAAGAGGGCGCTAATGGGGCGCAAAGCAACTTGCGCCCGGGCGCGGCGATATTGCCGCCGCTCGCGAAGTTAACTAGACATTTTGCGGCGGCACTAAACACTACCACCACGATCTCCTGCGCCGGCAGATCGTGACGTCAGTCCAGTGCGCAACGCCCCGGACCGGATATTGAGTGGCGGCCCCTGCCTTACCGCCTGCCGCTAGCAACGACAGATTGAGGGGAGCGTTTTGCAGTCGGGAAGGGACTGGGGGAGCGCTATTTAAAGGCGACCGCTTCCTGCCTTTTTTTGTTGGTGACATTTTTGCACCACGCATTCTGAGAGAGAGTGTGAGAGAGAGAGACTTCGAAACATAGAAACATAGAAGATAGGAGCAGGAGTAGGCCATTCGGCCCCTCGAGCCTGCTCCGCCATTCAATGAGATCATGGCTGATCATCCAAATTCAGTACCCTGTTCCTGCCTTCTCTCCATATCCCTTGATCCCTTTAGACTTAAGAAATATATCCAACTCCTTCTTGAATATATTTAAAGAATTGGCCTCTACTGCCTTCTTTGGCAGAAAATTCCACAGGTTCACCACTCTCTGGGTGAAGAAATTCCTCCTCATCTCTGTCCTAAATGGCTTACCCCTTATCCTTAGACTGTGACCCCTGGTTCTGGACTCCCCGACCATCGGGAACATCCTTCCAGCATCTAGTCTGTCTAGTCCTGTTAGAATTTTTAAAGTTTCAATGAGATCCCCTTTCATTCTTCTAAACTTCAGCGAGTACAAGCCCAATTGACCCAATCTCTCCTCATACATCATTCCTGCCATCCCAGGTATCAGCCTGGTGAATCTTCGCTGCACTCCTTCCATGGCGAGAACATCCTTCCTCAGCTAAGGCGACCAAAACTGCACACAATACTCAAGATGTGGTCTCACCAAGGCCCTGTACAACTGCAGCAAGACATCCTTGTTCCTGTACTCAAACCCTCTCGTTGCGAAGGCCAACATACCATTTGCCTTCTTAACCACCTGCTGCACCTGCATGCTTACTTTCAGCGACTGGTGCACAAGGACGCCCAGGTCTCGTTGCACTTCCCCTTCTCCCAATCTATTGCCATTCAGATAATAATATGCCTTCCTGTTTTTGACACCAAAGTGGATAACCTCGCATTTATCCACATTATACTGCATCTGCCATGCATCTGCCCAATCACCCAACCTGTCCAAATCATACTGGAGTTTCTCGGCATCCTCCTCACAGCACACACGCCCACCTAGCTTTGTGTCGTCTGCAAACTTGGAGATATTATATCTAGTTCCCTCGTCCAGATCATCATTAATATATATTGTGAACAGCTGGGGTCCAAGGACCGATCCCTGCGGTACCCCACTAGTCACTGCCTGCCACTCGGAAAAAGAGCCGTTTATTCCAACTCTTTGCTTTCTGTCTGCCAACCAGTTCTCTATCCAAGTCAATACCTTGCCCCCAATCCCATGTGCCTTAATTTTACACGCTAATCTCTTATGCAAGACCTTATCGAAAGCCTTTTGAAAATCCAAATACACCACATCCACTGGTTCTCCCTTATCTATTTTACCAGTTACATCCTCAAAAAATTCCAGTAGATTAGTCAAGCACGATTTACCTTTTGTAAAGCCATGTTGACTTTGTGCGATCCGGTCACTTTTTTCCATCCTTTACATCCTTTATAATGGACTCTAGCATTTTCCCCACTACCGATGTCAGGCTTACCGGTCTGTAATTCCCCGATTTCTCTCTACCACCCTTTTTGAACAGTGGGGTAACATTAGCTACCCGCCAAATCCATGGGTACTGTTCCAGAGACTATCGAATTTTGGAAGATGACTAGCAATGCATCTACTATTTCTAGGGCCACTTCCTTAAGTACCCTAGGATGTAGATTATCAGGCCCTGGGGATTTATCGGCCCTCAATCCCATCAATTTCCCTAACACCATTTCCCTACAAATACTGATTTCTATCAGTTCCTCCCTTTCATTAGACCCTATGTTCCCCGACATCTTTGGGAGGTTATTTGTGTCCTCCTTTGTGAAGACAGAACCAAAGTATGTATTTAATTGGTCTGCCATTTCTTTGTTCCCCATTATAAATTCCCCTGATTCTGACTGCAAGGGACCTACGCTTGACTTCACCAATTTTTTTCTCTTCACATATCCAGAAAAGCTTTTACAATCAGTTTTTATGTTCCCTGAAAGCTTACTCTCATACTCTATTTTCCCCCTCTTAATTAATCCCTTTGTCCTCCTTTGTTGGATCCTAAACTGCTCCCAATCCTCAGGTTTACTGCTTTTTCTGGCCAATTTATATGTCCTCTCCTTGGATCTTATGCTATATCTAATATCCCTTGTTAGCCACGGTTGAGTCACCTTTTTTGTTTTATTTTTATGCCAAACTGGGATGAACAAATTCTGTAGTTCATCCATGCGATCTTTGAATGTTTGCCATTGCCCATCCACCGTCAACCCTTTGAGTGACATTCCCCAATCAATCCTACCCAACTCGCACCTCATACCATCGTAGTCTCCTTTATTTAAATTCAGGACCCTAGTCTCTGAGTCATCTGAGGATGTGGATGGAGTGCAAAATCAACCCTCCCCTTTAAGATAAAAACAGAAAAATGCTGGAGACACTCAGCAGGTCAAGCAGCATCTGTGAAGAGAGAAACAGAGTTAACGTTTCAGGTCGATGACCTTTCGTCAGAACTCCCCTTTAAGAACTGGCCGGAGCCAGTGTGTCTGTGTTCATTGCTGACTGACATCACATGAGCTTCGCCAGCGCTCTGAGGTAGCGCCTCGCTCCTCGGCATTAGTGCCTTAAGACTGGTGTGAAGCGCCTGATTTAGCGCTCCATTCACCTCCAGGGGTGATGAAAGCCAAGTTTGCCGTCGGAGGTAATAATTAGCGCCAGGCGCTAAACTTTGCGCACGGCCGCTAATGGTGCCCCAAACGGGGCGATACTGAATTTTTCCCCCCCTTGTCTGTGACGGTCACCACCTTCTGACTGCAGTGAGGAGGACTACTTTTCAGCTCTCAAAGGTCAGGAGCGCGATACCTCCAAAACGTGTCGGTAATTGTTTTCTCCCCATTCCTGCAGGCTGGGTGGGAGAGCAGGACGAGTACTCGCTGCACGGGGGCTGCGTCGTCACCCGGGGAACCAAATGGATCGCCAACAACTGGATCAACATCGACCCAGATGTGCAGCGCCAAATCCAGTTCCAGCAAGCAATTTCCAAATACACGAATGAAGACGCTCCTGCAGAGTGGGCAGTTGATAACATTTATCAGGATCTGCATGTAGAGCTCTGAATCGGTTCCTCTAAAAACAAAACGGAATGCCTTTGAATGCTTTGTAAGGACAAACTTCCCTATTTATTGCTCCATCCTCAATCAGGGTCTAGAAAGAAAAACACTTGCGATCAATTGCTTTTGTTCATGAATACAGTACTTTAATTTTACCTTCCGACGACGAGCGCCGGCGGGCTGTTTGACTGCATGTTGCATCACAGCCCAGCCTGATCCTGTCCTTGCCTGACTCGCGTGCGCTTTAGAACACGGCTCAACGGCTAGTGATTAGGAGTGGCAACCTTCAAGTCATTTTGATTTTTGGTTCGGTTATTTTACTCTTTCCAGTTCACCTCTAACCTGCCCAGCCCCTGGCTAAGAAGGTGGGCAGGCAACCGACCTGCTCACACACCTCTTGCCAGGAGAGGGGCTCGAGGGCAATTGACTTTTTTTTGGTTCTATCAGAGTGTCAGACCCAAAATATTAATTGTGGTTCTATTTCAGATGCTGTGCATTTCCAGCATTTTTTGTTTTTATTTCGGATTTCCAGCATTCGCACCTTTTCTTTTCAACTCTTTTACCATCCACTCTTCCTCCTTTTGATGAAATGTCTCAACACTGTGCTATAATGCACTCCGCTAATATCTGAGCAAGTTTCACCCCAGGGAATTACCGAGCCCTACGGACCAGGAAGTTCCCAGCTCCAGTCCCTGGTCTGTGCTGTGTTCGCTAGTCTGTCAGGATGGCGATGGGGGAGCTACAGTTGGCTTTAGAGTGACCGCTATCGGGCAGGCTTCCTGCACCTTGTCACTATTCAGCAAACCCTACTGGAAGTGTCTGTATCTGTGGACATGGGGCAAGGATTGGGCTTGGCTGCAATGCCCTTGGTTCTTGAATAGCCTGCTGACAGACCCTAGGCTCGGGTGAAGAATGGCTTCTTTGGTCAGGAGTGGCGTGCCTGTGGAACCGCACTCTAGCTGGTAGTCTAGATCTTCAGGAAAGGAGGGGAGAAGATCGACGAGTGGGATTTCTATGATTTTGTGTAATAGGAACTTGACAGAACAGAGCTGCTTCCAATGACTCTCAGCAGTGGACCTCTATCTTACCCCCACCCCACCACATTTTCTTCCCTTCTCTCCTGAAGACAGTGAGCCATGCTGGAATACGCTAGGTGCCCTCTGGTACCTCACCCAAGCAGCCTTGTGATCCATCACAGCAACATTAGCAAGCTGTTTCACCAGAGGCAGTATCGGAGTCGAATCCCACCTGCTCCTTACTGATGTCCACAGACGCGTGCTCCAGCAAGGGTCACTGGGTAGGGATCAGGCTCAGAATTTTTTGGCTGTCTCTTTCCCCCCCCCTGCCCTAGATAGATGGTTCAGATCAACTGCTGTGCCACCACCACTGCCCAAACTTTCAGCACAGACCAGTGATCAAACCTGAGGCCATTCACGGCTCGGTACCACACCAAGTGGTGTATTCATCCACCAAGCCATCATGGGAGATCGCACAACTCCACTGTGACCAATTCTTGAGTTGGATCAATAGTTCTCGGACTTTTGGATACGTGAACTATGACGCACAGAAAAACCGGTTACCTAGGTGTCATGTGATGCCACCATTTAATTAAGAGAAGAGAAAGTCTCTCAATGTACAGTATTTAGAAAAAGAGCTTTAAAATAATATATATATTTGCCCAAAGTGCACAGATATTTAATTTTTTTAAATCTGCATGTCGCAAATTTTCTGCATTGATACACAAAGCACCATGTTTTTCACTTTGTATGTTGGGTTGGCGGTGGGGAGGGAGACAGAGTTTTATTCCTATTTGTATGCCCTCTCTTCCCCCTCAAATGGTCATCTCCACTAGAGGGCAGATCAGGGGCTGAGAGAGGGGAAGGGCACCTCGGCAGAAACTACCTATGCTCATCCTCTTGTGGCAAAGAAGCTAATTTGATGGGCATACTCAGACTTAAAACTGTTGCTGCATGATAGGAAAGTCAGGAGCCACTAGGTTCCCTGCCTTCTCTTCCTCAGTTCCCTCCATTGTCCTGGGATTAAGCAGACATGAGTTTGTTTCCCGATTTATTTATTTTTTCTTCTCTCTTTCAATTCCTCTCCTTTAGGCGTTGCCTCCTGCTGGAGTTCGGTTCCATGGCCTGGTTGCCCCCAACACCTCACCCAAGTGACCATTACTCATACGTGAGCCTAGACATTGTGTGTCAGCTGGTTGTTGCACTATGGATGGCATCATAGCTGAGCCAGGTCCTGATCCTGTCCTTGTCCACTTTCCAACAGAGCTCACTGGAAAACGATGGGGAACAGGGAACTCCTGCTGGCTTTCCTCCCGTCCCTAACTAGGGCTCCTGGGGCCAGATGGAGCTCCAGTTGTTGCCCCAGATGAGATTAGTTAACTCGGCGCAATCAGGAGTTCACATATTGTGTTACCTTTAGTTAATTTGAGAGGGTCCCAATAGCAGGAGTATAATGGGAGGGAAGAGAGTTTTTCACAAGTGTGAAAGACTTCCAGTTCACAAGCTATGAAGATGTGAAATAATTCACCAGCGTCACTTTTATTTTTAGCAGCAGATTGTAAGACACTTACAGTTCTGTCTGCATCATGACACTTTTATAATTAAAGCAACAGCCCAGCACCTCCGTCAAGGATGTTTTCACAATTATCTTAAAATAAAGACAGGAAATGCTGGATATACACAGCATCGAAAGAGAGGGGGCAGGTTAATGTCCCAGGCTGAATCTTTCATCATAATAAGCATTTTGAGCGAATATTCCCACTTTCATAATCTGACTGGCACGAGAACATAAGAATTAGGAGCAGGAGTCGGCCATACGGCCCCTCGAGCCTGCTCTGCCATTCAATGAGATCACGGCTGATCTCTGACTTCCATTCCACGTTCTCAACTCCGAAATGCTGCGTATTTCTAGCAGATTCTGTTTTTACTTCAGATTTCCAGCGTCTAAGGGATTTGTTTTCCTTTTCCTGGTTTCCTCACTCAGACTCTGGTTTGTTAGCCGCTTGGATGATCCATGGAAACTACCAAAGCAGTAATAACTCCTGTAAAAATGGAAGGACTGAAGGCTGAGCCTCCATCCTTGCCCTTTCTTCACCTCAACACACGTTGCTTTGTTTAGCGCCTGTGACGTCTCCGGTGTTTGGCAAAAATACGTAATTAACACCAGACCGACTTCTTTCCCTTTCAATATAAATGCATTTCTGACCCTTGCAGGCACT
Organism: Somniosus microcephalus; assembly: GCF_052327205.1. Classification (NCBI taxonomy): domain Eukaryota; kingdom Metazoa; phylum Chordata; class Chondrichthyes; order Squaliformes; family Somniosidae; genus Somniosus; species Somniosus microcephalus. The sequence continues at coordinate 226,517,313 of NC_140997.1, forward strand.
AGTGTGAAATTAATTACAGTCGCATTATTTATCTATTGGGGGAGTGGTTTCTTCACTAGTATTTGGAATGTTCTGTGGTTTGCACAGATGCTAACTTTTTAACAAGGTTTTGCAGGTCATTCTTCCCCGCCACCACCCCTCGCCCTGCCCCTGCCCCGCCAGCGCCCCTCGCCCTGCCCCGCCAGCGCCCCTCGCCCTGCCCCGCCCGCCAGCCCTGCCCCGCCACCACCTCGTGAGAAAAAAAGTCACTCAGCAAATTCCATGGGTTAAGAAGTAAAAATATTCCACACACCAACATTAAAAACTCATTGGAGGGTTTTATTATTTGTTTTCTAGACACCTAGGTGAAGGGTCGAGGGCCACTCAAATTTTTAAAAAAAACTAGGAGAGAGGATGAGCTAAATCAAGGAGGTTAATTGACGCCAAGCTTGAATTTGAAAGGTTTGCAGGTTTTAGAAGGAAGGGAACACTGAAGGGGGTGAGGAGTTCCACAGTTTGGAGGTCCTGGGAAAGTGAGTAGGAGAAGATGGTGCTGAGTACTGAAGTGGTTTGTTACTGCTGTAGAATCTGACATTTTTATTGTCTTCAGGACTCTTGCAGTACTTGGGCGCTAAATTGTAATGCACATGCTTACTGTAGATATTTGTGGGATCTTGCACCGTGCCAAATTGCCCCAGTCACGAGTCTTGCTTTCAGTGCAGGGAGGATGGCAGATGAATGTCTCGAATTTAAAATATAGTTGAGGGATCTATATTTTAGAGAACTGAGAGCTTGCACGTACCAGGATAGACACTCTCAGTTTCGATAAGTTAAACACCAGCCTGAACAGGGAATGTCGGGTTAACAGGCATCAGTGAAATTGTCCGTTTCCATAGGATGAACTCTGTCAGCATTGGCAAGAAGGACAGGAAAAGACCATCTGACTCATCAAACCTGCCCCAAGATCTGATAAAGAAATGATGAATCTGGATGTACCCATTGCTGGTGAATTTACATGTTAGGGAAGCTCTGATTGAAAGCCATGTGCTATAGGACCTGTAAAATTGTTTGTGTTTTTAAGGTTGTGACTCTCACTTGGGTATGGTTTCCCAGCCCACAGCTCTTTTGATATCTGGCCCATGTGGCCACCCATCCTGAGAGTGTCCAGGCACACTGATGTTCTGCCTGAGATTCACACATGCCCTTTCCAACAAGGCTCACTAGTTACCGATCAGGAGTGGGAGCAGCGGCTGAATTTTCCTCTTTTCCCTCCAGGCCAGGCTCACCAAGAACACTTTGAGCCCCAAATACTACCTTGGGTAAGATTGGCCAACTCAGTACAGACAAAGGATCAATCCTAGGTCATTATAGTTCAGCACCACATAGAGCAGTGCATTTACTTACTGGAGTAAAGAAAGCCAGGATTGTGCAGCTTTAATAGCCACGTCTGGACAAGGAGAAGAAGGGCGAGTTCTCCTGTTCACTATTTACAATGAAACCTTAAGTGCATGTACAAAGAACCTGGTCACAGTGTGACAATAGATAGCGAACGGCCTGACTTTCCCCTAAGGTGAGTGTAGCAGAGAGTGGGCAACCCAATCGTTGGGTGGTGCCAGTCCAAAAAAAATAAATTGATAAGCTTATTCTTTGTGATTCCATACATATTTCATGAAATGAATTTCATTAACTACTACAGCAATATAAAGCAGATCAAATACCCAAACAGAGTCTTAATTCTCAGGTTAGACAGTTACAGTATATCATTTTGGACCTGGGTGTGTACATAGAAACAGTCAAAGAAAAGATAAGTATGTATTTTATGATTTTTCCCCTCCGTTCCTGAACCCTGACTTCTAGGGTTTGGTAGTTACACTTTGGTATCTCATCCAAGTGGTTTTTAGTGTATCGCTGGGCTATTCAGCAACGGAGGACATCACAGCTGAGCTTGATCCTGTCTTCGTTTGTACCCACACATGCACATTTTCTAGTGATCAGGAGCAAGAACACTGGTGTGTTATTTTCCCCTCTCTCTAGCCTAGGACACTGAAGCTCGTAAACCCTTCCATTGCTAGTCTGATTGAACTCCTCCGAGCCTGAGAATCGAAACTTGGACTTTCTGCTTCATAGAATCATAGAAATTTATGGCACAGAAGGAGGCGATTCGCCCCATCGTGTCTGTGCCGGCCGAAAAAGAGCTCTCCAGCCTAATCTGACTTTCCAGCTCTTGGCCCGTAGCCCTGCAGGTTACGGCACTTCAAGTGCACATCCAAGTACTTTATAAATGCGATGAGTGTTTCTGCCTCTACCACCCTTTCAGGCAGTGAGTTCCAGACCCCCACCCCCCTCTGGGTGATAGAAGTTCTCCTCAACTCCCCTCTAATCCTTCTACCAATTACTTTAAATCTAGGCCCCCTGGTTATTGACCTCTCTGCTAAGGGAAGTAGGTCCTTCCTATCCACTCTATCTAGGCCCCTCATAATTTTATACACCTCAATTATGTCTCCCCTCAGCCTCCTCTGTTCCAAAGAAAACAACCCCAGCCTATCCAATCTTTCCTCATAGCTAAAATTCTCCAGTCCTGGCAACATCCTGGTAAATCTCCTCTGTACCCTCTCTGGTGCAATCACATCTTTCCTGTAATGTGGTGACCAGTTTGTTTGTCTCTGTACCACAGCATATGATGGATTTACCCAGTGAGCCCCACGGTGAATTGGCCTGCGTTTTCACTGGAATGGTGCTGTAGTTAATGTGCTTTGTTGGCTGTACAGTGGTAGATCTGAGGTGGGACTGTAGTAACACACACACTGGTCACGCCTGCATTAAAGACACTGCCATAACATACAGGCAATAACCACTTATATTTATACCACAGTCCATCTACAAAAGAGCATCTAGTAATCCTAATCCTGTGTCTAGCCTTCTCATACAACACAGAAGGAGGCCATTCGGCCCAGTGTGCATTCTATCCCCTTAGCCCTGCAATTTTTTTTCCTCCCAAGTATTTATCTAATTCCCTTTTGAAAGTTATTATTGAATCTGCTTCCGCCACCCCCTCAGGCAGTGCATTCCAGATCACAACAACTCGCTGTGTTAAAAAAAAATTCATCTCCCCTTTGGTTCTTTTGCCAGTCCCCTTAAGTCTGTGTCCCCTGGTTACTGAGCCTCCTGCCAGTGGAAACCGTTTCTCCCTGTCTACTTTATCAAAACCCCTCATGATTTTGAACACCTCTATTAAATCTCCCCTTAACCTTCCTGCTCTAAGGAGAACAATCCCAGCTTCTCTAGCGATCAACCTGAAATTTCTCAAAAAATGGTTCAAATCTTAGTTTTTGTTTTGACCATTTTTAAACGATTACATTTAAAAGCAAAGTTAAAAATAATTCTGTTTAATGGTCATTATCCTCACTGTGTGACATTGTTTATTTATATATTCTATCTCAAGACATTCATAGCTTATTTATATTTCTAATGAGTATCTCCTTCAATTTGTGACACTTGTCTTTTTTTGAATATTGTATTAAAGAAGTCCATTCTATTATTTATTATCTTTCACCCTCACTTTGAGACACTGAATTATTTAGTATTTATTAAAGTATGTCAGCATTTTATTTATTTTCTATTTAATTTGTTTGCTCTGTTAGGGAATGTGTCTGGGCGTCTTCCCAGTGTATTTATTATTTAATTGTAGATCTTGCACTCAATTTCCCCCAAGATTCTCTTGGATTACTCAGGTAACACGTGTCAGCTTGGTCTGAATAAGGACAACACGTTTCTTGTCTGCACTGCATGTGTAAACTCACTGAATTAGTCTGTCTGTATTGTATTCTTCAGCCTGCCTGTCTCTATGTCGACTTGAAAAAAGCTGTGCAATCTTCACCAACAATAATTAAAAGTTTAAAACTGAACTCGCTTGGATTTTATTAATCTCCGCAATTGCATACCCATCTATCTGGTTTTCTTATGTAGAAATTCCAGCCCAGTGCAGTGGCTCACAGCAGGGGGATCCAATCTGCGGACCTAGTCCTACACGCTGATGCCCATCACCGGCAACCTAACCCTCTGAAGTCCAGGCAACTCGGTCCTAATTGTGCTTATATTGCTGATTTACTGGCTTGTTTGAATTTTGTGGGCTTGGAGGTTTGAAAGGTGCCATTCTCACTGCTAGATAAATCTTAAACCAGAATTCCAAGATCTTTTGGTATCAGCAGCTGGAGATATCTGGAAGTTAACAGGAATGTGGATTTAAACTCTCTCCATGATACACACCTATGCAACCCATGAAGATAAAAGTTTGGAAATCCCCAGCTTGGGAGAGGGGATCTGCTAACAAGTGCACAGTGGAGGTTGTGATCTGTGCCCAGGTGGGTGATGCTAAGTGGAGATGAGCACTTCTCCAAAGATGGGGAAATTAATTGCCATAAATGGTGTTGCTCATAGTAAGTTTATGAATAAAAGTTTTTATATATTAAATGTTATTTCAGAAACTGGATCCACAGAACCATCGTGCTCACAGGCTGCAACTACATAGGGACAGTTGACACCAAAATTGAATTGGAAATAGTGACAATAGGAGAGTATTCCAGCACACTCCTGACTTGTGCCTTGTAGATGGTGGAAAGGCTTTGGGGAGTCAGGAGGTGAGACACTCGCTGCAGAATACCTAGCCTCTGACCTCTTATTTATTTGGCTGGTCCAATGAAGTTTCTGGTCAATGATGACTGCCAGGATGTTGATGGTGGGGGATTCAACAATGGTAATGCAATTGGATGTTAAGGGGAGGTGGTTAGACTCTCTTGTTGGAGATGGTCACTGTCTGGCACTTGTGCAAAGCGAATGTTACTTGCCACCTATCAGCCCAAACCTGAATGTTGTCTAACAACAACAAAACAGCATTTATATAGCGCGTTTATCATAGTAAAATGTCCCACGGTCCAGGTCTTGCTGCATGTAGGCACAGATTGCTTCAACATCTGCGTGGCACAGATTCACCAGACTGATACCGAGGTTAAAAGGGTTAAATTATGAGGACAGGTTGCATAGACTAGACTGGTATTACCTGGGAATAGAAGATGAAATTCAAAGCAGAAAATTATGAGGTGATACATTTTGGGAGGAATGAGAAGAGACAGTACAAACTAAATGGTATAATTTTAAGGGGGTGCAAGAAAAGAGAGACCTGGGGGTGTTTGTGTACAAAGCTTAACTGTCCTGCCCCCTGTAAACAAAACATAATGGCCCAGAAATTTGTGTCGGGGGCTTCCCACGGGTGCAAGCCCCCGACCTACACTTACCTAGCGCGCCGGCAGTTGAGGCCTGGGCCTGCGTGGATTTCCGCTCAGTGGCCCAGTCCAGCTCCCGGCACGCTGTGCTTGCGTGATCCAGCGGCGTAGTTAGTGCGATGCGTCCACTGGGATCACGTGAGCACTGGGCAACCAATCGGAGGAGGGAAAAGTCCATTCATGTAACGATTCTGAGAGGGGTGTGGATAGCACATTTAGTGAGTTGGTCACACCGCAGGTTAAGGCCAGCGTAGACAGTACATGGGTGACCAAAAGGCAGAGCAAGGGCAGGAAGGTAGTGCAGAAATCCCCTGGGGTTGTCTCCCTTAGCAACAGGTTCACCGCCTTAGGTACTGTTGTCGGGGGGGGTGACACATCGGGGGAAGGCACCAGCAGCCAGGCTCATGGCACCATGACTGGCTCTGTTGCAAAGAAGGGAGGGAAAAAGAGTGGCAGGGCTATAGTAATAGGGGATTCGATTGTAAGGGGAATAGATAGGGGTTTCTGTGGTCGCGACCGAGACTCCAGGATGGTATGTTGCCTCCCTGGTGCAAGGGTCAAGGATGTCTCGGCGCGGGTGCAGAACATTCTGGAGGGGGAGGGGGAACAGCCAGTTGTCGTGATACATGTTGGTACCAACGACGTAGCTAAAAAAAGGGAAGAGGTCCTACAAGTAGAATTTAGGGAGTTAGGAGCCAAGCTAAAAAGTAGGACCTCGAAGGTAGTAATCTCTGGATTACTACCAGTGCCACGTGCTAGTAAGAGTACAGAGAACAGGATAGTTAGGCTAAATACGTGGCTTGAGCAGTGGTGTAAGAGGGAGGGTTTTAAATTTTTGAGGCATTGGAACCAGTTTTGTGGTAGGTGTGACCTATACAAAAGGGACGGTCTACACCTGTGCAGAGATGGAACTGATGTTCTCGGGGTAATTTTTGATAAAGCAGTTCGGGAGCATTTAAACTAGTATGGCAGGGGGCTAGAAACCTATGTAGTGAAATAGAGGAAAGTGAAAGGCAGACAGAAATAAATGGTAAAAGGGTGAGGAACAAAAAACAAAGGGCCAAACTAATTCATAAAAAATGTGAGCATAAAAAAAGCCTGAGGGTTTTATACCTTAATGCGAGAAGCATCAGGAACAAGGTAGATGAATTAGCTGTGGAAATAGAGGTTAATAATTATGATCTAATTGGGATTACGGAAACATGGTTGCAGGGTGAGCAGGGCTGGGAGCTTAACATACAGGGGTATTCAGTATTTAGGAAGGATCGACAAAAAAGAAAGGGAGGAGGGGTAGCATTGCTAGTAAAAAAGGGGATAAATGCAATTGAAAGGAAGGATATTAACTCAGTTAATACAGAATCTATATGGGTGGAGCTAAGAAATAGCGAGGGGCGAAAAACATTAATAGGAGTGGTATATAGGCCTCCAAATAGTAAAATAGAGGTTAGGGAGGGCATCACGAGGGAAATTAGAGAAGCGTGCAATAAGAGCACAGCTGTCATCATAGGTGACTTTAACTTACATATAGATTGGACTAGCCTAATCAGTAAAAATAATGAGGAGGAGGAATTCCTTGAGTGTTTAAGGGATGGTTATCTGGATCAATATGTCGAGGAACCAACTCGGGAACAGGCTATATTGGACTGGGTACTGTGCAATGAGAAGGGACTAATCAGTAATCTTGTTGTACGGGGACCCTTGGGTCAGAGCGATCATAACATGATCGATTTCTCACTCGAAATGGAGAGCGAAGAAATTGACTCAGAGACTAAGGTCCTGAATTTAAACAAGGGGAATTATGATGCCATGAGACGGGAACTGAGTAGGTCTGATTGGACAACGTTCCTGGGAGGACTGGAGGTAGATAAACAATGGCAAACATTTAAAGATAGAATGACAAAATTGCAAAAATTGTTTATACCAATCTGGCATAAAAGGAAATCTAAAAAGGTGACTCAACCGTGGATAACAGGGGAAATTAGAGACAGCATAAAATCCAAAGATAGGGCGTATAAAATAGCCAAAAAAAGCGCCAGAGCGGAAGATTGGGAACAGTTTAAGATAGAGCAAAGGAGGGCAAAGGGCATAATCAAGAGGGGGCAAAATAGCTTACGAAAACAAGCTGGCGGAAAATATAAAAACTAACTCCAAAAGCTTTTATAAGTATATCAAAAGGAAAAGACTGGTGAAAACCAAAGTTGGTCCATTGCAGTCAGATACGGGGGAATATATAATGGGAAATAAGGAAATGGCAGATCAACTAAATGCATACTTTGGGTCAGTCTTTACGAAGGAAGACACAAAAAACCTCCCTGGGATATCGGGAAAAATAGGGACATTGGCAAAGGAGGAACTGACGCAAATCAATATCTCTAAGGATATGGTGTTAAGGAAGCTAAAGGGATTGAAGGTGGACAAATCCCCAGGGCCTGATAACATGCATCCTAGGGTACTGAAGGAGGTGGCCCTAGAGATAGCGGATGCACTAAGGATGATTTTTCAGAATTCATTAGACTCGGGAACAGTGCCCATGGATTGGAGGGTAGCTAACGTTACCCCACTATTCAAAAAGGGGGGTAGGGAAAAAGCAGGTAATTACAGACCTGTAAGCCTTACATCAGTTGTGGGCAAAATGCTGGAGTCCATCATTAAGGATGAAATAGCGGAGCACTTAGCAAATGGGGACAGGATAGGACAGAGTCAACATGGATTTACAAAGGGTAAATCGTGCTTGACTAATCTATTGGAATTTTTTGAGGGAGTAACTGGTAGAATAGATGGGGGAGAGCCAGTAGATGTGGTGTACCTGGACTTCCAAAAGGCCTTCGATAAGGTCCCACATAAAAGATTAGCATGGAAAATTGAGGCTCATGGGATAAAGGGGAAAGTATTGGCGTGGATAGGGAACTGGCTGTCAGATAGAAAACAGAGAGTTGGAATAAACGGCTCATTTTCTGAATGGCAGGCAGTAACAAGTGGGGTACCACAGGGATCTGTCCTGGGCCCCCAGCTGTTCACAATTTACATTAATGACCTGGATCAGGGAGTCGGATGCAGCATTTCCAAATTTGCAGACGACACTAAACTAGGAGGGGGGGTGGGCTCAGAGGAAGAGACCAGGAAGCTCCAGAGCGATTTGGACAGACTGGGCGATTGGGCGGATAAATGGCAGATGCACTATAATGTGGACAAGTGCGAAGTTATCCACCTTGGGTGCAGGAACGGGAGGGCAAATTATTATTTAAATGGCAATAGATTGGGAGAGGGGGAAGTACAGAGAGACCTGGGTGTTCTTGTACACCAGTCACTGAAGGCGAGCATGCAGGTGCAACAGGCGGTCAAGAAGGCAAACGGTATGCTGGCCTTCATAGCAAAAGGGTTAGAATACAGGAACAGGGATACCTTGCTGCAGCTGTACAGGGCACTGGTGAGACCACACCTCGAGTACTGTGTACAGTTTTGGTCGCCTCATCTGAGGAAGGATGTTCTTGCCATGGAGGGGGTGCAGCGGCGATTCACCAGGCTGATACCAGGAATGGCGGGAATGACCTATGAGGAGAGACTATGTAGTTTAGGGATGTACACACTGGAGTTTAGAAGATTGAGAGGGGACCTCATAGAAGTGTATAAAATTCTGACAGGTCTAGACAGACTGGATGCAGAAGGAATGTTTCCCTTGGCGGGTGAGAACAGAACTAGAGGACATAATTTAAGGATAAGGGCTAAACCATTTAGGACAGAGATGAGGGGGAATTTCTTCACTCAGAGAGTGGTGAACCTGTGGAACTCATTGCCACAGAGGGCAGTGTACGCCAGCTCATTAAATATATTTAAGAGGGAATTAGATATATTTCTACGGGCAAAAGGGGTTAAGGGTTACGGAGAGAAGGCGGGGACGGGATACTGAATTAAAGGATCAGCCATGATCTCATTGAATGGCGGAGCAGGCACGAAGGGCCGAATGGCCTACTCCTGCTCCTATCTTCTATGTATCTATGTATCTATGAGAAAGGATTAATTAGCAATCTTGTACGAGGCCCCTTGGGTCGGAGCGATCATAATATGATAGAATTCTTCATTAAGATGGAGAATGAAGTAGTTGACTCAGAGACAAGGGTCCTCAATTTAAATAAAGGAAACTACGATGGTCTGAGGAGCGAGTTGGGTAGGATTGATTGGGGAATGGCACTCAAAGGGTTGACAGTGGATAGGCAATGGCAAACATTCAAAGACCGAATGGATGAGCTACAGAATTTGTTCATCCCAGTTTGGCATAAAAATAAAACAAAAAAGGTGACTCAACTGTGGCTAACCAGGGAAATTAGGGATAGCATAAGATCCAAGGAGAGGACATATAAATTGGCTAGAAAAAGCAATAATCCTGAGGATTGGGAGCAGTTTAGGATTCAACAAAGGAGGACAAAGGGATTAATTAAGAAAGGGATAATAGAATATGAGAGTAAGCTAGCAGGGAACATAAAAACTGACTCTAAAAGCTTTTATAGATATGTGAAGAGAAAAAGATTGGTGAAGTCAAGCGTAGTTCCCTTACAGTCAGAATCAGGGGAATTTATAATAGGAAACAAGGAAATGGCAGACCAACTAAATACATACTTTGGTTCTGTCTTCACAAAGGAGAACACAAATAACCTCCCAGAGATGTCGGGGAACATAGGGTCTGATGAAAGGGAGGAACTGAAAGAAATCAGTATTTGTAGGGAAATGGTGTTAGGAAAATTGATGGGACTGAAGGCTGATAAATCCCCAGGGCCTGATGGTCTACATCCCAGGGTACTTAAGGAAGTGGCCCTAGAGATAGTAGATGCATTGCTGGTCATCTTCCAGAACTCGATTGACTCTGGGACGGTACCCATGGATTGGAGGGTAGCTAATATTACCCCACTATTCAAAAAAGGTGGTAGAGAAAAAGCGGGGAATTATAGACCGGTAAGCCTGACATCGGTAGTGGGGAAAATGCTGGAGTCTATTATAAAAGATGTAATAGCAGAGCACTTGGAAAGCAATGACAGGATCGGACAAAGTCAACATGGATTTACAAAAGGTAAATCATGCTTGACTAATCTGGAATTTTTTGAGGATGTAACTGGTAAAATAGATAAGGGAGAACCAGTGGATGTGGTGTATTTGGACTTTCAGAAGGCTTTCGATAAGGTCCCACATAAGAGATTAGCGTGCAAAATTAAGGCACATGGGATTGGGGACAAGGTATTAACTTGGATAGAGAACTGGTTAGTGGACAGAAAGCAAAGAGTTGGAATAAACGGGTCGTTTTCCGAGTGGCAGGCAGTGACTAGTGGGGTACCGCAAGGATCGGTCCTAGGACCCCAGCTGTTCACAATATATATTAATGATCTGGACGAGGGAATTGGATGTAATATCTCCAAATTTGCAGACGACACAAAGCTGGGTGGGAGGGTAAGCTGTGAGGAGGATGTCGTAAAACTCCAGTACGATTTGGACAGGTTGGGTGATTGGGCAGAAACATAGCAAATGCACTATAATGTGGATAAATGTGAGGTTATCCACTTTGGTGGCAAAAACAGGAAGGCAGATTATTATTTGAATGGCAATAGATTGGGAGAAGGGGAAGTGCAAAGAGACCTGGGTGTTATTGTGCATCAGTCGCTGAAGGTAAGCATGCAGGTGCAGCAGGCGGTTAAGAAGGCAAATGGTATGCTGGCCTTCGTAGCAAGAGGGTTCGAGTACAGGAACAAGGATGTCTTGCTACAGTTGTACAGGGCCTTGGTGAGACCGCACCTTGAGTATTGTGTGCAGTTTTGGTCACCTCACCTGAGGAAGGACGTTCTTGCCATGGAGGGAGTGCAGCGAAGATTCACCAGGCTGATACCTGGGATGGCAGGAATGACATATGAGGAGAGATTGTGTCGATTGGGCTTATACTCACTGGAGTTTAGAAGATTGAGAGGGGATCCCATCGAAGCCTATAAAATTCTGTCAGGTCTGGACAGACTAGATGCAGGAAGGATGTTTCAGATGGCCGGGGAGTCCAGAACCAGGGGTCATAGTCTAAGGATAAGGGGTAAGCCATTTAGGACTGAAATGAGGAGGAACTTCTTCACCCAGAGAGTGGTGAACCTGTGGAATTCTCTGCCACAGAGGGCGGTGGAGGCCAGTTCATTAAATATATTCAAGAAAGAGTTGGATATATTTCTTGAGGCTAAAGGGATCAAGGGATATGGGGAGAAGGCAGGGACAGGGTACTGAGTTTGGATGATCAGCCATGATCTCATTGAATGGCGGAGCAGGCTCGAAGGGCCGAATGGCCTACTCCTGCTCCTATCTTCTATGTTTCTATGAGATTGACAGAAAGAACTGTCAAACTAATGAAAACTCCGGCCCCCAAAACAGTACTTACCCTTCAAATAAATATTTTTAAAAATCACACTTTTTAAATAAAGTATAAATAACATGAAATAACTGTTCCTGGGACTCGGGACAGGGTCACTGGCAAGGCTTGGAAGCTAAGCAGAGCCAGGCCTGGTTAGTACCATGGAGGGGTGACCATCAGGGAAGGCCAGGTGCAGAAGGTCACGGAAGGAGCCCCGAGGAGGGGCGGTTGGTGAGAAGGTCACGGAAGGAGCCCTGGGAGGGGCGGTTGGTGAGAAGGTCATGGAAGGAGCCCCGGGAGGGGCGGCTGGTGAGCAGGCCCGGGCGTTGGGCTGAAGATTGTCGGACAGGAGGAATGGTGGAAATGGAATGGCGGCACGCACAGACGCAGCGGCTTTGCTTCTCCCAGGACAGTGCTATTTACTGTTAATGTTATTTGTACTGGACTCATGGGAGCTTGCAAGATCACATTTCGTTGTTCATGTACTTGTGCATTGTGCAATGACAATAAAGTTGAATTATTATTATTATTTTAAACAATTTAAATTTAAAAAAATAATAATTTTATTAAAAAATGGGGCTAAAAATACACTTCCCTTACTTTAAAGTATTTAAAAATAATAAACCTGTGGAAAAAAATTCTAATTTTAATTAATTGACCACTTACCTTTTAAAATGAAGTCCTTACGCCTGGTTTTTAAATGTGTAAAATGTAGAGGCCTTCATGCACGGAAAAACCTGTATAAAAAAAATAAAGGAAGTTCAACGCGCACGCGCAGACTCCTGCGCGCACGCGTTCGACTCTGAACCCCTTCGTTCAGAGGATCAGAAATGCCGGTTTCCCGTGCATGCGCAGTGCATGCAAGAAACCGGCACTTCCATCGGGTCCACGCCTGAGTACTCCGTGCTTACTCACGCGTTGGGACCCGAATTTCTGGGCCAATAAAGTACATGGGATCGTGGGCTTTATGAATAGAGGCACAGAGCACAAAAGCCAGGAAGTTATGCTAAACCTATAAAACACTAGTTTGGCCCAGCTGGAGTATTGTGTCCAGTTCTGGGCACCGCACTTTAGGAAGGACGTGCAGGCTTTGGAGAGGGTGCAGAAGAGATTTACTAGAATGGTTCCAGGGATGATGGATTACAGTTACTGGATAGACTGGAGAAGCTGGGGTTGTTCTCCTTTGAGCAGAGAAGCCGAAGAGAAGATTCGATAGTGTTTAAAATCATGAAGGGTTTAAATAGAATAATAAAGAGAAACTGTTTCCAGTGGCTGAAGGGTCGATAACCAAAGGGCACAGATTTAAAGTGATTGGCAAAAGAACCAGAGACGACATAAGGAAAAACTTTTTTACGCAACGAGTGGTTAGGATTTGGAATGTGCTGCTTGAAAGGGCGGTGGATACAGATTCAATAGTAGCCTTCAAAAGGGAATTGGATAAATACTTGGAGAAAGAATTGCAGGGATATGGGGAAATTGTTCTTCGAAAGAGCCGGCGCAGACTCGATGGGCCCAATGGCCGCCTCCTGTGCTGCAGCATTCTATGATCGATGGAAGGTGATCTAGTTGAGGTATTTAAGATGATTAAAGGATTTGATAGGGTAGAGAGAGAGAAACTATTTCCTCTGGTGGGGTTTTCAGAACAAGGGGGCATAACCTTAAAATTAGAACTAGGCCGTTCAGGGGTGATTTCAGGAAGCACTTCTTCACACGAAAGGTTGTGGAAATCTGGAACTCTTTCTCCCTTCCCCCCCCCCAAAGTCTGGGGATCATAGAATCATAGAAGTTTACGGCACAGAAGGAGGTAATTTGGCCCATCGTGTCTGTGCCGGTCGACAAAGCTACCCAGTCTAATCCCACTTTCCAGTTCTTGGTCCGTAGCCCTGTAGGTTACAGCACTTCAAGTGCATATCCAAGTACTTTTTAAATGTGATGAGGGTTTCTGCCTCTACCACCCTTTCAGGCAGTGAGTTCCAGACCCCCACCACCCTCTGGGTGAAAAGATTTCTCCTCAGCTCCCCTCTAATCCTTCTACCAATTACTTTAAATCTATGCCCCCTGGTTATTGACCTCTCTGCTAAGGAAATAGGTCCTTCCTATCCACTCTATCTCGGTCCCTCATAATTTTATACACCTCAATTAAATCTTACCTCAGCCTCCTCTGTTCCAAAGAAAACAACCCCAGCCTGTCCAATCTTTCCTCATAGCTAAAATTCCCCAGCCCAGGCAACATCCTCGTAAATCTCCTCTGCACCCCCTCTAGTGCAATCACATCCTTCCTGTAATGTGGTGACCAGAACTGCACGCAGTACGCTCGCTGCGGCCTAACTAGTGTTTTATACAGTTCAAGCATAACCTCCCTGCTCTTATATTCTCTGCCTCGGCTAATAAAGGAAAATATCCCGTATGCCTTCTTAACCACCTTATCTACCTGTCCTGCTACCTTCAGGGATCTGTGGACATGCACTTAAAGCTCCCTCTGATCTTCTGCACTTCTCAGTGTTCTACCATTTATAGTGTATTCCCCTGCCTTGTTAGCCCTCCCCAAATGCATTACCTCACACTTCTCCAGATTGAATTCCATTTGCCACTGTTCTACCCACCTGACCAGTCATAGAAACATAGAAACATAGAGATAGGAACAGGAGTAGGCCATTCGGCCCTTCGAGCCTGCTCCGCCATTCAATGAGATCATGGCTGATCTTCATCTGAGATCTTAGCTGATCTTACCAGTTCAGTACCCCGTCCCCGCCTTTTCTCCGTAACCCTTAATCCCCTTAGCCTTCAGAAATATATCCAATTCTCTCTTGAAAATATTTATTGAATTAGCCTTCACAGCCCTCTGTGGCAGGGAATTCCACAGGCTCACCACTCTTTGAGTGAAGAAATTCTTCCTCATCTCTGTTTTAAATGATTTGCCCGCTATTTTTAGACTGTGGCCCCTGGTTCTGTGCTCCCCTGCCATTGGAAACATTCTCTCTGAATTCAGCCTGTCCAGGCCTGCCATAATTTTATATGTTTCGATGAGATCCCCTCTCAATCTTCTAAACTCCAGTGAGTACAAGCCCAAACTATTCAATCTCTCCTCGTAGGTCATTCCCGCCATTCCAGGTATCAGCCTGGTGAATCGCCGCTGCACTCTTTCCATGGCAAGAACATCCTTCCGCAGATGGGGCGACCAAAACTGTACACAATACTCCAGATGCGGTCTCACCAGCACCTTGTACAGCTGTAGTAAGGTATCCCTATTCCTATACTCGAACCCCCTTGATATGAAGGCCAACATACCATTTGCCTTCTTAATCGCCTGTTGCACCTGCATGCTCTCCTTCAGTGACTGGTGCACAAGAACACCCAGGTCCCTCTGCACTTCCCCATCTCCCAATCTATTGCCATTTAGATAATAATCTACCCTCCTGTTTTTACCCCCAAAGTGGATAACCTCGCATTTATCCACATTATAGTGCATCTGCCACGTATCCGCCCATTCCCCCAACCTGTCCAAATCGCACTGTAGCCTCCTGACATCCTCATCAGAGCCCACCCCTCCTCCTAGTTTAGTGTCGTCAGCGAATTTGGAAATATTGCATCCAATTCCCTGATCCAGATCATTTATATATATTGTGAACAGCTGGGGTCCCAGGACAGATCCTTGCGGCACCCCGCTGGTCACTGCCTGCCACTCCGAAAACGAGCCGTTTATTCCAACTCTCTGTTTTCTATCCGCCAGCCAGTTCTCTATCCACGTTAATACTTTGCCCCCAATCCCATGAGCCTTAATTTTGCATGATAATCTTTTGTGTGGAACCTTATCGAAGGCTTTCTGGAAGTCAAGGTACACCACATCCACTGGCTCTCCCCCATCTATTTTACCAGTTACTTCCTCAAAAAATTCCAGCAGATTAGTCAAACACGATTTACCCTTTGTAAATCCATGTTGACTCTGTCCGATCCTTTCCCCATTTGTCAAGTGCTCCGCTATTTTATCCTTAATAATGGACTCTAGCATTTTGCCCACAACCGATGTAAGGCTTACTGGTCTATAATTCCCTGCTTTCTCTCTACCCCCCTTTTTAAATATTGGGGTAACATTAGCTACCCTCCAATCCACGGGTACTGTTCCCGAGTCAATGGAGTTCCGGAAGATGATCCTTAGAGCATCTGCTATCTCCAGGGCCACCTCCTTAAGTACCCTAGGATGTAGTTTATCAGGCCCCGGGGATTTGTCGGCCTTCAGTCCCCTCAACTTACCCAACACCATATCCCTAGAGATACTAATTTCTGTCAGCTCCTCCCTCTCATTAGTCCCTATGTTTGCCGATATTCCTGGGAGGTTATTTGTGTCCTCCTTTGTGAATACAGAACCAAAGTATGAGTTTAATTGGTCTGCCATTTCCTTATTCTCCATTATATATTCTCCCGAATCGGACTGCAAGGGACCGACTTGGGATTTTACCAGTCTTTTCCTCCTGATATACCGATAAAAGCTTTTGCAGTCTGTCTTTATGTTTGCTGCAAGTTTACTTTCGTATTCTATTTTCCCCTTCCTGATTAATCCCTTTGTCCTCTTTTGCTGTATCCTGTACTGCCCCCAATCTTCCGGTCTGGTGCTTTTTTTTGCCAGTTGATATGCCCTTTTTTTTTGATTTTATGCTGTCCCTAATTTCCCTCGTTATCCACGGTTGAGCCACCTTTTTAGGTTTATTTTTATGCCAAACCGGTATAAACATGTTCTGGAATTCTTCCATTCTATCTTTGAATGCTTGCCATTGTCTATCCACTGTCAATCCCCCCAGAAACACCACCCAATCAATCTTACCCAATTCCCGTCTCATACCCTCGTAATTCCCTTTCTTTAAGTTCTGGACCTTAGTCTCTGATTCAATTTCCTCACTCTCCATCTCGACTGAGAGCTCGATCATATTATGATCGCTCTGACCCAAGGGGCCTCGTACAAGAAGATTGTTGATAAGTCCCTTCTCATTGCACAATACCCAGTCTAAAATGGCCTGATCTCGAGTCGGCTCCTCGACATATTGGTCCAGATAACCGTCCCGAAAACATTCCAGGAATTCCTCCTCCTCAGAATTTTTACTAATTTGGGTAGTCCAATCAATATGTAAATTAAAGTCACCCATGATGACAGCTGTGCTCTTATCGCATGCTTCTCTAATTTCCCTTTTTATGCCTTCCCTCACCTCCATATTACTATTTGGAGGCCTATATATCACACCCACTAACGTTTTCCTCCCCTTGCTATTTCTCATTTCTACCCATACAGATTCCGTTTCATCCGAGTTAATATCCTTCCTTTCCATTGCATTAATCCCCTCCTTTACCAGCAATGCTACCCCACCTCCCCTACCTTTTTGCCATTGATATCTTCCTGCAGTCTGCAGCTTTCTTCTTCATTATCAACCACACAGCCAATTTCTGTATCATCTGCAAACTTCTTAATCATACTTCCTACATTCAAGTCCATGGGTCAATTGAAAATGTCAAAACTGAGTTGGATAGATTTTTGTTAGGCAAGGAAGGGTATTAAGGGCAATGGAACTAAGGTGGGCAACTGGAATTAAGATACAGATCCGCCATGGTCTAACTGAAGGGTGGAACAGCCTACTCCTGTTCCTGTGTTCCCTGTGATTATCTCAAACTGGTAAACATCTCACCGACCAGTGGAAGCCATCAATCAAATTGTGCGACTGTTGCATTAAATAAAAGCCACAATACAAATGACAAATGGGTGATTCCCGTCTCCTCCCTCCCCTCTCCTGGGATGAAAACAAGCTCTCCAGTTTGATATAATAGCAAAATACTGCGGATGCTGGAAATCTGAAATAACAACAGAAAATGCTGGAAATACTCAGCAGGCCAGGCAGCATCCGTGGAGAGAGAAACAGAGTTAACGTTTCAGGTCTGGGACCCTTCATCAGAACTGGAAAAAGCTGGAAATGTAACAGATATTAAGCAGGTGCAGAGACGGGGGGGGGGGCGGGGGTTTAGGAGGGGAGGAAGAAATTGAAAGAACATACTGTGAAAATGTTGCAAAAGGGAATGGCAAAATCATACTGCATGAAAAATGGGGGCAGGGATTATTATCTGAAATTGTTGAACTCAATGTTGAGTCCGGCAGACTGTAAAGTTCAACAATTTCAGATAATAATCCCTGTCCCCATTTTTCATGCAGTATGATTTTGCCATTCCCATTTGCAACATTTGCACAGCAAGTTCTTTCAATTCCTTCCTCCCCCCCTGTCTCTGCACCTGCTTAATATGTTACATCTCCAGCTTTTTCCAGTTCTGATGAAGGGTTTCGACCTGAAACGTTGACTCTGTTTCTCTCTCCACGGATGCTGCCTGGCCTGCTGAGTGTTTCCAGCATTTTCTGTTGTCTCTCCAGTTTGATGTTCAGATTTGTGTCCTTCTGAGCAGTAAAGCTGGCGGCTCTCGATGCTCCAAAGCTGATGGTTGCTGATCTGGAACCCTTTGCAATTTAACCAAAAAAAAACCGAAGTGGTTGGATTCTGAAGCTAAGCCTGGGAACGAGGGAGTTACACTTGGCAATTCACTGTCCTGCCCCCCTTTTTTTGCAGCTGTTTTTTTTTGTGGTCGATTTCCTCTGTGGAGCTGTAACTTCTTCTTGAATTGTAAAAAAAAACGTGGCAACGTTGTAGCAACGAAACAACCAATCGTCCTCAGCTTTACTTGGCAGCAAGTCTCTTCCGGCTGCGATTTCAGTATCGCGCTGTGTGACTGGTGTGAAATCTACAGCCAGGCAGAGTAATACACACGGGGGAGGCTTGTGACAAACAAGCTGGGAACACAGGGGAGCAAGACTGCAGCAAACCACATATCCAGATTAATATAAACATATTAAATCCGATAGCTGCAACTGAGAATTCGCAGCAAGCAATTAGCTGGAAGATGCACTGTGAGTCTGTGTCACTGCTCTCGCCCATCACAGCCTTGCAGTTTGTGGGAGACTTTCTCCTTTCAGGTAACTTTCAATTATTCTGTATTTTTAAATGGTATTTTAGTTGAGTTAGTGGGCTAACCTCATCCATCTCATTCAGTACATACACTCTGCAAAGGCTTTAAGGGAGCACCACTTCCATTAAAAGTGTTTGTCAAATGTAGTGATAGGTTGGCACATTGTGAAATGAGCATCCTGCTGAACAATTACACGCTTTAAGTTCTGTTATTAGGTGTCAGCCGGTGGCTCAGTGGGCAGCGCTCATCGTCTCTGAGTCACAGATGTTGTGGGTTCATAGTCCCACTCCAGGGACTTGAGCACAAAATCCAGGCTGATATTCCCAGTGCAGTACTGAGGGAGCGCTGCACTGTCGGAGGTGCCGTCTTTCGGATGAGATATTAAACCGAGGCCCCATCTGCTCGCTCAGGTGGATGTAAAATATCCTGCGGCACTATTTCGAAGAAGAGCAGGGAATTCTTCCCAGTGTCCTGGACAATATTTATACCTCAGCCAACATCACCAAAAAACAGAGTATCTGGTCATTTACCTCATTGCTGTTTGTGGGAGCTTGCTGTGCACAAATATTACAACACTTCAAAAATACTTCATTGGCTGTAAAGTGCTTTGGGATGTTCGGTGGTCGTGAAAGGTGCTATAGAAATGCAATTTAAAAAAAATTCTATCTCCATCCGCAGGGATAAAGTCACCATGAGGATTGGCTCTCTGGGAGGTACTAAACCATGTCCCTGGAACCACAGCAGGTATTGGCACCCTCAGGAGAGGAGAGGAGAGCAGAGGAGGGAGAAAAAATAACGGGTGGGCTGGGGGTTGAGGGGAATGACAATAGGAAGCCTCTTCTAAAATATCATAGCAATAAAATAAAATATTGACGTGGTCTCTGCTTCAATTGCTAAGAACTGAAGATTTGGGCTGTTTCACTTTGAACAGAAGAGATTGAGGGGTGATTTGAAAGAGGCGTTTAAAATTATGAAGGGATGGTTTGGAATAGATCGAAACAGACTGTTTCCAGTGGTCAAGGGGTCTAGAACGAGGGGACACAGATATAAGATTAAATGTAATAGATTTAGGACAGAGGGCAGAAAGAAACTTTTTTACACAGAGGCTGTGGAATACACTACTGGAGTTAGTGATTGAAGTAGAGACTGTCAATATTTAAGAATCGGTTAGATAGGGGGTTGAAGAAAAGGACATGGAACAGAATTGGCTTAGTGGCAGGAGGCAGAGGGTGATGGTCGAAGGTTGTTTTTGTGACTGGAAGCCTGTGTCTAGTGGTGTACCACAGGGTTCGGTGCTGGGTCCTTTGCTGTTTGTAGTGTACATTAATGATTTAGATATGAATGTAGGAGGTATGATCAGTAAGTTTGCAGATGACACAAGAATTGGTGGAGTGGTAAATAGCGAGGAGGGAAGCCTCAGGCTACAGGATGATATAGACGGGTTGGTCAGATGGGCAGAACAGTGGCAAATGGAATTTAACCCTGAAAAGTGTGAGGTGATGCATTTTGGGAGGACTAACAAGCAAGGGAATACACAATGAATGGTAGGACCCTAGGAAGGACAGAGGATCAGAGGGACCTTGGTGTGCATGTACATAGATCCCTGAAGGCAGCAGGACAGGTAGATAAGGTGGTTAAAAAGGCATATGGGATACTTGCCTTCATTAACCGAGGCATAGAATATAAGAGCAGGGAGGTTAAGATGGAGCTGTACAAAATGCTAGTTAGGCCACAGCTGGAATACTGTGTGCAGTTCTGGAAGGATGTGATTGCATTAGAGAGGGTGCAGAGGAGATTCACCAGGATGTTACCTGGGCTGGAGCGTTTCAGCTATGAAGAGAGACTGGACAGGCTGGGGTTGTTTTCCTTAGAGCAGAGAAGGCTGAGGGGAGACCCGATTGAGGTGTACAAAATTATGAGGGGCATAGATAGGGTAGATAGAAAGGAACTTTTCCCCTTAGTAGAGGGGTCAATAACCAGGGGGCATAGTTTCAAGGTAAGGGGCGGGAGGTTTAGAGGGGGTTTGAGGAAAAACTTTTTCACTCAGAGGGTGGTTGGAATCTGTAACTCACTGCCTGAAAGGGTGGTAGAGGCAGGAACCCTCACAACATTCAAGAAGCATTTAGATGAGCACTTGAAACGCCATAGCATACAAGGCTACGGACCAAGTGCTGGAAAATGGCCGAAGGTCTCAAATACCAGGGACCAGTGAGTAGAAAGAAAGGCTTGCATTTCTATAGCGCCTTTCACGATCTCGGGACGTCCCAAAGCGCTTTACAGCCAATGAAGTACTTTTTGAAGTGTAGCCAAATCTAGTGGGAGGATAGAGGATTGGGAAAACTTTAAAAGACAGCAAAAAATAACAAAAAGATTGATTAAGAAAGGGAAGATAGATTATGAAAGTAAATTAGCAAAAAGTATAAAAACAGATAGTAAGAGTTTTTATAGTTATATAAAAAGAAAAAGGGTGGCTAAAGTAAATGTTGGTCCCTTAGAGGATGAGACCGGGAAATTAATGGTGGGAAATATGGAGATGGCAAAAACACTGAATGAATATTTTGTGGTGTGGAGATGCCGGAGTTGGACTGGGGTGGACAAATGTAAGAAGTCACACAACACCAGGTTATAGTCCAACAGCTTTATTTGAAATCACAAGCTTTCGGAGCGCTGCTCCTTCTTCAGGTGAAGTGGAGAAATGCATAAAGACACAGCTTATATAGTCAGAGAATCATGTCAGATGTTTACAGGTAACCTTTCCAACTGCCATTTATCACACCTCGGCAGAGAGATAATCACAGCAGTCAAAGGTGTGAATGGTGTCCAAACAGGTCAGTCAGGGAAACATTACATCAAAGAACAATGATTTTTTGTTTTTCATACAGACCCCAGCATCTGCAATATTTGACCCCTTGTGACCCCACCTCATTGTTCTTTGATGTAATGTTTCCCTGACTGACCTGTTTGGACACCATTCACACCTTTAACTGCTGCGATTATCTCTCTGCCGAGGTGTGATAAATGGCAGTTGGAAAGGTTACCTGTAAACATCTGACATGATTCTCTTACTATATAAGCTGTGTCTTTATGCATTTCTCCACTTCACCTGAAGAAGGAGCAGCGCTCCGAAAGCTTGTGATTTCAAATAAAGCTGTTGGACTATAACCTGGTGTTGTGTGACTTCTTACATTTGAATATTTTGTATCAGTCTTTACAGTAGAAGACACTAAGAATATCCCAACACGGGACAAACAGGGGGCTATAGGGGGGGAGGAGCTAAACACGATCAAAATCACTAAGGAAGTGGTACTCGGTAAAATAATGGGACTCAAGGCAGATAAATCACCTGGACCTGATGGCTTACATCCTAGGGTCTTGAGGGAAGTGGCGGTAGGGATTGTGGATGCATTGGTAATAATTTTCCAAAACTCCCTGGACTCGGCAAAGGTCCCGGCAGACTGGAAAACTGCTAATGTAACACCCTTATTTAAAAAGGGCAGTAGACAGAAGGCTGGAAACTATAGACCGGTTAGTCTAACATCTGTGGTAGGTAAAATTTTGGAGTCCATTATTAAGGAGACAGTAACAGGACATTTGGATAATCATAATTTAATAGGACAAAGTCAGCATGGTTTTATGAAGGGGAAGTAATGTTTGACAAATTTGCTGGAGTTCTTTGAGGAAGTAACGTATAGGGTGGATAAAGGGGAACCAGTGGACGTAGTGTATTTAGACTTCCAAAAGGCATTTGACAAGGTGCCACACAAAAGATTATTGCTTAAGATAAAAAATCACTTGATTGGGGGTAATATTCTGGCATGGATAGAGGATTGGCTATCTAACAGAAGGCAGAGAGTTGGGATAAATGGTTCATTCTCAGACTGGCAATCAGTAACTAGTGGTGTTCCGTAGGGGTCAGTGCTGGGTCCCCAACTCTTTACAATCTATATTAACGATTTGGAGGAGGGGACCGAGTGTAACATATCAAAGTTTGCAGATGATACTAAGATGGGAGGGAAAGTAGTGAGTGAGGAGGACATAAAAAACCTGCAAGGGGACATCGACAGGCTAAGTAAGTGGGCAGAGATTTGGCAGATGGAATACAATACTGGAAAGTGTGAGGTTATGCACTTTGGCAGGAAAAATCGTAGAGCAAGTTATTATCTTAATGGCAAGAAACTGGAAAGTACTGAAGTACAAAGGGATCTGGGGGTCCTGGTGCACGAAACTCAAAAGGTTAGTATGCAGGTGCAGCAAGTGATTAAGAAGGCCAATGGAATGTTGGCTTTCATTGCTAGGGGGATAGAATATAAAAATAGGGAGGTATTGCTTCAGTTGTACAAGGTATTGGTGAGGCCGCACCTGGAATACTGCGTACAGTTTTGGTGTCCATACTTAAGAAAGGACATACTTGCTCTCGAGTCAGTACAAAGAAGGTTCACTCGGTTAATCCCGGGGATGAGGGGATGGACATATGAGGAGAGGTTGAGTAGATTGGGACTCTACTCATTGGAGTTCAGAAGAATGAGAGGCGATCTTATTGAAACATATAAGATTGTGAAGGGGTCGGATCGGGTGGATGCGGGGAAGATGTTCCCGATGATGGGTGAAACTAGAACTAGGGGGCATAGTCTTAGAATAAGGGGCTGCTCTTTCAAAACTGAGATGAGGAGGAACTACTTCACTCAGAGGGTGGTAGGTCCATGGAATATGCTGCCCCAAAAAGCTGTAGAAGCTACATCATTACATAAATTTAAAACAGAAATAGACAGTTTCCTAGAAGTAAAGGGAATTAAGGGTTACGGGGAGCGGGCAGGAATTTGGACATGAGTCTAGGTTCGGATCGGTCACGGCCCTGTGGGTAGCGGAGCGGGCCCAGGGGCCGTGTAGCCTGATCCTGCTCCTATTTCGTGTGTCTAATTCTGTTAGATTCAGGAGATGGTTCTGTGATAGTGGATTGGCGGTTAGGATCAGATCAGCCATGATCTTATTGAATGGCGGAGCAGGCTCGAGGGGCCGATTGGCCTACTCCTGCTCCTATTTCTTATGTTCTTATGTCACTGTTGTAATGCAAGAAATGCGGCAGCCAATTTGCGCACAGCAAGCTCCCACGAACAGCAATGCGATAATGACCAGATCATCTGTTTGAGTGATGTTATTTGAGGGATAAATATTTGCCAGGACACCGGGGTGAACTACTCGTAATTCAAGCCTCACACTGTGTGGTTGACTGTTAATGTCCTCTGATGTGACCTAGCAAGTCACTTAGTTGGAAACATTTGCTACAGAGGGCAGTTTATCATCACTTTCTCAGGGCAACTAGGGGTGGGCACTGGTGAGGGCGGTACCACCCAGCTGGACAACAGAGGAGAGGCGTTGGAGGAAGATGGTGCGGTCAACCGTGTCAAAGGCTGCAGACAGGTCGAGAAGGATAAGGAGGGATAGTTTACCATGGCAGTGAGATAGGATTTCATTTGTGACTTTGATCAGGCCGTTTAAGTGCTGTGGGGAGGGGCAGAAACCCGATTGGAGAGGTTCAGACATGGAGTTGTGGGCAAGGTGGGCATGGATTTGGGAGGTGACAACACGTTCAAGGACTTTGGAGAGAAAAGGGAGGTTGGAGATGGGGCGGTAGTTTGCAAGGACAGAGGAGCAGTTGAGGCGAATCGCATAGATGAATTTAAGGGAAGCTAGATAAGCACATGAGGGAGAAAGGAATGGAAGGTTATGCTGATAAGGTGAGATGAAGAAGGGGTGGGAGGAAACTCGTGTGGAGCACAATCACCAGCACAGCCCAGTTGGGCCGAATGGCCTGTTTCTGTGCTGTACATTCTGTGTAACTCTATTCAATGGCGGCCTTGCCTGTGTTCCCCACATCCTGAGAACAAGTAAAAGAGAAACAGAAATCTGTAACAGCTTTTTTAAATTTCTCTCTCCGTTGATAGGTGAAGGAGCCAGTGTAAACCTTTACACCTTGAATTCTACAAATGGCTACGACAGGAAACTTTCCCGCAGCGTGCTTCGAAACTACTGCGTTCATGGAATCAAACCTTGCTGGTCCGCACACGCACAAAATAAGGCCCCCCTGTTGGCAGTGTTTGGAGGGAAGGGCCTGATCGTGCTTGAGCTTAATACCTGCGCCAAAGAACCAAAGCTGCAGGAGATGGGCCAGCTCCATGAACTGCACGACTGGATTTGGGACCTTCAGTGGCTGCAGGGTGACTGTGAATCTGCCATGTACTTTGGCCTGGCTCTTGGGCACAACTCTGTGGTCCTATGTGACTACAAGACAGGGCGGACCTTGTGTGAGGTTCACTGCGATGTGAAATGCATCCTATATTCGGCTTGTTTTGTTGGTCACAGTTGGGCTGAACTCGTGTTGATTTCTGGAACCGTCTTCAACCAACTCGTCCTCTGGCGAATGGAGGGTCCAACCAATGAGGACGGCAGGGTGCAAACAGAAAGACGCATTAGTGGACACAGTGGGGTCATCTTTAGCATTAATTACATGGAGGAGAATGGTATTCTTGCCTCGGCCTCGGACGATAGAAGCATAAGGCTGTGGAAAGTTGGGAACTTGCGCCACGATCTGAAGGGTGGTGATGGCGGGGCAGATTCAGTACAGTGTCTTCTACAGTTATACGGACACCAGTCTAGGGTTTGGTCAGTGCGGCTCCTGCAGGACCACATTATTAGTGTCGGAGAAGATTCTGCATGCATTGTGTGGAGCTATAATGGAGACATCATCAACAGCTTTAGAGGACACAAAGGGAGGAGCGTGAGAGCATTGGCAGTCAATGAAGACAAGGGATGGGTGGTCACCGGAGGCGCAGATTCAGGCATCAGGTTATGGAAGATTCGGGAGAAACCAGAAGACATGACCATCACTCAACTCAAATTTGGTGAGACTGGGAAAATGGGGACACCGAAAGCTTTGACGTTGGTCGACCCAGCTCTTCTAGTGGTCATGACTGACACTGGGAGCATCTACAGCTATTGCCTGGTCGCTGGTAAATGGAAACTCATCCTGGAAGACCCAAGCTACCAGTCGTACAGCTTGTTAGCGGTCACGAGGCTACTCGACAGCAGTGTGGTGTGTGCTGTCGGGAACATCAAAGGCCGCGTTAAAATATTCCCGCTTTCCAATCCCGGAGAGCGGTTGGAGGACCAAGTGCACCAAGGAAAGGTCCACAGCCTAGGCTGGGCCTCCCGAGAAGGGCAGAGCCCAGACAAGTGCGACCTTTTCTCCTCGGGCGCCGACGGCGTCATGATCTGGCAGGAGGTTTCCTGCGAGGCAGACCACGCGGTCTCGGCGGTAGAGAAGTGCCGCTACCTCCTCCCGTTGTGCAAGCACAGGTGGCACACAAGCGTGGCCTTCCTGCCGAAGCTCCACCTTTTGGTTTGCGGCGATCGGCGTGGCTCCTTGTTGCTCTACTCGTGCGCTGGGAGAGACCAGGCTGAACGGCAAAGGCCCAGCGCGGTAAGTGCGGGCCCGGCGGGCTCAGAAAATACAGATGGCAACCCAGCCAAAGAGTTTCCAGAGGGGAGACTCCCGCGTGGTCCAACCGGAACCGCTGGCCAATTCGAGTGCCGAGAGCCGGTTTCTGCACTGTCGGGACTGCATGGGAAGTTGGGGGTGACGTCCGTTCTGTTCCACGATGGTTTTGTATACAGCACCGGGCGGGATGGCTCCTACCGTCAGCTTAAGGTAGAAGATGGGGGACTAAAACTACTGAGGAGCCAGCGAGCCTGTAAAGGGATGGACTGGGTCGAGCGGCTTCTCACCACACCTGAAGGCAACCTCCTCGTCCTTGGCTTCCACTCCACCAACTTTGTCCTGTGGAACGCGAAGACCAACGAGAAGGTGCTTTGCGTCCCCTGCGGCGGAGGCCATAGATCGTGGAGTTACAGTGGCTCTCCAACCAATGAGCTCTTCACTTACATCAAGTCAGGCGACATCTTCGTCTGTCAAAGGAACTCGCCAGACAGCTCTCGGACCATCATCAAAGAGTGCATGCATGGGCGCGAGCTTACGTGTGTGAGGTTGGTCAAAAGGCTTGAAGCGTCAACTGATGGGCCCATAAGCATCCTGGCTACAAGCAGCGAGGACACAACAGTGAATATTTTAGCTGTTTACGAAAGCTCGGGCCACGTGTCCAAGCTGACGACGATTGGTGACCACATCTCCAGCGTAAGGACCATGGCTGTCACCAGGAGCGGTCGACCTGAGAGCGGGGACGATTGCTGTGTCTCCTCGGCCGTGTTATTCTCGGCCGGCGGCCGGGCTGAGCTGGAATGTTGCCGCCTCCTGATTGAACATGGCGACGTCAACACTCCCGTGAGCTGTCGGGTGGAGCATCTGGTCTCTCACAGGTTGGCTGAAGACTGGGAGCGGATGAGAAACAGGCACAGAATGCTAAAGATGGACCCTGAGACGAGGTATCGTTCTTATTTTGTCTCCCTCTTATCCTGAGGTACAGTTCCATGGAGCCCCAGAGCCCCCCTCCCGCCCCCTCACCCCGGCAACCCTCTGGTACCTCCTGAAAGTGCCAATACTTAGTGCATGGGCCAAGAGAGGGAATTTCAAGTGCGGCAGATTGGCTGGTGTCAGCCGTGGCTCAGTGGGCAGCACTCTCGCCTCTGAGTCAGAAGGTTGTGGGTTCAAGTCCCGCTGCAGAGACTTGAGCACAAAATCTAGGCTGACACTCCAGTGCAGTGCTGAGGGAGTGCTGCACTGTCAGAGGTGCCGTCTTTCGGATGTGACGCTAAACCGAGGCCCCCGTCAGGTGGATGTAAAAGATCCCACGGCACTATTCGAACCCGAGTGTGCGAGCCAATATTTATCCCTCAACCAACATCACTACATTACAATATTCAAAAGGGTCGACCGCTTCATTGGCCACACGTCCCATAGAAACATAGAAGATAGGAGCAGGAGTAGGCCATTCGGCCCCTCGAGCCTGTTCCGCCATTCAATGACATCATGGCTGATCATCCAAACTCAGTACCTTGTCCCAGCCTTCTCCCCATATCCCTTGATCCCTTTAGCCTTAAGAAATATAGGTCCTGAGGTCATGAAAGGCGCTATATAAATATACAAGGTTGATTCCTGGGATGGATGGGTTGTCTTATGAGGAAAGGTTGAGCAGGTTGGGCCTATACTCATTGGAGTTTAGAAGAATGAGAGGGGATCTTATTGAAACATAAGATTCTGAGGGGGTTGGACAAGATAAATGCAGAGAGGATGTTTCCCCTCATGGGGGAATCTAGAACGAAGGGGGCACAGTCTCAGAATAAAGGGGTCGCCCATTTAAGACGGCGATGAGGAATTTCTTCTCTGAGGGTCGTGAATCTTTGGAATTCTTTACCCCAGAGAGCTGTGGAGGCGGAGTCATTGAATATATTCAAGGCTGAGATTGACAAATTTTTGAGCAACAGGGGAGTCAAGGGTTATTGGGAACGGGCAGGAAAGTGGAGTTGAGGCCAAAATTGGATCAGCAATGATCTCATTAAATGGCGGAGCAGGCTCGAGGGGCCGAATGGCGGAGCAGGCTCGAGGGGCCGAATGGCAGAGCAGGCTCGAGTGGCCGAATGGCGGAGCAGGCTCGAGGGGCCGTATGGCGGAGCAGGCTCGAGGGGCCGAATGGCGGAGCAGGCTCGAGTGGCCGAATGGCGGAGCAGGCTCGAGGGGCCGTATGGCGGAGCAGGCTCGAGGGGCCGTATGGCGGAGCAGGCTCGAGGGGCCGTATGGCGGAGCAGGCTCGAGGGGCCGTATGGCGGAGCAGGCTCGAGGGGCCGTATGGCGGAGCAGGCTCGAGGGGCCGTATGGCGGAGCAGGCTCGAGGGGCCGAATGGCCTGCTCCTGCTCCTATTTCTTATGCTGTTATAAATGCAAGTACTTTCTTTGCACTGCCACCAGCACAGACTGATATGGGTGGAGACTCGGGAGCAGCTCAGACACTCGATCTTTGAGCAGCAGAAAGGGTTTGAGGAAGTGAGCCCGATCTCGCCTCATTTCGGGAGCTAATTGATTGTGGGTTGTTTTGCCATTCTGTGACCTTTGCTCTCTCTCTCTCTCGTTAAGGTACATGTCCATTGTGGTGGTGGATGATGGGATGGATTCTGGAGCAGATTCCGGCTCCTCCCGGCATTTGCTGGCTGCAGCTTGCAGCGATGGGGCCGTGAGGTGAGCAATCAGTTAGACCCTACACCTACTTACCTACTGTACTTACTTAAATTCTTCCCCCCCCCCCCCTCCGTCTCCCCACAAAGACTCGGTAAGGTCAGGAGCCACACAGACCAGGGATCTCCCAGAAAACAAAACAGAAAATGCTGGGAACACTCAGCGGGTCAGTCAGTATCTGTGGAGAGAGAAACAGGCAAGTTAACGTTTCAGATGTAGCCCCTTTGTCAGAACGAGAATTCCATAGGCTTGGTCCCTGGCCGGCACTGTTAGCTGCTCTCAGCCAGCATTAGAAGCACTGCAGTTAGTATCATCGAATCACAGCACGGAAGGAAGCCATTCAGCCCATCGTGCCTGTGCCAGCTCTTTGAAAGAGCGATCCAATTAGTCCCACTCACCCTGCTCTTTCCCTATAGCCCTGCAAATTTTTCCTTTTCAAGTATATGTGTTTTTTTAAATTTTCGTTCCTGGGATGTGGACGTTGCTGGCAAAGCCGGCATTTATTGCCCATCCCTAATTGCCCTTGAGAAGGTGGTGGTGAGCCGCCTTCTTGAACCACTGCAGTCCGTGTGGTGAAGGTACTCCCACAGTGCTGTTAGGGAAGGAGTTCCAGGATTTTGACCCAGCGACGATGAAGGAACGGCGATATATTTCCAAGTCAGGATGGTGTGTGACGTGGAGGGGAACTTGGAGGTGGTGGTGTTCCCATGCGCCCGTTGCCCTTGTCCTTCTAAGTGGAAGAGGTCGTGGTTTGGGAGGTGCTGCCGAAGAAGCCTTGGCGAGTTGCTGCAGTGCATCTTGTAGGTGGTACACACTGCAGCCACGGTGCGCCGGTGGTGGAGGGAGTGAATGTTTAAGGTGGTGGATGGGGTGCCAATCAAGCAGGCTACTTTGTCCTGGATGGTGTCGAGCTTCTTGCGTGTCGTTGGAGCTGCACTCATCCAGGCAAGTCGTATTCCTCTTTGAAAGTCACTATTGAATCTGCTTCCACCGCCCTTTCAGGCAGCGTGTTCCAGATCGCAACAACTCGCTGCGTAAAAACAGTTTCTCCTCATCTCCCCACCTGATTCTTTTGGCCTCAGTGTTCCTGGGTCAGGAAGGAGAAAATCATTCACTGTCTCCTGATCGCTACCCAGTGATTCCAGCTGGGAAGTGAGTGTGTGGATAGCGAACTCGGATGTGCACCCTTCCAAAGTCTAATAGCCCGCCAGCACTCACTGCCATGGCCCGCCACTAGCCGATGTCTGTATTAAAGATGTACGCTCGATTGCAGTCACGTGCCATGTTGTATTGCCAAGCCGTCGCAGTCTTTCACTTGTGGAACTGTCTTTGCTGTGCAGACTCTTTCTAGTCGACGAGTGTCAGAAGAAGATCCTGCTCCTCGCTGAATCTTTCTACCATCAGAGGTGCGTGCTGAAGCTGGAGACCTTCACGTACCAGCCGGCCATCAGGTGGCGGTAAGTGCATGAGCAGAGGGCGGTAGGGTGCTGACCAGCGACATGTTTTGAGTAGGGGCTGGCGATGAGGCATTGGGGCCTCCTGATCACCACTGTGTTTCAAACAGTGTTGCTGCATCTTGATCCTCGTGTTCAAATCCCTCCATGGCCTCGCCTCTCCCTTGGAGCGCAACCCAGATCCCTTTGTTACCTCTAGACTCGACTATTCCAACGCTCTCCTGACCAGC
Organism: Somniosus microcephalus; assembly: GCF_052327205.1. Lineage (NCBI taxonomy): Eukaryota > Metazoa > Chordata > Chondrichthyes > Squaliformes > Somniosidae > Somniosus > Somniosus microcephalus. The sequence goes on from NC_140997.1 coordinate 226,547,798, forward strand.
CTCCCATCTTAGACCCTCCATAAACCTGAGCTCATCCAAAACTCCGCTGCTCATACTCTAACTCGCACCAAGTCCCGTTCACCCATCTCCCCTGTGCTCGCTGACCTACATTGGCTCCCGGTCCAGCAACACTTCAATTTTCAAATTCTATCCTTGTTTTCAAATCCTTCCATGGCCTCGCCCCTCCCTATCTCTGTAACCTCCTCCAGCCTTACAACCCTCCGAGATCTCTGCGCTCCTCCAATTCTGTCCTGTGGAGTATCCCCGATTTCCTTCACACTTCCATTGGAGCCCGTACTTTCTGTTGCCCGGGCCCTAAGCTCTGGAATTCCCTCCTTAATCCTCTCCGCCTCTCTACCTCTCTTTCCTCCTTTAAGACGCTCCTTAACACCTACCTCTTTGACCAACCACCTGTCCTAATATCTCCTTATGTGGCTCGGTGTCAAATTTTGTCTGAAGCACCCTGGGATGTTTTACCACATTAAAGGTGCTAAGTTCAGTTATTATCCTAAAAGCTCCAAACTTCCTTCCGTGCACAGTGAAAAGGAAACAGAAACGGTAATAAAACAGCACCGTCAGCCTCTGGGGGTAAGACAGGCTAGTGTTTCCGGCGGTGTCCTAGCAACAGAACTGAAGGTTGGAAAAGGCGGCACTGCTCCCCTTGCTCCAACATCTCAATTCCCAGATCCCCATCCTTTCCGAATCGCTCCAGGTCTCACTCTGCAGTACATAAGAACATGAGGTAGGAGCAGGAGTCGGTCATTCGGCCCCTCGAGCCTGCTCCGCCATTCAATAAGATCATGGCTGATCTGATCTTGGCCTCAACTCTGCTTCCCTGCCCGCTCCCCATAACCCTGAACTCCCTTATCGTTCAAAAATCTGTCTATCAGTATCTCTGCAGCCCCATCCTGCCCTCTGCTCCAGTTCACACTCTTCTCTTGGGCGATCTCAACCCAGTGTGTGGTGGCCATGGATCACAGCACAAGCCTACTCGGGATCTGGGGGATAGCTGGTGTGGGAACACTGGGCACTTGTGAGTACTTTTCTGAGATTCAGTGTCCCTTTAATTCGTTTAAAAAAAAAAGAAAGACTTCAATTTATATAGCGCCTTTCACCACCTCTGGACGTCCCAAAGCGATTTACAGCCAATGAAGTACTTTTGAAGTGTAGTCACTGTTGTGATGTAGGAAACGCGGCAGCCAATTTGGGCACAGCAAGCTCCCACAAATAGCAATGTGATAATGACCAGATAATTTTTTTTATTGATGTTGGTTGAGGGATAAATATCGGCCAGGACACCAGGGATAACTCCCCTGCTCTTCTTCGAAATAGTGCCATGGGATCTTTTACATCCACCTGAGAGAGCAGATGGGGCCTCAGTTTAGCGTCTCATCTGAAAGACAGCACCTCCGACAGTGCAGCACTCCCTCAGCACTGCAGTGGAGTTTAGTTCATTAAGGTTTATTCTCTCTGCCTTTGTGTAAATGTGTATGGGGATGTTTCTCGCTATGTCTCTTTCTGTCCTTGTGATTGTGTCTCTGACTGTGTCTCTGTGACTGCATGTCTGTGTGTCTGTTTTTTCTCTCTTTTGCTCTGTCTCTCTTCTGCTGTCTTTCTTTATGCCACTCAGAATCAGCCAGTGGCTCAGTTAGCAGCACCCGCACCTCTGAGTCAGAGGGTCATGGGTCAAGTCCCACTCCAGAGACTTGAGCACATAAAGCTAGGCTGACACTTCAGTACAGTGCTGAGGGAGTGCTGCACTGTCGGAGGTGCCGTCTTTCAGATGAGACGTTAACCCGAGGCCCCGTCTGCTCTCTCAGGTGGATGTAAAAGTTCCCATGGCACTATTTTGAAGAAGAGCAGTGGGAAGTTCTCCCCGATGTCCTGGGCCAATATTTATCCTTCAATCAACATCAGTGAAACAGATTATCTGGTCATTATCACATTGCTGTTTGTGGGAGCTTGCTGTGCACAAATTGGCTGCCGCATTTCCCACATTACAACAGTGACAACACTTCAAAAAGTACTTCATTGGCAGTAAAGCGCTTTGGGACGTCTGGTGGTCGTGAAAGGCGCTATAGAAATGCGAATCTTTCTCTTTTTTCTTGCGCTCGCTCCCTGTCTCTCTCTCTCTCTCTCTCCACTGTCTCTTTCCCTCTCTCTGTCTATTATATCTCAGAGGACACCCAGAGCCTGATCCTCACTCACACTGACACAAATGGGAGTTTTAACTCTTTTTAAGCGAAGTAATCGTTTCATTGACGGACAAAGAAATTCTAAAGACAGAAATATTGCTGTTTCACTTTTTAAAGTTACAGATAACAAAATGTCTTTCACTCCTGGCAGGAGAGTGTTTCTATGCAGTGCAGCCACAGATGGAAGGATTGCATTTTGGGATATCTCACGAACCATTGAGAGGGCCAAGATGGCAAATATTCTCCCGGAGAGAGCCCATCGACCCTGGGGTACGTACCGCACAGCTCCCTAAAACCGCACCCCATTGGCTCAGTGACACGCCAGGCTGGCAGTGCTACACCAATCCTGGGGTACGTACCGCACAGCTCCCTAAAACCGCACCCCATTGGCTCAGTGACCCGCCAGCCCGGCAGTGCTACACCAATCCTGGGAGTACCTACCGCACAGCTCCCTAAAACCGCACCCCATTGGCTCAGTGACACGCCAGGCTGGCAGTGCTACACCAATCCTGGGGTACGTACCGCACAGCTCCCTAAAACCGCACCCCATTGGCTCAGTGACCCGCCAGCCCGGCAGTGCTACACCAATCCTGGGCGTACGTACCGCACAGCTCCCTAAAACCGCACCCCATTGGCTCAGTGGCCCGCCAGCCCAGCAGTGCTACACCAATCCTGGGAGTACGTACCGCACAGCTCCCTAAAACCGCACCCCATTGGCTCAGTGACCCGCCAGCCCGGCAGTGCTACACCAATCCTGGGGTACGTACCGCACAGCTCCCTAAAACCGCACCCCATTGGCTCAGTGACCCGCCAGCCCGGCAGTGCTACACCAATCCTGGGAGTACGTACCGCACAGCTCCCTAAAACCGCACCCCATTGGCTCAGTGGCCCGCCAGCCAGCAGTGCTACACCAATCCTGGGGTACGTACCGCACAGCTCCCTAAAACCGCACCCCATTGGCTCAGTGACACGCCAGCCCGGCAGTGCTACACCAATCCTGGGGTACGTACCGCACAGCTCCCTAAAACCGCACCCCATTGGCTCAGTGACCCGCCAGCCCGGCAGTGCTACACCAATCCTGGGCGTACGTACCGCACAGCTCCCTAAAACCGCACCCCATTGGCTCAGTGGCCCGCCAGCCCAGCAGTGCTACACCAATCCTGGGAGTACGTACCGCACAGCTCCCTAAAACCGCACCCCATTGGCTCAGTGACCCGCCAGCCCGGCAGTGCTACACCAATCCTGGGGTACGTACCGCACAGCTCCCTAAAACCGCACCCCATTGGCTCAGTGACCCGCCAGCCCGGCAGTGCTACACCAATCCTGGGAGTACGTACCGCACAGCTCCCTAAAACCGCACCCCATTGGCTCAGTGGCCCGCCAGCCAGCAGTGCTACACCAATCCTGGGGTACGTACCGCACAGCTCCCTAAAACCGCACCCCATTGGCTCAGTGACACGCCAGCCCGGCAGTGCTACACCAATCCTGGGGTACGTACCGCACAGCTCCCTAAAACCGCACCCCATTGGCTCAGTGACCCGCCAGGCCGGCAGTGCTACACCAATCCTGGGAGTACGCACCGCACTGCTGAGTAAAACTGCACCCCATTGGCTCAGTGACCCGGCAGTGCTACACCAATCCTGGGAGTACCTACCGCACAGCTGAGTAAAACCGCACCCCATTGGCTCAGTGACACGCCAGCATTGCAGTGTTACACTCGCTGTGTGAAAATTGAAGTGCAGTTTTGAAATTTCGAGCACTTGTTCCCCTCTCTCTTCCTATCCCTTGTCCCACCCTCATAGACCTGCTTTAGGGGGATTAGGGGTCGGCGGGTGGGGGGGGGGATGGAGGAACGGGGTGGGGGAGCAGTTTGGAGTAAGTGGTTTGCTGTTGCTGGGATCCGCCCTGAACATGTTACTTTCACTGTCTCCGGGATTTGTTTTAATGCAAATACATTCTCGGGCAGCAAATTCTGCTGCAGGCGACATGGGCAAAACATCTCCCCGGTGTCCTGGCCCAATACTTATCCCTCAGCCAACATCACTGAAACAGATTATCTGGTCATTATCACGTTGATGTTTCTGGGAGCTTGCTGTGCACAAATTGGCTGCTGCATTTCCTACATTACAACAGTGACTACACTTCAAAAAGTACTTCATTGGCTGTAAAGCACTTTGGGACGTCCTGAGGTTGTGAAAGGCGCTATAGAAATGCAAGTTTTCTTTCCCAAAGTGGTGAAATTTGACCTAAGCAGGGGGGGGGGGGGGGAGGGGATGTAAAACCGGCAGAATTGCTTTTGCCGCCTGTTTAAAGACACATCTGATATTCAGTTCCATTGAATATCGGGCGGGATGCATAATGGCGGTGGACCCGACTCCGCTTGCTCTACGTCCCCCGCCCAAGTTTTAGAATTTCTACCCCCCACAATCTTTCAGAAGAGTGAGCATGGGAGTGAGCGAGTGCGGGGAGCAGAGAGTGCGGGGGCGAGCGCAGGAGCAGAGAGCGCGGGAGTGAGTGTGTGTGTGTGAGCAGAGCACAGGTGAACGTCATAGTCCACAACCGGTTGCAGTTGGCGGGCAATGTGCTGACACGAAGTCTTCTTGTGTTTCTCACAGAGCTGGGAGTTCCCCGTCTGGTGTTAAAGGCCCATCAGTGTGGAGTGAACGGGCTGCACCTCCGAGCCCTGGACTGTGGACGCTACCTCTTGGCCAGCGGCGGAGATGACAACGCCATTCGCATCTGGGTGATTTCCGTGCAGGCGGCGGGAGGCGATGACGGCGCGGGCGACACGGAGGGAGACGGGAGCTCGGGTGCTCGATGTACGAGCACTGGCCTGGACTCCGCGGGAGACGAGAGCTCGGGCGTTCGATGTACGAGCGCTGGCGTGGACTCCGCGGGAGACGGGAGCTCGGGTGTTCGATGTACGAATGCTGGCTTGGACTCCACGGGAGACGAGAGCTCGGGTGTTCGATGTACGAGCGCTGGCGTGGACTCCGCGGGAGACAGGAGCTCGGGCGTTCGATGTACGAGAGTTGGCGTGGACTCCGCGGGAGACAGGAGCTCGGACGTTCGATGTACAAACGCTGGCGTGGACTCCGCGGGAGACGAGAGCTCGGGTGTTCGATGTACGAGTGCTGGCTTGGACTCCGCGGGAGATGGGAGCTCGGGTATTCCGGGGTCCAAAGCGGACTGCCAGGACGCAGACGATGGCGCCGGGGTTTCCGTGCGGGCGGCGAAGGGGCCTTGCATAGACAGCGCTCACGCCGCGCACGTGACTGGGCTGAGGATCCTGAGCCCGAGGCTGCTGGCGTCGGTCTCCATCGACCAGCGACTGACGCACTGGCGGCTGAGCGACCGCGGCCTGCACTTGCTGCGCAGTACCTGCTGCCAGGTGGCGGACATTGCGGAGCTGGAGAGCTGGGAGGGAACTGGGACTCGCCTCTTCGCCGTGTGCGGGCACGGGCTGCAGATCCTCAAGAGTCAGCAGATGGAACGTGACCACCTCTTGATGCAGAATTCAAACACTACGGATTCTGGAAATCTGAAATAAAACCAGAAAATTCTGTAAACACTGAGGTCAGGCAGCATCCGTGGGGAGAGAAACAGAGTCAACGTTTCAGGCCGATGATCTTTCATCAGAACTGGAAGAAGTTAGAGATTTAACAGTTTGAAAGCAACATAATTGATTGCTCAATTATAAATCACGGTGCGTGTGCCAGTTGGTCAATCATTACACAGTATTTACAGCACAGAAACAGGCCATTCGGCCCAATGTGTCCGTGTCGGTGTTTATGCTCAACACCAGCCTCCTCCCCCGCCTACTTCATCTAACCCCGTCACCATAATCCTTCTATTCCTTTCTCCCTCATTTGTTTATCTAGCTTCCCCTTAAATACTATTCGCCTCAACCACTCCCTGTGGTAGCGAGTTCCACATTCTCACCACTCTCTGGGTAAAGAGGTTTCTCTTGAATTCCTTATTGGATTTATTAGTGACTATCTTCTATTTATGGCTCCTAGCTTTGGTTCCCCCCCACAAGTGGAAACATCTTCTCTACATCTACCCTATCAAACCCTTTCATAATCTTAAAGACCTCAATCAGGTCACCCCTCAGCCTTCTCTTTTCTAGAGAAAAGAGCCCCAGCCTGTTCAATCTTTCCTGATACGTGTAATCTCTCAGTTCTGGTATCATCCTTGTAAATCTACTTTCCCGCCCGATCCCCATATCCCTTGATTGCTCTAGAGTCCAAAAATCTATCTATCTCAGCCTTGAATATACTCAACGATTCAGCATTCACAGCCCTCTGGGGCAAAGAGTTCCAAAGGTTCACAACCCCCAGAGTGAAGAAATTCCATCTCATCCCAGTCTTAAATGGCCGACCCCTTATCCTGAGACTATGCCCCCTAGTTCTAGACTCTCCAGCCAGGGGAAACAATCTCTCAGCATCTACCCTGTCAACCCCCCTCTGATGTGCGGATGCGGACTTGGGTGTGAGTACGATGCCTTCTGTGTCCGAATAGCCTGTCAGCACTCAGCTGCCCGTGGCGCACGTGTAGAATGGCCACGGTGCAAGGCACCACAAGATGGTTGGCGCCCATAGGACCCGTACGCCAACAGGAGTCATCAGATTCAGGAAAGGAGGGATTAGCAAGCAGTTGGACTGTTTCTGCGTCATATCTGCCACTGCAGGGAGTGGAGTGTGTTACATGCAGGGTAATATATTGTCACACACAGGAGAACCACAGTCTGTGGGTGCAGTTTAATTTTGGGTTGCTTCTGATGTTATGAAACCTCTCGACCTTTGCCGCTGTGTTGTATGATATTACCTGAGGCACCTGATTTAATTCTAACCCCACCGTAATCTATCCAGGACTTTTATTTATCTTAAGTGGGAGGAGTGGCCCATTCCGGACTGAAACTCGAGACATCCGTTCTGGGAACCTCACTCGGCTTGACTCCCCTTCCCTTCCCTTCAATTCCACCCACGGCAAAATTCCAACCGGGAGGAGAAGGTAGATCAGCGGCAGCTCGCCATCTGGCAAGGATAATAAATCCAACCAACAATGCCACTTGTACAGAAACTACCACTCACTTCCGTATTGATCTAACCGAGCCTCAGCGACCAAGCCGCATCGCTCTCGATGCACAACACATGCCTTCTGCCTTCAGCCAACAGAGCTATGGCTCTGGGCCACAATATCAAATCCACGCCCAGGCTTTTGGAGAGGCTGAGGCCTTCAATTAAAAACACAAGAAACAATTCAATGGATAAATTTAATAGCTTTAATGTGAAGTTTTTAAAAGAAATAAAAATGTTGTATTTTGTTTAAAATCTAATTTTGGGACATTTGATACTTCAGTTACTGAGGAAAGTGGCAGGCGAAATTTTTTTCATGAAGTGGTTTGAGTGATTGGTTCATCCTCAAAACATGACAGGCAAGTGTTTACATAGGGGAAATGCCATTATAAAATGTTTACATGGACAGTTTCAATGTTAAAACATCGACAACAACAACTTGTATTTATGTAGCACCTTTAACATAGTAAAACATCCCAAGGTGTGTCACAGGAGTGGCATTAAAACAAAGTTTGACACTGAGCCACATAAGGAGATATTAGGGCTGATGACCAAAAGCTTGGTCAAAGAGGCAGGTTTTAAGGAGCGTCTTAAAGGAGGAGAGAGAGGTAGCGAGGCGGAGAGGTTTAGGGAGGGAATTCCAGAGCTTGGTGCCGGGGCAACAGAAGGCACGGCCACCAATGGTTGAGCGATTATAATCAGGGGCGCTCAAGAGGACAATTGGAGGAGCGCAGATATTTCGGGGGGTGGGGCTGGAGGAGATTACAGAGATTGGGAGGGGCGAGGCCATGGAGGGATCTGAAAACAAGGATGAGAATTTTAAAACCGAGTTGTTGTTAAACATTGACTTAAAAGTGAGACCGATAAACAAGGAAGTAAGGTTAGTGAACAGGAAATGATTACATGCGCAAACGACAACTCTCTCAAATTGAATGAGGTTTTATATTGAAAATTAACAAAGCTTTCTGTATTCTGTCTTTATAAAGTTGTTCAAATAGATTATTGACACACACACACACACGCACTGAATGTCTAAATTCTTTCTGAGTGAGATAAAAGCCCACTGGTCCATTGGGATTAATATTTTACCGTGTGGGACAGATGGGGTTACTCCCTGTGTGGATTGTCATGAATGTTTAATGTCCCATTTTTCATCTGTTCTGCAGATGGGATAACTCCTATTGAACAGGGTCTGAGTGTAAGCTGCTCGTTTCATACCTGGCTGGCTCTCAATGGTCTGTCACATGTTGACAGATGCACTCAGCGCTGGCAAAGGGTTATCTGTATTGTGATCCTGCATTGCGAATAAGCTTCAGAGACACACGGATTGCAAACGGGCTAAGAGCGGACTCGTCACAGGACGTAGTGTTGACCGTGAATGTCAGCGGAAGTAAAAGAACAAGTCTCCGAGTAGGTTCACTCAACTTTTGGAAAGCGGAATGAAGAAGGGGGATTCAACCTCCGCGTCACTTCAGTCCCCTTACAACGAGGTTGGTTTCGCACTGGTGGAGGGTCGAGGTGCTGCCTCTGGTTCATTTCCGAATGTGGAAATGAATAGACGGATGAAAGTCCCGGAGACGACTCCAGAAGGTTCCGCAAACCGCTTGTCGCTCGGTGAAAACTTGACTCTCCTTCCTGAGGTAAGGCGATTTGAAGATGGTAAAACCGATGGTTCGGTTGGTAATGTCAATGTGTAACTGAGCAAGAAGCTGTCGGTTCCACGGCTGGTGCTGATCTCACATCGGGATCTCAGCCTGGCTGGCAGTTGGCCTCAGAGCCCAAGGGCTAGGGACGAAGGGGGTGGAAAATCACACCAGGGTTTCAGTTCCTGGTAACCATTCGGTTAGCACTGAGGGAGAGTGTGTGTGTGTCGGGGTGGCGGTGGGAGGGGTTAGCATCAGGAGCGGTCTTGGCTGCAAAATCCTCCACAGTCGAATAGCCCCTGAGCCTCTCTGTCTAAGCTTGAACCGGAAGAATGCCGTATAAGAATGACATATATCAGCTGTTCCTTCATCGTCGCTGGGTCAAAATCCTGGAACTCCTTCCCTAACAGCACTGTGGGAGCACCTTCGCCACACGGACTGCAGCGGTTCAAGAAGGCTCAAGGACAACTAGGGGTGGGCAATAAATGCCAGCTTTGCCAGCGACATCCACATCCCGAGAAATAATTTTTTCAAAGAATGGTATATTGTGTTGCCACATTTCTGAGCTTGACCCTCTGGTAAGTTGTTGGTTGAAATTGTGGTTCTCAACAAAATGTTATTAACAACACTAGTTTACATTATTTATCTCTGTGTGTGTCCGCCTCTCCGTTCACGTGCTGCTCCTTAACATCGTACGTAAGCATGGGGTCAGCTCTAAACTCCGCCTCTCTCGCTGACCCCCAAAGCATGGGGTCAGCTCTACAACTCCGCCTCTCTCGCTGACCCCCACAGCATGGGGTCAGCTCTACAACTCCGCCTCTCTCGCTGACCCCCACAGCATGGGGTCAGCTCCACAACTCCGCCTCTCTCGCTGACCCCCACAGCATGGGGTCAGCTCTACAACTCCGCCTCTCTCGCTGACCCCCAAAGCATGGGGTCAGCTCTACAACTCCGCCTCTCTCGCTGACCCCCACAGCATGGGGTCAGCTCCACAACTCCGCCTCTCTCGCTGACCCCCACAGCATGGGGTCAGCTCCACAACTCCGCCTCTCTCGCTGACCCCCACAGCATGGGGTCAGCTCCACAACTCCGCCTCTCTCGCTGACCCCCAAAGCATGGGGTCAGCTCCACAACTCCGCCTCTCTCGCTGACCCCCACAGCATGGGGTCAGCTCCACAACTCCGCCTCTCTCGCTGACCCCCACAGCATGGGGTCAGCTCCACAACTCCGCCTCTCTCGCTGACCCCCACAGCATGGGGTCAGCTCCACAACTCCGCCTCTCTCGCTGACCCCCAAAGCATGGGGTCAGCTCCACAACTCCGCCTCTCTCGCTGACCCCCACAGCATGGGGTCAGCTCCACAACTCCGCCTCTCTCGCTGACCCCCACAGCATGGGGTCAGCTCCACAACTCCGCCTCTCTCGCTGACCCCCACAGCATGGGGTCAGCTCCACAACTCCGCCTCTCTCGCTGACCCCCACAGCATGGGGTCAGCTCCACAACTCCGCCTCTCTCGCTGACCCCCACAGCATGGGGTCAGCTCCACAACTCCGCCTCTCTCGCTGACCCCCACAGCATGGGGTCAGCTCCACAACTCCGCCTCTCTCGCTGACCCCCACAGCATGGGGTCAGCTCTAAACTCCGCCTCTCTCGCTGACCCCCACAGCATGGGGTCAGCTCCACAACTCCGCCTCTCTCGCTGACCCCCACAGCATGGGGTCAGCTCTAAACTCCGCCTCTCTCGCTGACCCCCAAAGCATGGGGTCAGCTCTACAACTCCGCCTCTCTCGCTGACCCCCACAGCATGGGGTCAGCTCCACAACTCCGCCTCTCTCGCTGACCCCCACAGCATAGGGTCAGCTCCACAACTCCGCCTCTCTCGCTGACCCCCACAGCTATCATTATTTTCACCAACAGTCTGTCCAACATTAAGGTCTGGGTGAGTCAGACATTCTTCCAGTTAAATATCAGCAAAAATTGAAGCCATCCTCCTCCGCTCCCTCAACCATCTACACACCGCCGCCTGAACTCCATCCTCCTGCCAAGCTGCCTCCTTGGCTGAAGCCAGAGGTGTAGGACCTTGAGGTAACACTTGGACTCTGTTTACTCCCTCACATCCATGTTGCTGCCAAAACCCCTTGCTTTCACCTTTGAAACACTGTCCACCTTGACCCTTATCTCTCCTCATTAGCTGGTGGATCCCTTTGTTACCTCAGGGCTCAGTTTCTTCAATGTTCTCAATGCCAACCTCCATCCTCCACAAAACGAAACTCATCCCGAGTGTGATAGCTCAAGTCCTTTCTGCGTGATGGTCCACTCTCCTAACCAGCATCCTTGTCCTTGTACGTTTCACTGACCTGTGTACCAACAAATTGATGTTAAAATCCTTGTCCTCACCTTCAAAACTCTTGTCCCATCCTACTTCAGCCATCTTCTTCATCCATACGTCCCTCTGTGGACTGTCTTCTCGGATTCCCTCCTACTCGTCCTCCACTTCTTCAGCCGCTTTGACCTCTGCCCTCTGGTGCTCCCTCCCCCACCACCTCCACCTGAACTACCCTCCCTGTCTTCAAAGGTTGTCTTAAGACCTTCCTCTTCGACCAGGATTGTGTCTCCTTCCAACCCTCTTTTTCCCTTTCCCTCTTCTGCTCGGTGTCCAGCTGCCCTGAGATATATCTCTGCACGGTGCCATGGAATTGCAAGTTATTGTTTTAGAGAAGTTTATTGTTTTGGGAAGTTGTCCAGAATCAAGGGTCCCGGAAGCTGAAACGTGTTCTATTTCTTCTCGTCTTCAAGGACTACCATATCGCTCACTATTCTCCAACCATGAAGGTAGGTAGACAATTTAGCTGTGAAAATCCGCTGTAAATTGGGTAAGATTGTGGCTGAAGGCCCTTGGATTAAGGCTGGGATTCAGATATGCCATTCCCGGCCTCCACGGCTCGTTTCTATGGGGCCTTGTTTGGGGGGCAGAACCTCTGGCCACCCTAAACATGGTCCCCTGCAACACGGGGTGTGGCTGGAGGATGGGTTCTTCCTCCAAGCTGGGTGTATCCTCAGCCCCAGCCTGGGATCTGCTGGACGTTGAGTGAAATGAGGCGTGGGTTCGGGTCCAGGTCTGGGTCTCCTGGCCGACACTTTAAAATTTGGTCATTGGGCAGATGTTGCCAACATAAACATGAGTGGCCAGCCAGGGCTTTTCTTCCTGTGCCCCTTCCACCTTCCCCCACCCCCCTTGGCCTCTGCACTGGCGGGAGCCTGAGATATGTCCATCGTGGCATGGGCAACTTCCAGAGGCCTAGTGAACTTCCTGTCTGACCCCGTTCCCCTGCTGTAATGATCTTGCTTCTGCTCAACCGCACAGTTGGTGTAATAGCCACATGCCATTTGGCTCATCGTGCCTGTGCCGGCTCTTTGAAAGAGCTGTCCAATTAGTCCCACTCTCCTGCTCTTTCCCAATCGCCCTGCAATTTTTTTCCTTTTTAAGTATTTATCTGCTTCCCTTTTGCAAGTTATTTTTGAATCTGCTCCCACCATCCTTTCAGGCAGCGCATTCCAGATCACAACAACTCGCTGTGTAAAAAAAATGTCTCCTCATCTCTCCTCTGGTTCTTTTGGCGATTATCATAAACCTGTGTCCTCTAATTACCGACCCTCCTGCCAGCGAATACAGTTTCTCCCTGTCTACCCTATCAAAAACACTCATCATTTTGACTATCTTCATTAAATCTCCTCTCAACCTTCTCTGCTCTAAGGAGAACACTCCCAGCTTCTCCAGTCTCTCCATGCAACTGAAGTCCCTCATTCCTGGTAACATTACAGTAAATCTTCTCTGTACCCTCTCCAAAGCCTTGACATCATTCCTAAAGTCTGGTGCCCAGAATTGGATGCAGTACTCCAGCCGAGGCCTAACCAGTGATTTCTAAAGGTTTACCATAACATCCTTGCTTTTGTACCTTAAAAAAAAATTCATTCCTGGGATGTGGGCATCACTGGCAAGGCTGGCATTTATTGCCCATCCCTAATTGCCCTTGAGAAGGTGGTGGTGAGCCACCTTCTTGAACTGCTGCAGTCCGTGTGGTGAAGGTACTCCCACGGTGCTGTTAGGGAGGGAGTTCCAGGATTTTGACCCAGCGACGATGAAGGAACGGCGATATACTTCAAAGTCAGGATGGTGCGTGACTTGGAGGGTAACTTGCAGGTGGTAGTGTTCCCATGCGCCTGCTGCCCTTGTCCTTCTAGGTGGTAGAGGTCGTGGGTTTGGGAGGTGCTGCCGAAGAACCAATATCTTTTAAGTTATGTTGAACCCTGATTGATTTTTTGTTTTAATTTCTCCCTCACGCAGGAAAGGACCCTCATCAAAACACGGGAAGAAATGGATGGATTTTGCCCGCAGAAACTGAAGAAAAACGTCTTGCCTTCCATCAGCAAAGCAGAAGAGTTTGCTTTTGGTGAGACTCAGTTCTCTAATGCAGCAGCCCAGGGAGTTGACTTGTGGCTCCTCACACCAAACCGTGGAGGAAGCGCCTCTTCGCGCATAAGGGAGATTTACCGGATCATAGATGTGCGGGTTAGGATGATTGGCTATGATAAATTGACCCTTAGTGTTAGGGGGATTAAATATGTGGGGTTACGGGGATAGGGTGGGATATGTGTCGGTGCAGGCTCGATGGGCCGAAATGGCCTCTATCTGCACTGTGGGGTTTCTGTGTGTGGTGATTATTCCTTGTTTAGTAAAAGTATTGTGATTGGTTGTTTGTTAACTGCCTTGGGATATATGTTGTAATCTCATTGGTAGTTGATGTCACATGATGTGTGGTGGCCACCTTAAATTCAGTTCTTTTCCAGCTTTGGTTGGGACTGGATGTGGAAAGATGTGCTGCAGATTTTAAAGTTAATAAAGCCTAGCTTTGGAAGGCAAATCTATTCTTTATTTCAATTTATTAACTTTAAAACAAAGCTATAGTTACGGCTCAAGTTAATGGGTTGGAAGTGAAGGCCCTTATAGATACGGGCAGTACTGAGAGTTTTATAAGTCTTCAGTTTGCGAAGGAGAAGCATTTGAAAATTTCGCCTGTTACGTATCAGGTGTGTATGGCTCAGACGACCCTTATTTCACAAATAGCTGGTTGTTGCTTTGTGAAAATGATTCTTCTAGGTAATACGTATACTGATATACGCCTATCTGTTTTGCCTAATCTCTGTGCGGATATTTTGATTGGACATGATGTGCTTCAGTTACACGAGTCTCTTAGTCTTTCATTTGGAGGGACTAAGCCACCTTTATCTATTTGTGGATTAACCTCTTTATCCATTTCTCCATTATCACTTTTTTCCAATTTGATGCCGGATTGTAAGCCAATTGCTACCAAGTCAAGAAGATATAGTAGTCAGGATAGAGAATTTATTAACTCTGAAGTTCAACGTCTCTTATTGGAAGGAATCATTGAACCTAGTTGTTCGCCTTGGCGAGCACAGGTAGTTGTCACGACTAACGAGAGACACAAGAAACGAATGGTGATAGACTATTCCCAAACTATTAATAGGTATACTCAATTAGATGCGTACCCTTTGCCTAAGATTGATGAGCTTATCAATAAAGTATCTCAGTATAAGGTTTTTAGCACTATTGACTTAGAGTGCTTATCATCAGATTCCTATTAAGAAGGATCAACCATATACGGCCTTTGAGGCTGGCGGAAAGCTGTATCAGTTTTGCCGAATACCATTTGGTGTTACTAATGGTGTTGCTTGTTTTCAACGGGCAATGGATGCTTTTATAAGTGATAACTCCCTCTCTGACACCTTTTCATACTTAGATGACATCACAGTGTGTGGCAAATCAAGGGTGGAGCATGATTCTAATTTAAAAAGATTCCTTCAAGCTGTGGAAAAAGTTGGTTTAACTTTTAATAAAGAGAAATGTATCTTTTCGACTACTGAGGTAAATCTATTGGGGTATATTATCTCGGGAAACAAGATTAAACCAGATCCAGAACGTCTGCGACCATTGATTGATTTACCTTGTCCTACTAATTCTAAGGCTTTGCAACGAGTTGTTGGACTGTTTTCTTATTATTCTAATTGGATTGCAAATTTTTCACGGAAGATCCGGCCTCTTATTCGGGTTACGACATATCCTCTATCATGGGAGGCCAGGACATGTTTTGAGAATTTTAAAAAGGCTATTTTAGGAGCAGTTGTGCATTCTATTGATACATAGATACATAGATACATAGAAGATAGGAGCAGGAGTAGGCCATTCGGCCCTTCGTGCCTGCTCCGCCATTCGATGAGATCATGGCTGATCCTTTAATTCAGTATCCCGTCCCCGCCTTCTCTCCGTAACCCTTAACCCCTTTTGCCCGTAGAAATATATCTAATTCCCTCTTAAATATATTTAATGAGCTGGCGTACACTGCCCTCTGTGGCAATGAGTTCCACAGGTTCACCACTCTCTGAGTGAAGAAATTCCCCCTCATCTCTGTCCTAAATGGTTTAGCCCTTATCCTTAAATTATGTCCTCTAGTTCTGTTCTCACCCGCCAAGGGAAACATTCCTTCTGCATCCAGTCTGTCTAGACCTGTCAGAATTTTATACACTTCTATGAGGTCCCCTCTCAATCTTCTAAACTCCAGTGTGTACATCCCTAAACTACATAGTCTCTCCTCATAGGTCATTCCCGCCATTCCTGGTATCAGCCTGGTGAATCGCCGCTGCACCCCCTCCATGGCAAGAACATCCTTCCTCAGATGAGGCGACCAAAACTGTACACAGTACTCGAGGTGTGGTCTCACCAGTGCCCTGTACAGCTGCAGCAAGGTATCCCTGTTCCTGTATTCTAACCCTTTTGCTATGAAGGCCAGCATACCGTTTGCCTTCTTGACCGCCTGTTGCACCTGCATGCTCGCCTTCAGTGACTGGTGTACAAGAACACCCAGGTCTCTCTGTACTTCCCCCTCTCCCAATCTATTGCCATTTAAATAATAATTTGCCCTCCCGTTCCTGCACCCAAGGTGGATAACTTCGCACTTGTCCACATTATAGTGCATCTGCCATTTATCCGCCCAATCGCCCAGTCTGTCCAAATCGCTCTGGAGCTTCCTGGTCTCTTCCTCTGAGCCCACCCCCCCTCCTAGTTTAGTGTCGTCTGCAAATTTGGAAATGCTGCATCCGACTCCCTGATCCAGGTCATTAATGTAAATTGTGAACAGCTGGGGGCCCAGGACAGATCCCTGTGGTACCCCACTTGTTACTGCCTGCCATTCAGAAAATGAGCCGTTTATTCCAACTCTCTGTTTTCTATCTGACAGCCAGTTCCCTATCCACGCCAAAACTTTCCCCTTTATCCCATGAGCCTCAATTTTCCATGCTAATCTTTTATGTGGGACCTTATCGAAGGCCTTTTGGAAGTCCAGGTACACCACATCTACTGGCTCTCCCCCATCTATTCTACCAGTTACTCCCTCAAAAAATTCCAATAGATTAGTCAAGCACGATTTACCCTTTGTAAATCCATGTTGACTCTGTCCTATCCTGTCCCCATTTGCTAAGTGCTCCGCTATTTCATCCTTAATGATGGACTCCAGCATTTTGCCCACAACTGATGTAAGGCTTACAGGTCTGTAATTACCTGCTTTTTCCCTACCCCCCTTTTTGAATAGTGGGGTAACGTTAGCTACCCTCCAATCCATCGGCACTGTTCCCGAGTCTAATGAATTCTGAAAAATCATCCTTAGTGCATCCGCTATCTCTAGGGCCACCTCCTTCAGTACCCTAGGATGCATGTTATCAGGCCCTGGGGATTTGTCCACCTTCAATCCCTTTAGCTTCCTTAACACCATATCCTTAGAGATATTGATTTGCGTCAGTTCCTCCTTTGCCAATGTCCCTATTTTTCCCGATATCCCAGGGAGGTTTTTTGTGTCTTCCTTCGTAAAGACTGACCCAAAGTATGCATTTAGTTGATCTGCCATTTCCTTATTTCCCATTATATATTCCCCCGTATCTGACTGCAATGGACCAACTTTGGTTTTCACCAGTCTTTTCCTTTTGATATACTTATAAAAGCTTTTGGAGTTAGTTTTTATATTTTCCGCCAGCTTGTTTTCGTAAGCTATTTTGCCCCTCTTGATTATGCCCTTTGCCCTCCTTTGCTCTATCTTAAACTGTTCCCAATCTTCCGCTCTGGCGCTTTTTTTGGCTATTTTATACGCCCTATCTTTGGATTTTATGCTGTCTCTAATTTCCCCTGTTATCCACGGTTGAGTCACCTTTTTAGATTTCCTTTTATGCCAGATTGGTATAAACAATTTTTGCAATTTTGTCATTCTATCTTTAAATGTTTGCCATTGTTTATCTACCTCCAGTCCTCCCAGGAACGTTGTCCAATCAGACCTACTCAGTTCCCGTCTCATGGCATCATAATTCCCCTTGTTTAAATTCAGGACCTTAGTCTCTGAGTCAATTTCTTCGCTCTCCATTTCGAGTGAGAAATCGATCATGTTATGATCGCTCTGACCCAAGGGTCCCCGTACAACAAGATTACTGATTAGTCCCTTCTCATTGCACAGTACCCAGTCCAATATAGCCTGTTCCCGAGTTGGTTCCTCGACATATTGATCCAGATAACCATCCCTCAAACACTCAAGGAATTCCTCCTCCTCATTATTTTTACTGATTAGGCTAGTCCAATCTATATGTAAGTTAAAGTCACCTATGATGACAGCTGTGCTCTTATTGCACGCTTCTCTAATTTCCCTCGTGATGCCCTCCCTAACCTCTATTTTACTATTTGGAGGCCTATATACCACTCCTATTAATGTTTTTCGCCCCTCGCTATTTCTTAGCTCCACCCATATAGATTCTGTATTAACTGAGTTAATATCCTTCCTTTCAATTGCATTTATCCCCTCTTTTACTAGCAATGCTACCCCTCCTCCCTTTCTTTTTTGTCGATCCTTCCTAAATACTGAATACCCCTGTATGTTAAGCTCCCAGCCCTGCTCACCCTGCAACCATGTTTCCGTAATCCCAATTAGGTCATAATTATTAACCTCTATTTCCACAGCTAATTCATCTACCTTGTTCCTGATGCTTCTCGCATTAAGGTATAAAACCCTCAGGCTTTTTTTATGCTCACATTTTTTATGAATTAGTTTGGCCCTTTGTTTTTTGTTCCTCACCCTTTTATCATTTATTTCTGTCTGCCTTTCACTTTCCTCTATTTCACTACATAGGTTTCTAGCCCCCTGCCATACTAGTTTAAATGCTCCCGAACTGCTTTATCAAAAATTACCCCGAGAACATCAGTTCCATCTCTGCACAGGTGTAGACCGTCCCTTTTGTATAGGTCACACCTACCACAAAACTGGTTCCAATGCCTCAAAAATTTAAAACCCTCCCTCTTACACCACTGCTCAAGCCACGTATTTAGCCTAACTATCCTGTTCTCTGTACTCTTACTAGCACGTGGCACTGGTAGTAATCCAGAGATTACTACCTTCGAGGTCCTACTTTTTAGCTTGGCTCCTAACTCCCGAAATTCTACTTGTAGGACCTCTTCCCTTTTTTTAGCTACGTCGTTGGTACCAACATGTATCACGACAACTGGCTGTTCCCCCTCCCCCTCCAGAATGTTCTGCACCCGCGCCGAGACATCCTTGACCCTTGCACCAGGGAGGCAACATACCATCCTGGAGTCTCGGTCGCGACCACAGAAACCCCTATCTATTCCCCTTACAATCGAATCCCCTATTACTATAGCCCTGCCACTCTTTTTCCCTCCCTTCTTTGCAACAGAGCCAGTCATGGTGCCATGAGCCTGGCTGCTGGTGCCTTCCCCCGATGTGTCACCCCCCCCGACAACAGTACCTAAGGCGGTGAACCTGTTGCTAAGGGAGACAACCCCAGGGGATTTCTGCACTACCTTCCTGCCCTTGCTCTGCCTTTTGGTCACCCATGTACTGTCTACGCTGGCCTTAACCTGCGGTGTGACCAACTCACTAAATGTGCTATCCACACCCCTCTCAGAATCGTGGATGCTCCAAAGTGAGTCCATCTGCAGCTCAAGGGCCGTCATGCGGTCCCACATGAGCTGCAGCTGGACACACTTCCTGCACACATAGTCGTCAGGGACACAGGAAGCGTCCCTGATTTCCCACATGTTACAGGAGGAGCATGACACAGGTCCGAGCTCTACTGCCATGACTTAACCCTTATATTACTTTTAATTTTCTAGTTTTAGTTTATTTATCGACTTTTGTTTTCCCGAAGCTTACTTAGACCAATGTATACTGTACTCCTCTTATTCCTTTTTAAACTAACCAAATCCCACTAGTTTTGGTTTTACTTCCTAGGAAGGTTTGAGGAAAGTACTTACCAGTTAGTCTTACCTCCCTGGTCTTTCGCTGACTTCCCGGTCTTGTGTCCCCTTGGTCCTACGCCGACTTCCCGCTCCTCCCGGTTCCTGCCCTGCTGAAAAGAAACTGAGACCAAAAAATTTGTGACCTCTGTTTTTAGACAGGTTCCTTTTGTGATCGAGACGGATGCTTCTGATTTTGCAATTGGGGCTACTCTGAACCAAAATGGAAAACCTGTGGCCTTTTTCTCATGTACTTTGAACAATAGTGAAAAAAGACATTCTTCAATAGAGAAAGAGGCATACGCAATAGTAAAAGCATTGCATAAATGGAGACATTATTTATCGGGGCGACATTTCACGTTGGTAACTGATCAAAAATCTGTGTCCTTTATGTTTGATGTTAAACATTTTGGAAAGATCAAAAATGATAAAATAATGAGATGGAGGATTGAGTTGGCATGTTACCATTTTGACATAGTTTATCGTCCGGGGAAGGATAATGTTGCTGCTGATGCACTGTCGAGGGCTTATTGTTCTGTGATTCATGGAGATACGCTTATTAATCTTCACAATGCCTTATGTCATCCTGGGGTTACGAGGATGATACACTTCGTACGCAGTAAGAATTTGCCCTTTTCAGTTGAAGACGTCAAGCAGATGACTTCATCATGTTCTATCTGCGCTCGGTGTAAACCGAATTTCTTTAAGCCTCAACGAGCTCATCTTATAAAGGCTACTTCTCCTTTTGAACGTTTGAGCGTCGATTTTAAGGGGCCTCTTCCTTCAACTACTCAAAACCGATATATTTTTACTGTTGTGGATGAGTTTTCAAGGTTCCCTTTTGCTTTTCCTTGTGCAGATGTATCAGCTGCTACAGTTATCAAATGTCTGACAACTTTTTATCATCTTTGGGATGCCTGCGTATATCCATTCGGATCAGGGAAGTTCTTTTATGTCTTCCCAGTTGAAGGAATACCTTCAGAGTCGGGGAATTTCTACTAGTAGAACTACCCCGTATAATCCCCAGGGTAATGGACAGTGCGAACGATACAATGGGGTGATCTGGAAGGCAGTTATGTTGGCTTTGACATCCCGGAACCTTAAGAATACACAGTGGGAAATGGTACTGCCTGATGCCCTGCATTCCATTAGATCATTGCTTTCAACGGCTACTAATGTGACCCCCCATGAAAGGCTCTTTAACTATCCGCGGAGATCTACTACGGGATATTCGGTACCTGATGCGCTATCAATTACTCATAAAAGACTGAGAGTTAAGAGAGTAACTAAAGGCTTTTATTAACAAAAGAATGAAGGTCTGCCTCGAGTGGTCGACCGGTCCAGAATACAAAGGGCTGGGGAGCAGTCACCTTTATACTAGGACTTGTGGGAGGAGTCAGCCGAGGCATGTCCAGGCATGTACACAGTGGAATACAAACAGTGGTTTACCACATTCACCCCTTGTTTAAAATTGAGTCCGGCGGGGTGAAGTGTATTAAAAGTTAGTGTATTGGAGTCTCTCTGGAGGTCTTGTCTGCCGCTGTGATCGGCGTGGCGATGGCAGGGGTAGTGGAGCTTCCGGCGTCGAGTCCTGCGTAGGCTGTGGCACAGGCGTGTCGTCCTCGTAGATGTCGAGCGGGTCGCGGGGCCCAGGCCTGCCGTCTGCTGGGGCTGGATATCGGGTCGTGGGGGGGGGGGGTGGTAGTGAGTAGTGGGTTACTGCGGCCCCCGAGGGTGCAAGGTCTCTTATGGAGACTGTGTCCTCCCGCCCGTCCGGGTATGCAATGTAAGCATACTGGGGGTTGGCGTGGAGGAGGTCGACCCTCTCGACCAGGGGGTCCGTTTTATGGGTCCTCACGTGTCTTCTCAGTAGGACCGGCCCTGGGGACGTCAGCCATGGCGGTAGCGATGTCCCCGATGTGGACTTCCTTGGGAAGACAAACATTTTCTTATGAGGGGTGGCGTTAGTGGCAGTGCAGAGCAGTGACCGAATAGAGTGGAGCACATCGGGGAGCACATCCTGCCAGCGGGAGGTTGGAAGGCCCCTAGACTTTAAGGCTAGCAGGGCGGCCTTCCAAACTGTCGCATTTTCTCTTTCCACCTGTCCGTTCCCCCGGGGGTTGTAACTGGTGGTCCTGCTTGTAGCAATACCCCTAGTTAGCAGGTACTGACGGAGTTCGTCGCTCATAAACGATGAGCCCCGGTTGCTATGGATATAGCTGGGGAAACCGAACAGGGTGAAGAGGTCGTTCAGACATTTAATGACCGTGGCACTGGTCATGTCCGGGCAGGGGATGGCGAACGGGAAACGGGAGTACTCATCAATAATATTGAGGAAGTACACATTGCGGTCGGAGGAGGGGAGAGGCCCTTTAAAATCAACGCTCAGGCGCTCGAAGGGGCGAGTGGCTTTTATCAGGTGGGCCCTGTCTGGTCTATAAAAGTGCGGTTTGCACTCAGCGCAGACTTGGCAGTTCCTGGTCATGGTCCTGACCTCCTCAATAGAGTAAGGCAGGTTGCGGGCCTTGATGAAGTGGAAGAACCTGGTGACCCCCGGGTGGCAGAGGTCATTGTGGAGGGCCCGCAGTCTATCGATCTGCGCGCTGGCGCAGGTGCCACGCGATAGCGCATCCGGGGGTTCATTGAGCTTCCCGGGCCGGTACAAGGTCTCGTAATTGTAGGTGGAAAGTTCGATTCTCCACCTCAAGATCTTGTCATTTTTGATTTTGCCCCTCTGCTTGTTGTTAAACATGAAAGCAACTGAACGCTGGTCAGTGAGCAGGGTAAATCGTTTTCCGGCCAGGTAGTGCCTCCAATGACGCACAGCCTCCACAATCGCCTGGGCCTCCTTCTCAACAGCGGAGTGTCTGGTCTCCGGGCCTTGGAGGGTTCGTGAAAAGAAGGCCACGGGTCTCCCCGCCTGATTGAGGGTAGCGGCCAGGGCAAAGTCGGACGCGTCGCTTTCCACCTGGAAGGGGATGGATTCGTCCACTGCGTGCATGGTGGCTTTGGCAATGTCCTCCTTGATACGGTGGAAGGCTAAGCGGGCCTCTGCCGTCAAGGGAAAAGAGGTGGACTTGATCAGCGGACGGGCCTTGTCCGCATAGTAGGGGACCCACTGGGCGTAATAGGAGAAAAACCCTAGGCACCTCTTCAGGGCCTTGAGGCAGTGGGGCAGTGGGAGTTCCATAAGGGGACGCATCCGGTCGGGGTCGGGGCCGATGACTCCGTGTTCCACAACACAGCCAAGGATGGCGAGGCGGTTTGTGCGGAATATGCACTTCTCCTTGTTATATGTCAGGTTCAGGAGTTGGGCGGTGCGGAGGAATTTTTCGAGGTTTGTGTCATGGTCCTGCAAGTCACGGCCGCAGATGGTCACATTGTCCAGATATGGGAAAGTGGCCTGCAACGCATTTTGATCTACCATCCGGTCCATCTCCCTTTGGAAGACGGAGACCCCGTTGGTGACGCCAAAGGGAACCCTAAGGAAGTGATAGAGGCGGCCGTTTGCCTCAAAGGCAGTATACTGGCGGTCCTCAGGGCGGATAGGGAGCTGGTGGTACGCTGATTTCAGGTCAATGGTCGAGAAGACGCGGTACTGCGCGATCTGGTTGACCATATCAGCTATGCGGGGGAGTGGGTAGGCGTCCAGCAGGGTGTAGCGATTTATTGTCTGGCTGTAGTCGATGACCAGGCGCTGCTTCTCGCCGGTCTTAACTGTTAAGTCTGTGGGTTGTATTATAAATAATCACAGACTCCACTGTTAACAAAATAAAACACGTCTTTACTATTCAGAGGCTCGGGCGATTCTGCCCTAGTTAACGTATCACAACCCTTATATACTGGTGTGATCACTATCGGTATTACAGTATACATGAGCCAATAGATAGTGCCACCCTAAAGTAGTGCTCTTAAAGGCGAACGGTTACATTCTATAGTTCCCTTAAAGGTAAACGGTTACATACACAACACTCCTCCCTTCCTAGCTTATTACTTACAGAATCCCGTTAAACATACAATCTTCAACTTTATATAAACAGTTTGCAGATATACTCTCGATGGAGTCAACGTCATATAACAATTTACAGATATACTCTCAATGGAGTCAACGTCATATAACAGTTTACAAACATACTCTCAGTGGAATCAGTTTACAGGTTCAGTCTCTGTGGGCACAGTTCATAAATTCAGTCTCTGGTATTAATTCGTTCCAGACAGCATCCTCCATAGCCTTTTTTTTTTAACAGCTTGTACTTTCGTCCTGTTGAACCAGCAGTGCGGACTTATACAACCCACTGGCTGTCTTGATAATGTCCCTGGATTTTTTTTACAAATTTAGCACCTTTCGTAGTGTTCGGACTGAGGTAGTAGAAGTAATAATATTTTAAACAGTTATTATTTTCTGCTGCTTCTTTTTCTTTTCTGCCTTTTTGAAACTCTCCGAGCTCTTTTCCCGGCTGCCATCTGTAGCGCCACCAACTCTCTATGTTCCTTAGACCTTAAGTGCTTCCTCAGGATTTCAGCACTTTGGGAGTTCCCATCACAATTTGGGCAGACCACATCCTCATAACATTCGGTGTCACTCAACAGGTCAAAACCCTTCTTCAAGCAATCATATTCATCCTGCTCTTCCTCGGATGTCTGCCCTTCCTTCCCTCCTGGCCTCATTTGTGCGTTCAATCCTTTCCCTTCCTTCAGGGATTTCGTTATCAGGCTATTTAATCCTTCTACTGAAGTAGCTGTTTCCCCATTCTCCTGTTCCCCTGGACGTAATTCAGCGTACTCCTCCATTTCATCCATCATTTTCTCCAATGCTTTCATCTTCTCTTCCTCTTGTACTTTGGCTTCCAGTGCTTGGAGAAGTTGCGCCTCGATGCTCTCTAGCTCATGTTCAGGGCCCATTCCCAGTTGAAACTGTTCTTCAAGTCGGTCAACCTCGGTAATTGCCGCCTCATATTTGTCTTGGGCTTCCTTCCATATTTTTATGAGTTCTGCCATGTCTTTCACCTCTACATCCTCATCTATGTATGGAACTTCTACCGATGAGTCTGTCTTGGCCCTGAGCTCCTCAAGAATTTCCTGCAGCCTTTGGACTTCTTGCTCATGTTCAACCTTTAGTTGCTCATATACTTCCAACGAAACTAGCTTTTCGGAGGTTGCTGAGTTAACCCCCTCCAGAATTGTAGTCTGGGCCTGTTCATACTGTTTTTTCAACTTCTCGCACTCTGCTTGTAAGGAGTCGTAGAGAAGAACTGGAATAAAATCCTGGCTTCCTGAAGATTCCTCTTCATTTGTTTCTTTCGCAATTTCCTGTTGGAGTTCAGCCAAGGCTGCTATGCTATCTGCCTCTCGAAGTCTCACTGCCATCAACTCTTCTTTATTCTTGCAGTCCATCTCAGCCATTTCCCGTTTACTTTCATTTAACTGAGTGAGTAGTCCCTTATTTTGGGCTGAGAGATATTGCACCTTCTCATGTAGACCCTTGCACTCCTTCTCTGCTTGACATAGCTGATTACCGCTGATTTGGTTCTGCGTTTCAAGTTCCAACATCCTTTGCTTAGCTTCTTTCAGTTTCGCCCCTATAAGCTCCTCTTGCAACATGGCCACATTATTCTCATCAGGTAAAGAAGCGTTTCTCTTTTCCATGTCCAAGATTTGTTTCTGCATCTCCTTAAGAGCACCCTGTGATTCAACTTCTCTTAACTTTGCCTGCACTAGCTCCGTCTCTAATTGCAGAACAAAATCCTCAGTGCAGCGTGATTTGCCCTTCTGCTGTATCTCTAGATCATGCAAATATTCTAACCCCTGAACATCATCAGGGAGATGTGATCGGTAATTGGTCACGATGGCTCTATGGTCGCTCTCTGCTTGAGCCAGTAGGTTCTGTTGTCTTTCCAGACTCTCCCATTCGGTGTCATAGAACTTTTTCATTGTTTTCATCTCTTGTACGAGGCGGTAACTTAATTGTTCTAATTGTTGTTGTACTTTGAAATAGCGTTGAGTTCGAGCCCGGTGTTCCTCCGTAATGCATATGTCTGTAGCTTGAACAGACTCAGAATTCTCTGTCTTTATGCACGCCATCGATTTTCCAACCTTAGTCTGTGAGTTAATGTTAACCTTGTTTTTCATACATAAGCTGGACTTATCGTCTTCCGGCTCAGAGTCTGAGCTGCTTGTCTGCACCGAGTCCTCACTCGTCATTGCTTGTCGGTAGTGCCATTCCATGTCTATTTTCTTGATCCACTCCCGTCCTAGAAGTGGTGGTCCTCCCTCAGGTAGTACGTACAAATTCATTCTTGGGTGTACTTTACCCCTATCTCTCACCTTGACTCTTATTTTCCCCATGGGGTATACGCGATGCCCCGTGTATGTCTGTAATACGAACTTGGTATTTCTTAAGGGTATGTGAGAGAATAGTCGGTGGTAGTCCTTTTGGTTGATGACTGATACAGCTGATCCCGTGTCCAGCTCCATTCGTACTTGGACTCCAGCTATTTTTAGTGTGACCCAGATCGTCTGTAGATCAGTTACTTTACCCACATTGTGGATTCTCAGACTATCCAACTCCTGGCTGTTTGGGTCTGAGTCTGAATTTTGTTCGTCTGAACTCTTTTCAGCCACCTGATGCACCTTGTTGTACTTTTCTTGTGGTGGTGGCTTCCTTTGTTTGTTGGTCTTCTTTCTGGACCTGCATACCTTCGCGATGTGACCCAGTTTGCCACATTTCCTGCACTCTTGATTCTTAAACCAGCACTGATTCTGGTCGTGCGTTGTCTTTCCACAACGGTAGCATTTGGAAATGCTTGCAGTCATTTGGTCCACCCCGAGTGCCGCCGCCTTTAGCTGCATTTCCGCCGTTCCTTTCACTGCGGCTTCGTGCGATGAAGCTATGAGGACAGCCCTGTCCAGTGTGAGGTCGTTTTCCTCCAGGAGTCGCTTCTGCGTTCCTTCTTTGGCCAAGCCGCATACGAACTTGTCCCGCAGCGCCTCTGTCAAATTCCCTCCAAGCTGGCAGTATTTCGCTAGCTTACGCAGTTCGACTAAGTATTCCGCATTGCTTTCATCTTGCCTCTGGGTTCTGGCGTAAAATTTAAATCGTTCAGCCAGTATCAACGGTGTGGGGTTCAAGTGATCCTTCAACACTGTTACGATCTCTTCGAAGGTCTGGTCCACTGGTTTAACTGGTGCTATTAGATGTTTCAAAAGCCCGTATGTTTTTGCTCCCATCGAATTTAACAAAGTTATTGCCTTGTCGTCATCCTCAATGTCGTTGGCTACGCAATATATTTCTATGCGTTCCACATACGTGGCCCAGTCTTCTATTTCAGCATTAAAGTCATTAATATTTCCTCGCTTAGGCATCTTCTTCTCTTTTCGAGTACAGTACAAGTATTACTTTACTTATTATTAATTTTCTTCTCTCTTCTTGAGAACACACCAGCCTTTCTGAAAAATCTTATTACTTTCCTGAAATTCTTAATAATTTCCAAGATGGCGGTTTCCCGCTTCTTCCTTCTTCTTCAGCGGTTTCCCCGCGAAAAATGGCGGCTTTCCCGCGCTTCTCGCTCTCCCCGCCCACTTCGATGGTGGTTTTCCCGCGCTTCTCGGCGCTCTCCGCCCACTTCAATGGCGGTTATCACCCGTTCCCCGACGCTGACTTTCAGCCCGAGTGCGGCCCTTATCAGCGGATGCGATCGATGGCCCGGCTGCGCCTCGCACTTGAAAGCGGCCCCCGGCCTCTGGCTCACCCGCTCGCGCGGCTCTTGCTCGCTCCCTCCCGGGCTCTGGCTTACCCGCTCGCGCGTTTCACCGCGGCTCTTATCAGGGATTGCGATCGCCCTGTCTTTGCAGCCAACGCTGCGGCTTACCCACGAGGTTATGGAGGCTTCAGGGTCCTAATGCCTGTCGCTTCCAGCCTGTCGGTTCCAGACTGGTGAGGATTGAAACCTCTCTTCAACGTCCTGTCTTCGGACGAAGCCGCCGTGGAACAACTGCCGCAGGGTTCGAATCCTGACTCGTCGCCAATGTTAAGTCTGTGGGTTGTATTATAAATAATCACAGACTCCACTGTTAACAAAATAAAACACGTCTTTACTATTCAGAGGCTCGGGCGATTCTGCCCTAGTTAACGTATCACAACCCTTATATACTGGTGTGATCACTATCGGTATTACAGTATACATGAGCCAATAGATAGTGCCACCCTAAAGTAGTGCTCTTAAAGGCGAACGGTTACATTCTATAGTTCCCTTAAAGGTAAACAGTTACATACACAACATTAACGACCACAACCTGGGCTCGCCAGGGGCTGGTGCTGCCCTCAATAATCCCTTCCTTCAGGAGCCACTCCACTTCGGTTTTAATGAAAACCCTGTCCCCAGCACTGTATCACCTGCTCTTTGTGGCGATGGGCTTACAGTCGGGGGTGAGGTTAGCCAACAGTGGGGGGGGGGTGACTCTGAGTGTGGAGAGGTTGCACCTGGTGCGCGGCGGGCAATTTGGAAGCTGCTGGCTGCAGACTGTGAGTGGGGGTAGGGGTCCACCGTACGCCATCGTAACACTTTTAAGGTGGCACTGAAAATCTAACCCCAGCAGGACGGCAGCGCAGAGGTCGGGCAGGACCAGAAGTTTAAAATGATCGTACACAGTCCCGTCTACTACGAGTGTCACCACGCAGTAGCCGCCGATGTCCACCGACTGGGACTCGGAGGCCATAGAAATCCGCTGGTGCGCAGGCAGGACTGGGAGAGAGCAACGCTGCACCGTGTCGGGGTGGATGAAGCTCTCCGTGCTCCTAGAGTCAAAAAGGCAGATTGTATCGTGACCATTTACCTTAATGTCCAATGTGGAACTGGCCAGCTGGTGCGGTCTCGCTTGGTCCAGTGTAACGGATGCCAGCGTAGGGGTCGGTGTGTCGCAGCGGGTATCAGATGAGGCGGTGTTGGGGGCCTGCTGCGTTCCGGCTGTCGTCCAAGATGGCGGCGTCCATGATCCCCATGTGGCTGGAGGCGTCCAAAATGGCTGCTGTACCGGTGGTTCGCACATGGCCGGGGAGGCCCAAGATGGCGGCCCGCATGGCCCACACGCGGCGCTGCTGGGGTTCGGGGTGGCTTTGGCCCTGCAGACGCTAGCGTAGTGTCCCTTCTTCCCGCAGCCCGAGCAGATCGCGTTTTTCGCCGGGCAGCGCGCTCTGGGGTGTTTTGCCTGGCCACAGAAGTAGCATTTCTGGCCTTGGGGCACTGCTGTCTGGCCTTGGGACACTGCTGCGGTAGTTGGGCCGTTGCTGGGGTGTGGCTGGGGTGGCACGGCGCTATGAGGCGGTCCTACCGTGTCCCAGGCTGTCATTCCCCGCGGCGTCCACGGTGCAGAGGAGTAGGCATCCATGCCCCGGTAGGCTGCATCCAATGATAGTGCGAGTTCAGAGGCCTTGTTGAGGTCGAGGTCACTCTGCTCCAACAGTCGATGTCGGGTGTAATTGGATCTGTGGCCCGCTACAAAAGCGTCCCGGATAAGTTCCTCTGTGTACACGGCGGCCTTTACATCCTTACAACCACAGGCCCGGCCAAGCACAGACAGTGCCTGAAGGTATTCCACGGTCGATTCCCCAGGTTGTTGTTTACGACTCCCCAGAAGGTGCCTGGCGTACACTTCGTTCACTGGGCGCGTGTACTGGTCCTTGAAGAGCTTGATAGCGTCCGCGTACGAGGTCGCGTCTTGGATGACCGAGTACACTCGGTGGTTCACTTTGGAGGTCAGGACATCCAGTTTGTCCTCGTCCGATTTGATTGCTGCGGAGGCGGTCAGGAATTTTTCGAAACACTTAAGCCAGTGAGTAAACTTGGTGGATGAGTCCGCCTCCCGATGATCTAAGTCCAGGCATGCTGGTGTGAGGATCTTCTCCATTATAAAAATTTTGTTAATAAAATTGATGCGCTATCAATTACTCATAAAAGACTGAGAGTTAAGAGAGTAACTAAAGGCTTTTATTAACAAAAGAATGAAGGTCTGCCGCGAGTGGTCGACCGGTCCAGAATACAAAGGGCTGGGGAGCAGTCACCTTTATACTAGGACTAGTGGGAGGAGTCAGCCGAGGCATGTCCAGGCATGTACACAGTGGAATACAAACAGTGGTTTACCACAGTACCTTCATGGCTTACTATGCAGGGACCTGTGCTGCTTCGACGCCATGTTAGATTGTCAAAATATGATCCTTTAGTGGAGGAGGTGGAGCTGTTGGAGGCAAATTCCCAATATGCTCATATTCGATTCCAAGATGGGAAAGAAAGTACCGTTTCAATTAAAGACTTGGCTCCTTGTGGTGGCCAGCCCTCTTCTGAGGATATTAACAATAGTCATGATTTGGATAGTGTGGATGCTGTTACAGATACTACGAATGTCTCCAATCCGATTGCAGATAATTATACTTCTATTAGTCAGCCCTTGATGGATGTTTATGACCGTCCCAGTTTACCTTCTGATGGGATTTCTAATCCGGAAACCGTTGAAAATCGGGATATGGATAGCCTTCCTGCTGAAGATACTTCTGTGCCTTCTGGTGTGGGAGGGCAAGGAATTTCACCAAGGTTAAGAAGGTCGACACGAACAAGATATCCGGTCGACCGATTGAAAATGGACTTTTAAATTGATAGTAATGTTTTAAAATTGTTGAAATATTATATTATATTGTTTTAGTTGAGAGATACTTAATACTTATGTGCAATGTTATTATTTGTTGTTCACTTAGTATTGTGTCATGTAAACAGTTTTACTCTTGTGCATAGTTTTAGTTGTAAATAATTAATTATAAATTGTAAAGGTTATTTAGGTTGGAGTATATTTTAAAAGGAGGGGTGAATGTGGTGATTATTCCTTGTTTAGTAAAAGTATTGTGATTGGTTGTTTGTTAACTGCCTTGGGATATATGTTGTAATCTCATTGGTAGTTGATGTCACATGATGTGTGGTGGCCACCTTAAATTCAGTTCTTTTCCAGCTTTGGTTGGGACTGGATGTGGAAAGATGTGCTGCAGATTTTAAAGTTAATAAAGCCTAGCTTTGGAAGGCAAATCTATTCTTTATTTCACTGTGATTCTGTGATAAATTGCTGAATGCTTAAGATAAGTAGGTGGATGCACTGTCTGTTATGGCATTGAATCATACAGGACAAATGGCTGAGCTAGCTGGGCCCGGGTGGTCCTGGAGAGGGAGCGCGCAGTGTCCACTGGTACGCTTGAGGTCTTCCGCGACTGCTGAGCACCGCAGGGAATAGAATGTCTTATCAACACTAACAACAATAGGATTTAGCTTTAGGAGCTTCTTTTTGTTTTGTTGAAAGACAGATAGACTTGCATTTCTATAGCGCCTTTCATGACCACCAGACGTCTCAAAGTGCTTTACAGCCAATGAAGTACTTTTTGAAGTGTAGTCGCTGTTGTAATGTAGGAAACACGGCAGCCAATTTGCGCACAGCAAGCTCCCACAAACAGCAATGTAATAATGACCAGATCATCCTTTAGTGGTGTTGATTGAGGGATAAATATTATCTGGGACACCGGGGATAACTCCCCTGCTCTTCTTCGAAATAGTGCCACGGGATCTTTTACGTCCACCTGAGAGGGCAGAAGGGGCCTCGGTTTAACGTCCCATCCGAAAGACGACACCTCCGACAGTGCAGCGTTCCATCAGCACTGCACTGGGAGTGTCAGCCTAGATTTATTTGCTCAAGTTTCTGGAGTGGGACTTGAACCCACAACCTCAGAGGTGAGGGTGCTGTCCACTGAGCCACGGTTAGGTTAGATTCCTTTATTAGTTGTGCCTCTTTTTAAAAAAAAAAAGGGGCACGGGCAAATTTATTTGTTCTGTTGATGACATTGGGGTAACTCAGTGTCGTCCTTATGGATCAATTAAAAAGGCATACAAACATAGCAAAATGACGGACAGGAAACGACCCACTGCTCCATCTCACCTGTTCCCATATCGCTGTGTTGTCTTGTGCCTCACAATATGGACATACTCCACCCACCCGGAGCTACGTAATCTCCTGGGAGAGGCAAAAAACAAAAGACATAAACCCTGGTCGATTAGGGGGGATAAAAAATCTGGAAAACTCCTCTCCGAACCCTTTACGCGATCGAAACTATTCCGGGAGATCACATGGCCCCTGATTTTTATTATAGGATACCTGCCTCTTGTACGAAATGATCTCTGCCCCAGCCTTGAAGGATTGTCGATTTTGCTATCTAGTGACCCCTGCTGGCAAGTGAGAATGAGGGCGGGATCAGGATGGGCTGCGATGCCCTCCTTGGTCAAATATCCTGTCGAGGCTCATTGCCCAGCTTCACAAACGAAGAACAGCCACGTGCGCAAGGAGTGCCGCTGGTACCTAAAGCATCGTACAGAATGAGGCACCACATCTGGCAGAGGACCAGAGTAAATTACTGGACCCTCAAACCAGAGAACGCGGGTTCAAATCCTGCGAAAGGCAGTTTGAGAATTTGAAGTCAGTCAAAATAAATAAATAAGTACATAAATCAAGAAATAAAAAGCTGGCATCAGTAAAGTGGCCATGAAGCTGTCGGATTGTTGGAAATCTGCCGTCCTTGCCTGGTCTGACTCCATGACTCCAGTCCCTCACCAAGGTGACCCTCTCTTACTGTTGATTCTGCTCCCGCCACCCTTTTAAGCAGCGCATTCCAGATCATAACAACTCGCTGCATAAAAAAAATTCCCCTCATCTCCAACCTCTGCTTCTTTTGCCAATTATCTTAAATCTGTGACCTCTGGTCAACGACCCTTCTGCCAGTGGAAACAGTTTCTTCCTATCGACTCTATCAAAACCCTTCATAATTTTGAACACCTATTAAATCTCCCCTCAACCTTCTCTGCTCTAAGGAGAACAATCACAGCATCTCTAGTCTCTCCACGTAACTGAAGTCCCTCATCCCCGGTACCATTCTAGTAAATCTATTCTGCACGCTCTCAACAACAGCAACTTGTATTTATATAGCGCCTTTAACGTAGTAAAACGTCCCAAGGCGTTGCACAGTGAGTATTATAAGACAAAAAAATTTGACACCGAGCCACATAAGGATAAATTAGGGCAGGTGACCAAAAGCTCGGTCAGAGAGGTAGGTTTTAAGGAGCGTCTTAAAGGAGGAGAGGGAGGTGGAGAGGTTTAGGGAGGGAATTCCAGAGCTTAGGGCCCAGGCAACAGAAGGCACGGCCACCAATGGTGGAGCGATTATAATCAGGGATGCTCAAGAGGGCAGAATTAGAGGAGCGCAGATATCTCCAAGGCCTTGACATCCTTCCTGAAGTGTGGTGCCCAGAATTGGACACAGTGCTCCAGCTGAGTGTTTCTGGGCAGCCCATTGAAAAACTGCTCAGTTCGGTCCAAACCGGCCACCTTAAATCGAACCCTCTCATGGCCCCTCAAGCTCATGAGCAGCAGCCAGAAATGTCAGCTTCTCGGTTTATGTTTCTCAATCCCCCGGAAAGGTGAGCAACAGAATGAATTTCCTTTTTTTCTTTCGACAGAAAAGGCCCCTTGGAAGAAAGCAACATTTTCGGTCCGCGCGAAACCGCTGAAGCCACCGCCACCGCAAATGGCACCGCGCGTGAAGAAAAGCAAACGCAACAGCAGCCGGGACATCACGCCGTGGGCTGCGGACTCGCTTCTGGACACTTCTTTCGGTGCCATTCCACCGTCGCTGGAACAGTTCCCACGTCGAGCCGGGCCTCCGCTCCGCCTGCCGTGCGGCGCCATCAAGCCTTGGTGTGGCGTTTCCAGGGATCCCACGGCGGAGAGCAGAAACCAGGAGAGACACCAAGGAACAGGAAGCAGCGCAGGGCAGCAGTCCCTCCAAGCCGTGGCTGAGGGCCTGACGGAGGCCAAGGCCTTCCCAACCCAGAGAAGCAGAAAGGACGGCTGGTGCCGGAGGAGGCTGAGGGACAAACTGCGGGGAGGCACGAAGCTGCCGCCAGTCCAGAGCATCTCCAACCTCAGCTTCAGCAGGAACTACACTTTCTCTTTCTTTGAGCTGCCTCAGCACCAGTCGCAGCAGCGTCGGGCGCAGGGGACCCGCGCGACCTACCTCTTGCTGAAGCAGCTTCACTGCTGAACCCTCGCATGCCGCGCGGCAGTAGAGGAATTCCGTCCCAGCGCGGCAGAAACCATCTGGTCTTTTCAAATAACAACCGTTTCCCCTCAAACCAACAGGCCAAGGGCGAACCAGTCGCGTGGGTCAGTAGGATGTTTGCTCCCAGAGTATTTCCCACGGGTAGTTCCCAATCTCTGACGAAGGGTCACAGAGCTGAGGCGTTGACTCTGTTTCTCTCTCTCTACGCCGCTGCCTGGCCTGCTGAGTGTTTCCAGCATTTTCTGTTGTTGTTCCCAATCTCTGCCGGGCTGCCAGCAGTGCCACTGAGTGAAGATTAGAGCCAAAGCGAGAGTGAATAGGGTGCTGGGTGTATCCATAGGACAACTGATTATAAGACGAGGCACACTATTTGTCCTTGTACAAGACCTTGGTCAGGCCTCACTTGGAATACTGTGTCCAGTTTTGGTCACCTCACATGGTGGGCGATAGCGAGGCTTTGGAAAGGGGGCAGAGGAGGAGCCACTCCACTAATTCCCAGTTTAAAGCAACTTAGTTATCAAGATAGGATAAAAGAGCTGAGACTCTACACTTTAGAGAAGCGTAGACTTTGGGGTGATCTGATTGAGGTTTGTGAGATAATGAAGGGAATGGATTGTGTTCCAGTTTGTTCCAATTAAATAGGTTAGGGAGGACCAGGGGGGATCACAATTTAAAGTTATATGAAGCCAGATCTAGGTTAGATGTCAGGAGGTTGGTTCTTTTTCCCCAGAGAATAGTGGACCTCTGGAACAGGCTGCCGTCCTGTGCGGCGGATGCCGATTCGCTGAATTCCTTCTCCGCTCATGCACTGCCGTGGAAGATTAATCTGTGAAACCGGCAATCCTTGTTCAACAGTCTCTTTCACACCCAGCCTACTCACCAGAAACAGGCTCAGAGGGACAGACGAGAGCACTCCATAGAGTAGTGAAACATTTAATCCTTTACCTCTTCATTGCTGCATTTTTTATACTAACGGTGACTCGGGAATATCATTGGTGTAATTGGATAAAATGCCTGGGCTAGAGGCGACGACTAACCGCACACTCCGACCCTTCACACCCGGCCCAAACGTACTGCACAAAGGCCCTTCTTCAAACTGTCCGAAAGCCCCAGCCCGAAACGACTCGTCTGTTCTCTCCACAGAAGCTGACTAAGAACATAGGAAATAGGAGCAGAAGTCGGCCATTTGGCCCCTCGAGCCTGCTCCGCCATTCAATAAGATCATGGCTGATCTGATCTTGGCCTCAACTCCACTTCCCTGCCCGCTCCCCATAACCCTCGACTCCCTTACCTTTCAAAAATCTGTCTATCTCCACCTTAAATATATTCAATGACCCAGCCCCCACAGCTCTCTGGGGAAGAGAATTCCAAAGATTCACGACCCTCTGAGAGAAGAAATTCCTCCTCATCTCCGTTTTAAATGGGTGACCCCTTATTCTGAAACTATGCCCCCCGAGTTCTAGATTCCCCACGAGTGGAAACATCCTCTCAGCATCTACCCTGTCGAGCCCCCTCAGAATCTTATATGTTTCAATAAGTTCACCTCTCATTCTTCTAAACTCCAATGAGTATAGGCCCAACCTGCTCAACCTTTCTTCGTAAGACAACCCCTTCATCTCAGGAATTAACCGAGTGAACCTTCTCTGAACTGCCTCCAATGCAAGAATATCCCTCCTTAAATAAGGAGACCAAAACTGTACGCAGTACTCCAGGTGTGGTCTCACCAACACCCTGTACAGTTGTAGCAAGACTTCCCTACTTTTATACTCCATCCCCCTTGCAATAAAGGCCAACATTCCATTTGCGTTCCTAATTACTTGCTGTACCTGCATGTTAACTCTTTGTGTTTCATGTACGAGGACCCCCAGATCCCTCTGTACCGCAGCATTCTGTAGTCTCCATTTAAATAATATTTTGCTTTTTTATTTTTCCTACCAAAGTGGATAACCTCACATTTTCCCACATTATACTCCATCTGCCAAATTCTTGCCCACTCACTTAACCTGTCTATATCCCTTTGCAGACTCTGTGTTCTCCTCACAACTTGCTTTCCCACCTATCTTTGTATCATCAGCAAATTTGGCTACAGTACACCCGGTCCCTTCATCCAAGTCATTAATATAGCTAACCTGCCTTGTGCTTCCAAAATGTTCTGTTCCGCCCCTGCCCCGGTGCCTCTCACGTGTTTTGCAGCCTTTACACAAGCATTTCTCGCCAATGCCTCTCTATATATGGCATTCTTGCTGGGTTTTTGGACTGTTTTCCGTTGTTTACTCAAATTCCTCTGTCACGTGTTCTGACATTTGCTGTTGAGAAATCCATTTTATAAGATTGTATTTTTATGTGGGATGGGGGGAGGGGGAATGTTCCCGTTAATTTTTTTATGGGTGCGCGGCCCCTTTAAGGTGCTGCATGGCCCAGAGAACCGCACACATGTGGTTTTTCACATTGAAGAGCCGGCTGTGCGGGAGGTCCAGAGTGGCCGCGCAGCTTAAATGGAACATTGACGCGGGGTTGCGTGGGGGGGAATTTTAACCTCCAAGAACGAGTGGGTTTGGGTCGGGTGAGAAGATGAAAACATTT
Organism: Somniosus microcephalus; assembly: GCF_052327205.1. Taxonomy (NCBI): domain Eukaryota; kingdom Metazoa; phylum Chordata; class Chondrichthyes; order Squaliformes; family Somniosidae; genus Somniosus; species Somniosus microcephalus. The sequence continues at coordinate 226,583,796 of NC_140997.1, forward strand.
TAAATTTCAAACCCGACCCGAACCCGCCCACTTCCGGTTTTAACGGGGCGGGATGGGGGGTGGGGGGCAGGCATCAATCCGCTCTCGGGAGCCGGGTCGGTCGGTAACAGCTTTTAAGGAGGCGGCCTGCCTCCATTTTTTACAGTCTTTTTATTTTGAACCCGGCTGGCTGTCGGGCAGCAAATCTGCAGAAAAAAAATGAAACGCCGTCCTGCGGTAAATATCTGCGGGATGTGCAGGAAACCCGTACTTCCCCCATCCAGAACTCCGCTCAGAACACGTAAATATTGGGGCCATTGCTTCTATTTGCTGCAGATTCTGGGTAACAGGACATAGGTGTCAGACTTGGCTCAGCGGGTAGCACTCTTTCCCCTCTGAGTCAGAAGGTTGTGGGTTCAAGTCTCACTTCAAGACTTGAGCCCATAGTCTAGGCCGACACTCCCAGTGCAGTGTTGAGGGAGTGCTGCACTGTCGGAGGTGCCGTCTTTCAAATGAGACATTAAACCGTAGGTCCCGTCTGCCCTCTCGGGTGGATTTAAAAGATCCTAGGGGCACTTTCCAGTGCTCCCCTGGTGTCCTCCCTAACAGCACTGTGGGAGTACCTTCACCACACGGACTTCAGCGGTTCAAGAAGGCGGCTCACCACCACCTTCTCCAGGGTAACTACGGACGGGCAATAAATGCCGGCCTCGCCAGCAACGCCCACACCCCATAAAAACGAATAAAAAAATACATCCTTCAACCAATACCATCAAAACAGATTATATGGTCATTTATCTCATTGCTGTTTGTGGGATCTTACTGTGCGCAAATTGGCTGCTGTGTTTCCCTACATTGTAACAGTGACTACACTTCACAAGTACTTCATTGGCTGTGATGTGTTTGGGACGATCTGAGGTCATAAAAGACACTATATAAATGCAAGTCTTTCTTTCCTTGCTGTGCACAAGTTAAGTTCTGCAATATAACTGACCAAATAATTTTGACTGTGAACCGGGTGGTGCACTGTCCTTTCATTCCTGTTTGAATCCAACTCGAAGTCAGTCTTCTTTCTCTCGAGCTTTTTTTTTGTCAAGTGAGTTTTGAACGGTCTGAACCGGAGAGAAACACGTGACGGGCGGGCCGGGAATAGATCTCTGTAACCCACGAGTGAAAACGAAAGCTTCAAGCTCATACTGACAGGTGCCAGTGTGTCTTGCAATATGGTCAACTTTTTATTGTCTGTGTGGGACAGAGCCGGCGAATCAGTGCCACAAGACGGGACTGAGTAGGTTATACTGAGTGCGGGGTGAACCGTTAAATCGAGAAGCACAATCAGGACTCACTCTATCTTTTTCTCTCTGTCTCCGTCGCACTCTGTGTACCTCTCCGTCGCACCCTGTGTACCTCTCCGTCGCACCCTGTGTACCTCTCCGTCGCACCCTGTGTACCTCTCCGTCGCACCCTGTGTACCTCTCCGTCGCACCGCGTACCTCTCCGTCGCACCGCGTACCTCTCCGTCGCACCCTGTGTACCTCTCCGTCGCACTCTGTGTACCTCTCCGTCGCACCGTGTACCTCTCCGTCGCACCCTGTGTACCTCTCCGTCGCACTCTGTGTACCTCTCCGTCGCACTCTGTGTACCTCTCCGTCGCACTCTGTGTACCTCTCCGTCGCACTCTGTGTACCTCTCCGTCGCACTCTGTGTACCTCTCCGTCGCACTCTGTGTACCTCTCCGTCGCACTCTGTGTACCTCTCCGTCGCACTCTGTGTACCTCTCCGTCGCACTCTGTGTACCCTCTCCGTCTCACTCTGTACCGCGATTTTGCCGGCGCTCAGCGGGTTTGGAGGTGGGTCCGCTGTCAAAATCGAAATGATTGACAGCTGGTTGGGTGCCCGCTCCAAACCCGCCTCCGTGTAAGTTTCCAAAGTGTCGGGTCTGCGATTTCAAAACAGACCCGACACCAAGCGGTGGGGAGGCATTTAAGATAGTTAAATGCTTATTAAACACTTGTTAACTACTATTTTGCCAGCCTACTCCTATTTTACCAGTTTTTAAATAAGGTTCACGTCGTTCGGAGATCACGTCGGGTAAGTAGGTCGGGTTCTCTGTGTCTCCGCATTGCTGTAAATAAGTGACAGCTGCAAAAGTGGTATGAGAGCTACCATTTCACAGCTGGTCACTTTCCAATGTCAGAAGCTTGAGCTTTCAGGACTTGGAAGACATAAGAACATAAGAAATAGGAGCAGGAGTAGGCCAATCGGCCCCTCGAGCCTGCTCCGCCATTCAATAAGATCATGGCTGATCTGATCCTAACCGCCAATCTACTATCACAGAACAATCTCCTGAATCTAACAGAATTAGATACACGAAATAGGAGCAGGATCAGGCTACACGGCCCCTGGGCCCCCTCCGCTACTCACAGGGCCATGACCGATCCGAACCTAGACTCATGTCCAAGTTCCTGCCCGCTCCCCGTAACCCTTAATTCCCTTTACTTCTAGGAAACTGTCTATTTCTGTTTTAATTTATGTAATGATGTAGCTTCTACAGCTTTTTGGGGCAGCATATTCCATGGACCTACCACCCTCTGAGTGAAGTAGTTCCTCCTCATCTCAGTTTTGAAAGAGCAGCCCCTTATTCTAAGACTATGCCCCCTAGTTCTAGTTTCACCCATCATCGGGAACATCCTCCCCGCATCCACCCGATCCAACCCCTTCACAATCTTATATGTTTCAATAAGATCGCCTCTCATTCTTCTGAACTCCAATGAGTAGAGTCCCAATCTACTCAACCTCTCCTCATATGTCCATCCCCTCATCCCCGGGATTAACCGAGTGAACCTTCTTTGTACTGACTCGAGAGCAAGTATGTCCTTTCTTAAGTATGGACACCAAAACTGTACGCAGTATTCCAGGTGCGGTCTCACCAATACCTTCTACAACTGAAGCAATACCTCCCTATTTTTATATTCTATCCCCCTAGCAATGAAAGCCAACATTCCATTGGCCTTCTTAATCACTTGCTGCACCTGCATACTAACCTTTTGAGTTTCGTGCACCAGGACCCCCAGATCCCTTTGTACTTCAGTACTTTCCAGTTTCTTGCCATTAAGATAATAACTTGCTCTACGATTTTTCCTGCCAAAGTGCATAACCTCACACTTTCCAGTATTGTATTCCATCTGCCAAATCTCTGCCCACTTACTTTGCCTGTCTATGTCCCCTTGCAGGTTTTTTATGTCCTCCTCACTCACTACTTTCCCTCCCATCTTAGTATAACCTGCAAACTTTGATATGCTACACTCGGTCCCCTCCTCCAAATCGTTAATATAGATTGTAAAGAGTTGGGGACCCAGCACTGACCCCTGCGGAACACCACTAGTTACTGATTGCCAGTCTGAGAATGAACCATTTATCCCAACTCTCTGCCTTCTGTTAGATAGCCAATCCTCTATCCATGCCAGAATATTACCCCCAATCCCGTGATTTTTTATCTTAAGCAATAATCTTTTGTGTGGCACCTTGTCAAATGCCTTCTGGAAGTCTAAATACACTACGTCCACTGGTTCCCCTTTATCCACCCTATATGTTACTTCCTCAAAGAACTCCAGCAAATTTGTCAAACATGACTTCCCCTTCATAAAACCATGCTGACTTTGTCCTATTAAATTATGATTATCCAAATGTCCTGTTACTGTCTCCTTAATAATGGACTCCAAAATTTTACCTACCACAGATGTTAGGCTAACCGGTCTATAGTTTCCAGCCTTCTCTCTACTGCCCTTTTTAAATAAGGGTGTTACATTAGCAGTTTTCCAGTCTGCCGGGACCTTTGCCGAGTCCAGGGAGTTTTGGAAAATTATTACCAATGCATCCACAATCCCTACCGCCACTTCCCTCAAGACCCTAGGATGTAAGCCATCAGGTCCAGGTGATTTATCCGCCTTGAGTCCCATTATTTTACCGAGTACCACTTCCTTAGTGATTTTGATCCTATTTAGCTCCTCCCCCTCTTTAGCCCCCTGTTTGTCCAGTGTTGGGATATTCTTCGTGTCTTCTACTGTAAAGACTGATATAAAATATTCATTCAGTGTTTTTGCCATCTCCATATTTCCCACCATTAATTTCCCGGTCTCATCCTCTAAGGGACCAACATTTACTTTAGCCACCCTTTTTCTTTTTATATAACTATAAAAACTCTTACTATCTGTTTTTATATTTTTTGCTAATTTACTTTCATAATCTATCTTCCCTTTCTTAATCAATCTTTTTGTTATTTTTTGCTGTCTTTTAAAGTTTTCCCAATCCTCTATCCTCCCACTAGATTTGGCTACCTTATATGCCCTTGTTTTTAGTCGAATACTCTCCTTAATTTCTTTACTTAGCCACGGATGGCTGTCTTTTCTTTTACACCCTTTTCTTCTCAGTGGAATATATATTTTTTGGAAGTTGTAAAATAACTCCTTAAATGTACACCACTGATCATGTATCGTCTTACCCTTTAATCTATTTTCCCAATCCACTTTTGAGCTTTATGCAGTTTGGAAGTGTTTGGAGTAAACTCTCTATCCACTGTCACCTCCTTGGAGCAAGCTCTCTCACCATTGACAGATTGCTTCCATCATCTCAACTTCAGCTGCCGTCTATTCCAGCAAAATGCCCTTGAAAAAATCTCACCTTGGTCCTCTAAATCCCTCCACGATCAGCTCCAACACCAACATCACCAACCTTCTCCGCATTCACCTGATGCTGCACTGGACACAGGGCATCAGCACCCGACAACATTGCTGCCCGGGAGGCCAGCGATGGCATCACCATGGCCACACCTTCTCTACATCTACCCTATTAAACCCCTTCATAACCTCAAAGACCTCGATCAGGTCACCCCTTAGCCTTCTCTTTTCTAGAGAAAAGAGCCCAAGCCTGTTCGGTCTTTCAAATAGTGCCATGGGATCTTTTACGCCCAGCTGAGAGAGCAGACGGGACCTCGGTTTAATTTGTGTAGAACAAAAGCAAAATACCGTGGATGATGGAAATCTGAAATAGAAACAGAAAATGCTGGAAACACTCAACAGGTCAGGCAGCATCCGTGGAGAGAAAGAAAGAGAGTTAACGGGGGTGATTTTCATTCAGAAGTCGGGAAGGAGGCGGGACTACAACTTTCGGGATGTGGCCAATCCACGCGATTTTAACTTGATTGACCTTGTTGAGCCCGCCAATTAAGGGCCACCCGGCAACAGGTGACGTCACAGACTGAAATTTCATCTGTCAAGACTTTTTGACAGATGAAATATCAGTGTTTCACAGCTGTTTGAAGCTGTCAAACACTGACAGTCTTACTTCTAACCTGAGTCCTTCTCCACAGACTCAGTTAGAAATCTCTCCTGCACAGAAGGCTGCAGGCTGTCACTTTTGATAGATCGCAGCCATTCTGCTTTCTGTGCCAGTGAGATGAGGGACTCCCCAAACCTAAAGGAAGGCTGAAAAGGTAAGAAAATGTATGTAAAACTTATTTAATCACTTTAGACACACCAAACACACTTACCTTTGCACTCATGCACCCATCACTCACCTGAACACCGGACATCTCAACCCCTCTAAGCCCTTCATCCCGACGGTCCGCCTCCTCTAACTTGGCGTGGTTTGGAGCTGTCGGGAATCCCACACTTCAACATTAAAAATAGGGATTAGGCTAAAAATTGCCTGTTAACTACCTGTTAACAGGCAGTTAATTGGCACTAATCCCTTCCCGCCTCGGGGAGGCGGGTCCCAGTGCGGGGCGGGTACCCGCCTCCTTTGAAATTGGTATGGAGGCGGGTTGGGGGCGGGATGGGGTCGGGACCCCCAATTTCGGGAATCCTGATTTCGGGAATATAACCCCCCGCACGCCTCCAATCCCGACTCCACGGCTTAATGAAAATCGAGGCCAACGTTTCAGGTCGATGACCTTTCGTCAGAACTGGAAAAAGTTAGAGATGTAACAGGTTTTTAAGCAAATAGAGGCAGGGAAAGGGGGGAGAGGAGTAAAGAACAAAAGGGTGGCAGGAGAGATTAAATGTCAAAAAGGATGATGGTGCGAGGCAAAAGCGGGTGGGTAATGGGACAAGAAACAGAAGTTGGGTCTAGAGGAGGTGTAAATGGCAACAGCAGAATCATTACCAGCACCTGCTGTCCGAAAAAATGGGAGCAGAGGTCATGATCTGAAATTGTTGAACTCCATGTTGAGTCCGGAAGGCTGTAAAGTGTCTAATCGAAAGATGAGCTGCTGTTCCTCGAGCTTCATTAGAACAGTGCAGGAGGCCGAGGTCAGAGTGGGACAGGGAATTAAAATGGCAAGCGACCGGAAGCTCAGGGTCATGCTTGCAGACTGACGGGAGGTGTTCAGCAAAGCGCTCACTTGAAGATTACTGATCATATTTGAGGGCGAGAGGATATTAGAAGTCAGCTTGTTGATAACATGAAGAGGGAATTTAAGTACGAAAGAAATTAATGGAGTATTAAAGGGGAAAGGATAGACTACAGAATAATCTTTTGTGCAAAGCCCACTTTCCCCTCATGCCTCCAGTGTCCTGTACAGACATACAGGAAACTCTCGATTTACCGGCACCTAAATAACCGGAAATCTCTGTTAACCGGCAAAATGCAGGAGTAGGTTCAGGTAAGTTTTACTTCATATTAGTGGCCGTTCCTGGATCTGTGGCTGTGTAACCGGGGTTCCTGCACCTGTTGCTAAGCAACAGGGACGCTTGGTCTGTGGCCGGGGTTCCTGCACCTGTTGCTAAGCAACAGGGAAGCCTGGATTTGTTGCTGTGTACGGAGCTCTTGTACCTATTAACTATACCTCTCTGTAATCCAGACTTTTTGATAAACCGGCACCACGCCGGTCCCGGATAAAAGAGTTTCCTGTATATGAATGGCTTTTAAAAGTAAACCTGCTGCCTGATGGAAACCTGCCATTTAGAATTCCTAGTCCCCAGTGCCTCTCCACGTAACCCAATGGGGCCTGCAGATTTGGCCCGATTCTGGGAGTGGGATTTATCAGGCTGCAGATTTAAAGATTTATTTTTGAAGCAAGCAGATAAGTTCATGCAGCTGGTAGGATGTGGGAGCTGCTTTGCCCACTCCTGGTCAAGGAGTTTGAATGGGACGGGCAGCCCGCATCCAAAAAAAGAGGGAATATTGCTGCAGAACAGTAAGGATGTTGTAAGACTAGGATACCACGCACACTTTCACTGGCAAGTTTTGGTCGTCCTTCACGTCAACCCATCCGACCCATCTCCCCATAGCCAATTCAGGCAGAACCGAGACCAGACCATCACTGCGCCCTCTTAGCTAAGAGATGCTGCATGGACTAGGTGAGGGTAGATTGTGGAAGAAATTTTTAAGAAAGCGACAAAGGAAAGACGCTGGAACTTTCTCTGTGAGTTTGAGCACAAGATGTGAACTTATGTTAAGTGATTAGCAATGGATTAGCTATACATCACCAAGGCTTCGTCGGCAGCACCTCCCACACCCGCGACCTCTTCCACCTAGAAGGACAAGGGCAGCAGGCGCATGGGAACACCACCACCTCCAAGTTCCCCTCCAAGTCGCACACCATCCTGGAACTCCCTACCTAACAGCACTGTGGGAGCACCTTCACCACACGGACTGCAGCGGTTCAAGGCGGCGGCTCACCACCACCTTCTCGAGGGCAGTTAGAGATGGGCAATAAATGCTGGCCTTGCCAGCGACGCCCACATCCCATAAAAACAAATTTTTAAAAAATGCTAGGGAGAGGGATGGAGTCGGTGGATAGGGAACGGAGTTTGTGGCGGGGACTGAAGACAATGGCTTCGGTCTTCCCAATATTTACTTGGAGAAAGTTTCTGCTCATCCAGTACTGGATGTTGGACAGTGGGTCAGTTTAGAGACCGTGGAGGGGGTCGAGAGAAGTGGTTGAGAGGTAGAGCTGGGTGTCGTCAGCGTACATGTGGAAACTGACGGTGTGTTTTCGGATGATGTCGCCAAGGGGCAGCATGTAGATGAGAAATAGGAGGGGGGCCAAGGATAGATCCCAGAGGTAACGATGCGTGAGTGGGAAGAGAAGCCATTGCAGGTGATTTTTCTGGCTACGATTAGAAAGATAAGAATGGAACCAGGCGAGTGCAGTCCCACCCAGCTGGATTATCTGGTCATTATCACATTGCTGTTTGTGGGAGCTTGCTGTGCACAAATTAGCTGCCAAGTTTCCTACATTACAACAGTTGTAGTGTATGTGCCTTTAAGAGCCCCCTGTGTACTGTAATGCCGGTAATGGCCACTCGGGCTATATAAGCCTGTATATTGTGTTGTATCAGTTAGTTCACCTCCAGACTTTGTTCAGTAAACACCTGTGAAACTAACTCCTGCCTTCAGTGTCTCTATTAACACACGGACACAACAGTGGCGACGAATTGGAAACGGACTTACCTGCAATTCGGCAGCACCTCAAGGACATCGATTCCTCAGACGTCCAAAGTCGAAGAAAAGCAAGAAAAAACAAACTGTGGTTTCACCAGCTAGCCGAGCTGGTGGCAGGTACTGCAATAATCCTTCCTGGGCAGCGGGCTGGGGCTCCATCGGCTGGCTCTGCAGCGAGGCCAAGCAGCGAAGGCGGAGACAAGCAGAAACAGACGGGGGGGGGAGCACTCGGGAGACGGCCGGCGCTGCAAAGCAGGTCGGCGTTCGGACCTAGCAGGGGGGGGAAAAGTCCCAGAGAGTCCGGCAGGAACGAGTCTCCACCTGTTTAAATAAAAAAATTTTAAAAACGCGGAAAACAGCGTCGTCAGCAGCAGCAGCGGCGGGAAAGCGCGGGGAGTGCCATATTTTTTCTGCAGGAAAGAAAGGAAAGCGCGGGAAGCGCCATTTTTTTTCCAGGATGCCTAACGCTGGCAATATTGATGCTTTTGATAACGATAGAGGATTGGACTACATATGTGGAAAGAGTGGAGGTATATTGCACAGCAAATGGAATAGAAAATTATAAAAAGGCGTCAGTACTTCTAAATCTAATGGGCGCAAAGACATACGGGCTGTTACGAAACTTAATCACTCCAGCCAAACCAAAGGACAAGAATTTTAAAGGAAATTGTTGATACCCTACAGGAGCACTTAAACCCAACACTGCTGCTGATAGCGGAACGATTCAAATTCTTCAAGAGGAATCAGCACAAGAATGAAAGTAACGCTGATTACCTCACCGAATTAAGAAAGCTATCAAACCACTGCCAATTCGGGGCAGGACTGGCAGATTCTCTTCGAGACAAATTCGTCTGCGGTCTCCTAAGTGAAGGAACACAGAAAAGGCTGCTTTCTGAGAAAGATTTGACACTGGACAAGGCTTTCAGTATGGCTGTATCATACGAAGCAGCCGCAAGAGGAGCTGCAGAGATACAGCAAAAGACACAGGACTTCGGCACCCATGAAATGACACAGGGTTTCGAGAGATGTTATCGCTGCGGCAGATCCACCCATGACCAGAGGGACTGCTGGTTCAAGGACAAAGCATGCAGGCAATGCGGAAAGATTGGACACATTACACGGGTATGCCGATCTGGAAAAAAAAATTCCACGGACAGGAAAAAAAAAATCAATAAAGAAAAGTACAGAAAGGTACAAATGATGACGGAAAGTAGCTCCGAAGACCAGAAGAGCGGTAGCGACTCCGGAAACAAGAGACTAAGCTGTCTCAAATTACATAATGTAATTGCCAAAGAAGATTACCAGACCATTTGGGTTACCCTCACAATAGCAGGGTCCCCAGTTAAAATGGAGCTAGATACAGGATCAGCTCTGACCGTCATAAATCGACGGGATTACGAGCGGCTATTTCCGCATATACCTTTAAAAGACACATCCATTATCTTGAAAACATATACGGGGCAGAAAGTATACCCCAAAGGAAAAATAAGGGTGCCTGTTGTATACAACGGCAAGGAAATACAGAAATTGTATTTATACGTTCTACAAGATGGTGGTCCACCGCTGTTGGGACGTGAATGGATCAGGAAGATACGTTTAGACTGGCACTCCATTCAGGCACTGACGGTGACCAGTAAGGAAAAAAATGATGATGACGTCATACCTGAACGATTAAAAGACATCTTGGCCAACGCCAAGGAATTGTTTCAAGAGAAACTAGGAACCTTGAAAGGCATCACCGCCTCAATAAAAGTGGAAGATGCGGCAATTCCCAAGTTTTTTAAGGCAAGGCCGGTGCCATACACAATTCGTCCAGCAGTCGAGGCAGAGCTGGAGAATTTGGAAAAGGCAGGCGTATTATCCAAGATAGATTGGAGCGAGTGGGCAACACCCATCGTCCCGGTCATGAAGAAAACGTTGAATAATGATAAATCTGAAGAACAGAGAAAAATTCACATCTGTGGAGACTTCAAGGTGACTGTAAACCCGGTCCTTCACACGGTACAGTATCCTCTTCCGAGGATAGAAGATATTTTCGCCTCACTATCCGGAGGGAAACGTTTCACCAAAATTGACTTGGCACAGGCATATCTACAGATGGAGGTTGAAGAGGCCTCTAAAAAGTATCTCACGATAAATACACACAAAGGCCTGTACCAGTACAATCGACTGGTTTTCGGAGTAGCATCAGCTCCAGCTATCTGGCAAAGAGCTATGGAGCAAGTCCTCCAAGAGATTCCGGGGACTCAATGCTACCTAGACGACATCCTTGTAACAGGAGAAAACTACAACGAGCACCTTGCCAATTTGGAGCAGGTGCTCACTAGGCTGAGAGAACGGGGCCTACGAGCAAATCGCCCCAAGTGCGAATTTTTCCAGAAACAAATATCATATTGTGGCCACATAATTAATAAGGAAGGGTTGCATAAGTCACCTGAAAAAATTGAAGCGGTCATAAAAGCCCCAGCACCTGAAAATGTTTCACAATTAAGGTCGTTCCTGGGATTGATAAATTACTATCATAAATTTTTACCGAACTTATCAACTCTTCTGCACCCTCTTAATGAACTGCTACAAACAGGAGTAATTTGGAAATGGAGCGAAGACTGTAAACGTGCCTTCCATAAATGCAAAGACTTAATCACGTCCGAGGAAGTTTTGGCTCATTACAACCCATCACTGCCAATCAGACTGGCGTGCGATGCATCCCCTTACGGCGTAGGAGCGGTATTATCGCATAGATTCCCTGATGGCTCGGAACGGCCGATAGCTTTTGCGTCACGCTCATTGAACGCAGCTGAGCGTAACTATGCCCAAATCGACAGGGAAGCACTCAGCCTGGTATGGGGAGTGAAGAAATTCAACCATTACCTACACGGACAAAAATTTACCTTGTTGACTGACCATCAACCCCTCATCTCCATATTCAACCCTAAAAAGGGTGTTCCCATTATGACAGCGCAAAGGCTACAGAGATGGTCCCTTTTTCTAGGGGCACACCAATATGACATGGAATACAAAGGATCAAAACAGCATGGGAATGCTGACGGTTTATCGCGCCTACCATTGCCAACGGTAGAAGAGGCACCTACAGTAGACCCAGCGGAGATGTTCCACTCTACCAGTAACAAATTCTGCCATTGAAAGGGAAACGAGAAATGACCCGACTCTCTCACGGGTCTACGATTTAACAGTGAAGGGATGGCCAGCACATGGCGAACCACTGTTGCCAGCATTCTCGCAAAGAGGAGAACAGCTGTCAGTGTGCCGAGGAACCTTGATGTGTGGATCCAGAGTGGTGATTCCACCCAAACTACAGGATAAAGTGCTAAAGGAGCTTCACGGCGGGCATCTGGGTGGAGTGAAAATGAAGAACCTAGCCAGGGCGTTTGTATGGTGGCCAGGTATCGATGGAGACATCGAAGAAATGACCAAGAGCTGCCTAGGATGCCAGAAGGTCCAAAACGCTCCACCACAAGCCCCTCGACATCCATGGGAGTGGCCCTCATCTCCATGGCAAAGGGTACACATCGACTTTGCTGGTCCATTTATGGACTCAATGTTCTTAATCGCGGTTGATGCACACTCCAAGTGGCCGGAGGTAATAAAGATGTCCTCCACCACCACGGAAAAAACCATCACAGTATTAAGGACCATATTTGCCAGGAATGGGCTGCCTGAACAGATCTGTTCTGATAATGGACCGCAATTTGTGTCCGAAGAATTCAGGAAGTTCTTAAAAAACAATGGGGTTAAGCACTACACGTCCGCCCCATACCATCCCGCCACCAATGGATTGGCTGAAAGGTTTGTCCAGACCTTCAAGAAGGCCATAAAGGCCATGGGTAATGAAGACATAAAACTTCAGCATAAGGTAGATAACTTCTTGTTTGCATACAGGAATGCAACACATGTGGTTACAAACCAAACTCCCGCCATGATGTTCTTCAGTAGAAGCCTAAGATGCCGGCTGGATTTGATCAAGCCAAACATCAGAAGGGACGTGGCGAACTGGCAATTTCAAGGCATGAATGAAAGGCCAACTAGAACCTTCCAGATAGGTCAACAAGTTTTGGCCCGGGACTACCGTACCGAAAAATGGCAGCCTGGAACTATTTGCACACGACTAGGACCGCTGATGTATACCGTGGACATTGGAGAAAGCATAATAAGGCGCCATGCTGACCAGATCATAGAGTCATCTGAAAAGGGACAACCTACACAACTCTATACGCCTAATGATGAAGTAGAGATACCCATAGTATCTACCTCCGATCCGGTGATACTGGAACCAGATGAACCCGACACTGGCATTCAAGCCGAATCAGCTTTGCCAAAAGAACCTACTACACCACCAGAAACTACTACACCACCGAGGCGTTATCTGGACCAAGTCAGGAAGCCGCCAGAGAGACTGACTTATAATTGATTAACTGCAGCAATGTATAGATTATTGTTCTTGTAACATGTAATTAATGATTACTTAAAATATTATGTACTGGTTGGCTAAAAGGGGAGGAATTGTAGTGTATGTGCCTTTAAGAGCCCCCTGTGTAATGCCGGTAATGGCCACTCGGGCTATATAAGCCTGTATATTGTGTTGTATCAGTTAGTTCACCTCCAAACTTTGTTCAGTAAACACCTGTGAAACTAACTCCTGCCTTCAGTGTCTCTATTAACACACGGATACAACAACAGTGGCTACACTTCAAAAAATACTTCATTGGTTGTAAAGCGCTTTGGGATGTCCAGTGGTCGTGAAAAGCGCTATAGAGTTGCAAGTCTTTCTTTTCTTTCACTGTCAAACTCTGCGTGCGTGCGTGTGTGTGTGTCTCCAAGACCAATTGCAATGTTTAAAAAGGAAAAAGTTCACTTTTTATTACAAACTACAGCTGGGATAGATCAGTACAAAGAAAATGGAATCTGTTCAGATCAAGAGTAGGTCTTGGATGTCTTGCTGCAGTTGTACAGGGCCTTGGTGAGACCACACCTTGAGTATTGTGTGCAGTTTTGGTCGCCTTATCTGAGGAAGGATGTTCTTGCCATGGAAGGAGTTCAGCGAAGATTCACCAGGCTGATACCTGGGATGGCAGGAATGACGTATGAGGAGAGATTGGGATGATTGGGCTTGTACTCACTGGAGTTTAGAAGAATGAGAGGGGATCTCATTGAAACTTATAAAATTCTGACAGGACTAGACAGATTAGATGCAGGAAGGATGTTCCCGATGGTCGGGGAGTCCAGAACCAGGGGTCACAGTCTAAGGATAAGGGGTAAGCCATTTAGGACAGAAATGAGGAGGAATTTCTTCACCCAGAGAGTGGTGAACCTGTGGAATTCTCTACCACAGAAGGCAGTAGAGGCCAATTCATTAAATATATTCAAGAAGGAGTTGGATATATTTCTTAAGGCTAAAGGGATCAAGGGGTATGGGGAGAAAGCAGGGACCGGGTACTGAAATTGGATGATCAGCCATGATCTCATTAAATGGCGGAGCAGGCTCGAGGGGCCGAATGGCCTACTCCTGCTCCTATCTTCTATGTTTCTACGTCTATGTTTCTAGGTCATGGCGGACAGAAATGATTGTTGTTACTATGGCGAGGTGGTGCGTGCTGAGCTGTGGGACAATGCCCAATACTGAAGTTCTCCTTTCAACAGTGAGATGAACCAGAGAGCCCATCTTCAGAAGTAACTTTGCGACCATGGCCACCTAGCGCCTGCCCCCGATTCTGGTGAGCTGTGATGCATGCTCCTGGGACAGATGGATGATGTGCAGAAGGTAGCAGCTTCTAACGGGAGTGCTGGAATACGGAGGATGTCTAACACCAGACTGCTTTGCCTTTTGACATCCCATTAACGTAAGGAATATGGTCACATCTGACTATGTGGAGGAGGTCCAAGCAGAGACATTACACTGACATTGGGCTGTCGAGGCTGCTCTGCTCTGTTCAGGCAGGTCTGGGGCAGGGTTACTGGCTGACTTGATGGTGGAAGATGGAGACCGACTTGGTGGCGAGGTACGGAACTCGCAGCAGGTTGGATTCTCAGAGCTGGCTTGGCGGTGAGATGTGGAGTGTACCCAGTGCTGTATGAAACACTTCTCTCATCGCTTTCATCAGCTGTAGGCGAGCGAACATCTGGTTGAACAAGTGCTCCAACGGTTCCTGTGGAGTCAGAAGTCACCTTTAACACGGAGTAGCAGTAAAAATCTGAGCTGCACATGGCGAGTGATCTACACTATTCCAGTAAATCCAGAGAAACAGATTATTACTTTTTCCTCTGGGTACCATCTCCTAAGGGCAAGCAGCAAGCCTGTGCTGCTCTATTAAGAAGGCATATGGGATACTTGCCTTCATTAGCTGAGGCATAGAATATAAGAGCAGGGAGGTTATGATGGAGCTGTACAAAACGCTGGTTAGGCCACAGCTGGAATACTGTGTGCAGTTCTGGTCGCCACACTATAGGAGGGATGTGATTGCATTGAAGAGGGTGCAGAGGAGATTCACCAGGATGTTACCTGGGCTGGAGCGCTTCAGCTATGAAGAGAGACTGGACAGGCTGGGGTTGTTTTCCTTGGAGCAGAGAAGGCTGAGGGGGGACCTGATTGAGGTGTACAAAATTATGAGGGGCATAGATAGGGTAGATAGAAAGGAACTTTTCCCCTTAGTAGAGGGGTCAATAACCAGGGGGCATAGTTTCAAGGTAAGGGGCAGGAGGTTTAGAGGGGATTTGAGGAAAAACATTTTCACCCAGTGGGTGGTTGGAATCTGGAACTCACTGCCTGAAAGGGTGGTAGAGGCAGGAACCCTCACAACATTCAAGAAGCATTTAGATGAGCACTTGAAACGCCATAGCATACAAGGCTACGGACCAAGTGCTGGAAAATGGGATTAGAATAGACAGGGCTTGATGGCTGGCGCAGACACGATGGGCCGAAGGGCCTCTTTCTGTGCTGTATAACTCTATGACTATCATCTCCTGCCTGAAAGAATAGTGCAGGGTGAGTCTGCTATGTTGTTGCTGAGGGAAAGGGAGGGGAGGTAGATAGTGACCCTCCCACACACTGCTTTCTCTCTTTCCCTCACCCCACCCCTTCTCTTTCCTCCTATTTTGCCCCAACCATAGCAGTGCATCTGGCCTTCACTTAACGGCACAGCCAAGATTGGCTTCTCACCGTATAGAGAGCGGTTCTCAACCAGCATCTTGCCTCTCCCTGGTTCCACCACACGGACTGCAGCGGTTCAAGAAGGCGGTTCACCACCACCTTCTCGGGGGCAATTAGGGATGGGCAATAAATGCTGGCTTTGCCAGTGATGCCCACATCCCATAAACGCACCAGGCTCTCCTGGGAAATGGTGTCTAACCTGTTGCCTGCGTTTGAAAAACCATGGCAGCGCACAGCAAACATTAGGTCATTTCATAAATCCACGGTGGAGTTGAGTGGAGCTGGGGGCTGTGGTCTGGAGGCTGGAGTACTAATATTCCCCAGCTCCCGGTGAATCAGCTAATGTTCATTTGACAAACTTCGAGCGAAATTAATCTGTTCGATTTTAATTTCCCATTTTGTACCTGTTTAGAATTACCTAAAATTTTACAGCACGGAAATAGGCCATTCGGCCGAACTGGTCCGTGCCGGTGTTTGTGCTCCACACGAGCCTCCTCCCACCTTACTTCACCTCACCCTATCATCATATTCCTTTCTCCCTCACACACTTATCTAGCTTCCCCTTAAAAATGTGTGATGACCTTTTAACCAAAATTATCGATTGGAGGAATTTCACTCTTTCATCTCCGCCCCACCACCCCCACGTCTTGAGAGTCATGTGGTTTGCTTGGCTCACGGCAGGTTCCGTGTTTAGGACTATAGTGAATCTGGACTTTGAGCTTTGCACATCCCACTGAAATTTAACTTCAGAGCTAGTGCTCGGCTCTGTATTTCACTGTTTCTCTCCCTCCCAATCTCAAATCCCAGCACCGTGGACTTTTTGTTGTTGCATAGAATCATTGAATAGTACAGCACAGAGGGAGGCCATTGGGCCCATTGAACCTGTGCCGGCTCTTTTGAAGAGCAATCCAGTTAGTCCCACTCCCCCGCTCTTTCCCCATATCCCTGCAATTTTTTTCTCCTTCAAGTATTTATCCAATTCCCTTTTGAAGGCTACTATTGACTCTGTATCCACCGCCCTATCAGGCAGCGCATTCAAAATCCTAACCACTCGTTGCGTAGAAAGGTTTTTCCTCACGTTGCCTTCGGTTCTTTTGCCAATCACCTTAAATCTGGGCCCTCTGGTTATCGACCCTTCAGCCAATGGAAACAGTTTCTCTTTATTTACTCTATCCAAACCCTTCATGATTTTAAACATCTCTATCAAGTCTCCTCTTAGCCTTCTCTCTGCTCCAAGGAGTTTGTTGGCTTGTGAATGATTTTTTATTTGATTAGTACTGGTGACCTAGCAACACATCTACGTGTTGTGAGAGGCACTGTAGTGATGGATGGTGAACCGACCGGGTACAGTGTCACTGTGTTAACCTTCACTTTCAATGAAACCTTATCCCCCACCTCCAACGATGGGCGTAAACAGATTCTATTGTTGAATCCGATCTGTCAGCGGGATCTTTCTCCAAAGGAATTTTTAATCAAATTGAAGAGTCAGGATATTATTAACAATAAAGGTGCTGGAGTACAGCGTAGAGAGCAGCCTTGCTAAAGATAGAATGGATCCGGCAAAGGTATTTGCATCTTTCTGACTGTAGCTAACCAACCCTCCTCTTAATAACCGTGGCAGCAGCGCTACTTTTAAGAGCAGGTCTCGTCATAGGCTCTCTTACTTTTAATCTGAATTTTTAAGAAATGCACTTTTTCGAAACTCTTCTGGTTCCTCCACCTTGGGCTAGGGATGGGGGCGGGCGAGGAGGAGGAGGAGAAATCAGCCAGGATTCGTGCTCCTGATTGCTGCTGCCACATTTATGATCAAGGCTGACACACAAAAATGACCACTTGGGTGAGGTATATGAGGGCGTCTGGTACCTATAGCACTGAATCCCAGCAAGAGATAGCACCTTCAGAAGATGGGAGAAATTAAGGGGGAAAGAGGAAGGGAGAGAGGGGGAAGAGACACTTAAACCAAAAATAGAGGAGAAGGGAAGTAAAAGACAATCCAAAAGAGGTAGAGGGGAAGAGAGAATTCAACCAAAAAAGGGAGAGAGAGGGTAGAGAGATTCAAATCAAAAGGGGGGGGGGGGGGGTAGTAAAGAAAAAGGCAAACCAAAAGGGGGTCAGAAAGAGAATTAAATTGGGGGGGAGGAAGAGCAGATGGAATCTCAAATAAAAAGAGAAACAAACAATCTTCAAATGGTGAGGTCAATACTGAGATTCTAGCTCTCAGCCCTATGAATGAGAGCCACCCACCATTGAATTTGATTGGACAGTACACAGTGACAGTGGAAGGATTAAGTTATAATATTGATACTTACTCCAAGGATGTGCACACGGTTGTAATAGGAGCTGAAATCCATGCTGAGGTTTACAAGAAACTTGCACACCTAAAACACAAGTTATAATGGGACGAGTATTCAATAATTAATAAAGAGTAGCGCCTTTCACAACCTCAAGATGTCCCAAAATGCTTTACAGCCAACAAAGTACTGCACTTTTTGAAGTGTAGTCGCTGTTGTAATGTAGGAAACGTGGCAGCCAATTTGCGCACAGCAAGGTCCCACCAACAGCAATGTGATAATAACCAATCATCTGTTTTAGGTGTTGGTTGAGGGATAGATGTTGGCCAGGACTCTGGAAGGACTTCCCTGCTCTTCTTTGAACAAGGCTGTGGGATCTTTTACGTCCCCAAGAGGGCTCATCCGAAAGACGGCACCTCCAACAATGCAGCACTCCCTCAGCACTGCACTGCAGGGTCAGCCTAGATTTTTGCGCTCAAGACCCTGGAGTGGGACTTGAACCACAACCTTCCGACTCGGCGGCGAGAACGCTAGCACTGGGCACGACTGACACCTCAACAACCTGCAATTATATGTAGTCCTTCCCAGGGGGCGAGGACACCGTGAAGGAGCTGGGAGATTAAGTGGAGGTGGGAGGGGAGGAGAGGAGGGGAAGAACAGTTGGAGAGGCTCAAGAAGCTTTAAGGGAAGGAGAGAGGAAGGCAGGGGAGGTGTTTTAGGGAGAGCATTCCAAACAGAAGGGGCGGTAGTGACTGAAAAGACCAGCCCTCAATGGTGGAGCAGATGATGATCCGCAATCTGGAGTTGTAGAATCGCTGGGACATAAGGTGTGGCTTTTAGATGCTGTCGTTTATGTACAAGACTTGATTTTTCTTGTTCAGTACATCAATGTTAAATAGACTGCATTTCAAGCCACAGGGTCATAGAGTCATAGAGTTTTACAGCACAGAAAGAGGCCCTTCGGCCCATCGTGTCTGCGCCGCCCATCCCTCCCTGTCCAGTCTAATCCCATTTTCCAGCATTTGGTCCATAGCCTTGTATGCAATGGCATTTCAAGTGCTCATCCAAATGCTTCTTGAATGTTGTGAGGGTTCCTGCCTCTACCACCCTTTCAGGCAGTGAGTTCCAGCTTCCAACCACCCTCTGGGTGAAAAAGTTCCTCCTCAAATCCCCCCTAAATCTCCTGCCCCTTACCCTGAATCTGTGCCCCCTTGTTATTGACCCCCCTACTAAGGGGAAAAGTTCCTCTTTATCTACCCTATCTATGCCCCTCATCATTTTGTACACCTCAATCAGGTCCCCCCTCAGCCTCCTTTGCTCCAAGGAAAACATCCCCAGCCTGTTGAGTCTTTCTTCATAGCTGAGGCGCTCCATCCCAGGTAACATCCTGGTGAATCTTCTCTGCACCCTCTCCAAAGCAATCACATCCTTCCTATAGTGAGGCGACCAGAACTGCACACAGTACTCCAGCTGTGGCCTCACCAGCGTTTTGTACAGCTCCATCATAACCTCCCTGCTCTTATATTCTATGCCTCTGCTAATGAAGGCAAGTATCCCATAAGCCTTTTTAACCACCTTATCTACCTGTTCCGCTGCCTTCAGGGATCTATGTACATGTACACCAAGGTCCCTCTGACCCTCTGTACTTCCTAGGGTCCTACCACTCATTGTGTATTCCCTTGCCTTATTTGTCCGTCCAAAATGCATCACCTCGCACTTTTCCGGGTTAAATTCCATTTGCCACTTTTCCGCCCATCTGACCAACCCGTTAATATCGTCCTGTAGCCTGAGGCTTTCCTCCTCGCAATTTACCACCCCACCAATTTTCGTGTCATCCGCGAACTTACTGATCATACCCTTTACATTCTCATCCAAATCATTAATGTAGATCACAAACAGCAAGGGACCCAGCACCGATCCCTGAGGTACCCCACTGGACACAGGCTTCCAGTCACAAAAGCAACCTTCGACCATCACCCTCTGCCTCCTGCCACTCAGCCAGTTTAGGATCCAACGCGCCAAGGCCCCCTGGATCCCATGGGCTCTTACCTTCTTGACCAGTCTCCTATGCGGGACCTTGTCAAAAGCTTTACTGAAGTCCATGTAAACCACATCCACAGCATTTCCCTCATCCACACACCTAGTCACCCCCTCGAAAAATTCAATCAGATTGGTCAGACATGATTTACCCTTGACAAAGCCATGCTGACTATCCCCGATTAATCCTTGCCTCTCCAAGTGGAGACTAATTTTGTCCCTCAGAATTTTTTCCAATAATTTCCCTACCACAGATGTTAGGCTCACTGGCCTGTAATTCCCTGGTTTATCCCTGCTACCCTTCTTGAATAATGGTACTACGTTAGCTGTTCTCCAGTCCTCTGGTACATCCCCTGTGGCCAGAGAGGTTCTGAAAATTTGTGTCAGAGCCCCTGCAATCTCCTCCTTTGCCTCACACAACAGCCTGGGATACATCTCGTCCGGGCCTGGGGATTTATCCACTTTTTGGCCTGCTAAAACCGCTAGTATCTCCTCCCTCTCGATGCTAATATGTTCAAGTATGTCACAGTCCCCTTGCCCGACTTCTATGTCTACATCGTCTTTCTCCATAGTGAACACTGAGGCAAAAAATTCATTTAAAACCCCACCTACTTCATCTGGCTCTACACACAGCTTGCCACTTTGGTCCCTAATGGGCCCTACCCTTTCCCTGGTTATCCTCTTGCCCTTAATATACTTATAAAACATCTTAGGATTTTCCTTTATTTTGCTCGCCAGTGTTATTTCATGGCCCCTCCTCGCCCTCCTAATTTCCTTTTTAAGTATGCCCCTGCACCTCTTATACTCCTCTAGGGCTTCCACCGTCTTTGGTCTTTTGTAACTGCCAAAAGCCCCCCCTTTATTCCTAATGCATTTTTGTATATCCTTTGTCATCCAAGGTTCCCTTTGTTTGTTGGTCCCACCCTTGACCTTTACAGGAACATGTTGGTGTTGTACTCTCTCTATTTCCCTTCTGAAAGCCTCCCACTGTTTTGATGTGGATTTTCCTATAAGTAGCTGCTCCCAGTCCACTTTTGCCAGATCCTGTCTTATCTTATTAAAATCGGCCTTCCCCCAATTTAGAACCCTGATTTCCGGGCCGTCTTTGTCTTTTTCCATGACCACCTTAAATCTCACCGAATTGTGGTCACTATCGCCAAAATGCTCTCCTACAGACACTTCCACCACCTGCCCGGCTACATTCCCTAGAATTAGGTCCAGTACCACCCCCTCTCTTGTAGGACTTTCTACATGTTGGCTCAAAAAGCTTTCCTGGATGCACTTTAAGAATTCTGCTCCCTCCAAGCCTTTCACACTCTGACTATCCCAATTTATATTGGGGAAGTTGAAATCCCCCACTATTACTACCCTATTATTTTCACACTTTTCTGATATCTGCCTGCATATCTGTTCCTCTATCTCCCCCTGACTGTTTGGGGGCCTATAGTACACTCCCAGCAAGGTGCTTGACCCCTTTTTGTTTTTAAGTTCTACCCATATGGCCTCATTAGAGGAACCCGCTAATATATCATCCCTCCTTACAGCAGTAATAGACTCCTTAATTAATATTGCAACACCCCCTCCCCTTTTACACCCCCCTCTGTCTCGCCTGAAGATTCTATACCCCGGAATATTTAGCTGCCAGTCCTGACCCTCCCTCAACCATGTCTCCGTGATAGCAACAATATCGTACTCCCATGTGTTCAACAACAACTTCAGTTCATCCACCAGGGTGCTTGACACTGTGAAACAGCCTGGGTACCTGGCATTCTAACGCACTTAGGCACGTGTAAAACATGAAACTAATGCAGTGCAGTTAGGTGAGTTTGGAAACAGTGGGGCTAATTGGATCGCTCTTGCAAAGAGCCGGCACTGGCAATGATGGGCCGAATGGCCTCCTTCTGTGCTGTAAGAATCTACGATAAAAGTCTTGAAGACATTTCAGTTTGAAATGAAAGCCCTTCTTCATCGGTTCTACTTACTGTTTCAGTGTTGACGGTCAGGCGAATCCCTGCAGCTGAACTCAAGGACTGTGTAGTCTGGCAAAGTACTTCTCTGAATGGAATAATATAATTGTACAGCAACAGCCACTCCCCCTGCACAAAGAGGAAACGGTGGTTACTCTTCCAGCTTAAATGAACATAACTTGAATGTTTAATAAAACATTTGTAGTGAAACATTTTTGTTATGAGTGAAGACAATTTTACTGATCATCGTTCATTCCAGGGTTCTGTGGTCCATTACAAATGACCTGCTACAGGAAACTTCCGATTTACCGGCACCTAAATAACCGGAAATCTCGGTTAACCGGCAAAACTCAGGAGTAGGTTCAGGTAAGTTTTATTACTTGCCTTCCTCGATCTGTTGCTGTGCAAGGGTGTGGCTGCAGCTGTTGCTAAGCTACAGAGACGCTTGAAACTTGTGGCCACAGGGTTTGTTGTTTTATACGGAGCTCTCAGCTCTCCGTATCTTTTACTATAGCTTTCGGTTATCCGGAATTTTTGATGAACCGGCACCACGTCGGTCCCGTCGGTGCCGGATAAAAAAAAGTTTCCTGTACTTGGAGTTACACATATTGGGAGGGTTTGCACAGTTCAATTGACAAGGTCCAAACAGGCTTGGGTCTGGCAAGAAAATAGATGTTTAGCCTGGCTTATACCCGCTGCTTTGTACATCCGGTTTTCCATTGCCGGAGCTGTCGTGTGCCAAGCCGGGGGGGGGGGGGGGGGGGGGACAGTCAGATCCCAGAACCGCAAGGTTAGTTCTGATCGCTGGACACTCCTCACTCTGGAGCCAGCTGTGGTCGCGGGGGGCGGGATGGTGGCTATACCCGCACAAGTTTCATGGTGAGTTGCGCCGCTCAGCTTGCCGTTCACGCGGGGCTCCTGGTTTATGCTGTCTGTCTGCCTGCCTGCCTGCCAAGGGCTCGCTCATGTTTGTCAATTGTCTAATGACCAACTGGAGACTGTCCTTGTTGGTGGAGGGGGTGTAAGTGGCTCTGGGGTCAAGGAGGCTGAGCAATTAAAAATAAAATGCTTTCATGTAACAACTTTCAGGACATCCCAAAGCGCTTTACAGCCATCAAAGTAGTTTTTGAAGTGTAGCCACTGTTGTAATGTAGGAAATCAATCAATGATTGGAACTTCAGATTCAGTAATCCAATCGAGGGTTAGGCAGATCTGCAGTACTCCAGGGTGCTACTGATTAACCAGCCAGCCTGGGTCATCAACAGGGCCGGGGGGGGGGGGGGGGTCTAGTCCATTCACTGTGGGCCGGGGGGGGGGGGGGGGGATGGTCTAGACCATTCACTGTGGGCCAGGGGAGGGGGATGGTCTAGTCCATTCACTGTGGGCCGGGGGGGGGGGGAGATGGTCTAGACCATTCACTGTGGGCCGGGGGAGGGGGGGGGATGGTCTAGACCATTCACTGTGGGCCGGGGGAGGGGGATGGTCTAGACCATTCACTGTGGGCCGGGGGGGGGGGATGGTCTAGTCCATTCACTGTGGGCCGGGGGGGGGGGGGGAGATGGTCTAGACCATTCACTGTGGGCCGGGGGGGGGGGGGGGGGGGGGGATGGTCTAGACCATTCACTGTGGGCTACGATTCTTCACATTGACTTCCAGAATTATCTGAAGCCCAATGTCTCAACGCGTATACTAACCTTACCAGGAGTCATGCGTATAAATTACTCAAGGGTAGGGCGAGGCTAGATGTTCGACGGGTCTTCTTTTCCTAGAGGATAGTAGACTGTTGGAACAAGTTGCCGGTTCGTGTGGTGAGTGCAGACTCTCTGCAAACCTTATAAAGGGGCTGGGTCCTGGCTGGTGTTGGAGATCGAGTCTTCTAAAAGGTAGGTGAAATACCAGGCAATATAAGCATGGCCAATGTGATCTCCTGGTCGAGTTTTCGATCGCCTAATTGGCCTTGCTTTTTCCCTGGTTTTTATGCCTCTCTGTCTGGGGGTTGGGGTTCTAATCTTCATGCTTCACGATGATGATCTAGACGAGGGAACTAGATGTAATATCTCCAAATTTGCAGATGACACAAAGCTGGGTGGACTTGTGTGCTGTGAGGAGGATGCCAAGAAACTACAGGATGATTTGGACAGGTTGGGTGATTGGGCAGAAGCATAGCAGATGCAATATAATGTGGATAAATGTGAGGTTATCCACTTTGGTGTCAAAAACAGGAAGGCAGATTATTATCTGAATGGCAATAGATTGGGAGAAGGGGAAGTGCAACGAGAACTGGGTGTCCTTGTGCACCAGTCGCTGAAGGTAAGCATGCAGGTGCAGCAAGCAGTTAAAAAGGCAAATGGTATGTTGGCCTTCATAGCGAGAGGGTTCGAGTACAGGAACAAGGATGTCTTGCTACAGTTGTACAGGGCCTTGGTGAGACCACATCTTGAGTATTGTGTGCAGTTTTGGTCGCCTTATCTGAGGAAGGATATTCTTGCCATGGAAGGAGTTCAGCGAAGATTCACCAGGCTGATACCTGGGATGGTAGGAATTACGTATGAGGAGAGATTGGGTCGATTGGGCTTGTACTTGCTGGAGTTTAGAAGAATGAGAGGGGATCTCATTGAAACTTATAAAATTCTGGCAGGACTGGACAGACTAGATGCAGGGAGGATGTTCCCGATGGTCGGGGAATCCAGAACCAGGGGTCACAGTCGAAGGATAGGGGGTAGGTCTTTTAGGACAGAAATTAGGAGGAATTTCTTCATCCAGAGAGTGGTGAACCTGTGGAATTCTCTACCACAGAAGGCAGTAGAGGCCAATTCATTAAATATATTCAAGAAGGAGTTGGATATATTTCTTAAGGCTAAAGGGATCAAGGGGTATGGGGAGAAAGCAGGGACCGGGTACTGAATTTGGATGATCAGCCATGATCGCATTGAATGGCGGAGCAGGCTCGAGGGGCCGAATGGCCTACTCCTGCTCCTATCTTCTATGTTTCTATCACAACTGTGTGGGCAGGCTTGATGGACCAGATAGTCTTTTCCTGCCTGTCATTTTCGTACGTTAACTAAACAAGCAGCAGAAAGCTAACCAGTGCTCCGAGCTAGTAAGCAGCATGGTTTCAGTTGGTTCAACTCCAGCAGTGCTTCCATATATGCTTTGATGTCTCTCAACCTTGACAGTTGCGAGGGTATACATATCAGGAAAGGATGAACAGGCTGGGTCTCTTTTCTCTTGAAAAATGGTTGACGGGTGAACTAATAGAGGTCTTTAAAATTATGAAAGGTTTTGATCAAGTAGACACAGAGAGAATGTTTCCACTGGTGGGGAAGAGCATAACTAGAGGCCATCAATACCAGATAGTCACCAAGAAATCCAATAGGGAATTCAGAAGAAACTTCTTTACTCAGAGAGTGGTGAGAATGTGGAACTCGCTACTACAGGGAGTGGTTGAAGCGAATAGTATAGATACATTTAAGGGGAGGCTAGATAAGCATATGAGGGAGAAGGGAATAGAGGGTTATGCTGATCGAGTTAGATGAGGAAAGACGGGAGGAGGCTCGAGTGGAGCATAAACACCGGCATGAACTGGTTGGGCCGAATGGCCTGTTTCTGTGCCGTATACCCTATGTAAGTTCTCCTGACTTGAGCAAGTTATGTGTCTCTCTATAGGGAGTATGTGCATGCCCCATACCTGGCCAATTAACCTGAAAATTAGAGCCAGGCCGTTCAGGGGTGAAGTCAGGAAGCACTTCTTCACACAAAGAGTAGCGGAAATCTGGATCACACTGCTCCCAAAAAAGCTGTTGAGGCTGGAGGTCAATTGAAAATTGCAAAACTGTGCTCGAAAGATTTTTGTTCGGCAGGGGTATTAAGGGATGCAGAACTAAAACGGATTCCAATTTAAACTTTACCCCGCTGGATATCTCAGCAACTTGTTTTGGAGACTCTTTAGCACGGTGATGGGTTCCAGTGCGTGTCAGGCACCCGACTGATTTAGAACTAAAAGTAGCCAGCCCCCTCATTACACACGGACAAAGCTATGAAATTTTAATTACTTCAAAAAAAAAAACACTAATGTAAATGGAAGACTTAGTCAAAACAGAAAACAAGCTTCAGAACATCCTGTGGCACAGTCAGGGGTACGGTAGCACAGTGGTTATGTTACTGGGCTAGTAATCCAGAGGCCTGGACTAATGATCCAGAGACACAAGTTCAAATCCCACCACGGCAGCTGGGGAATTTAAATTCCGTTAATAAAAATTGTCACAAAAACCCATCTTTCCTTCCCTAAATCTGCAGTCCTTACCTGGTCTGGCCTATATGTGACGTCAGGCCCACAGCAGTGTGGTTGACCCTGAAATGGCCGAGCAAATCACTCAGTTGTTTTCAAGGCGGCGGCTCACCACCTCAAGGGCAATTAGGGATGGGATTTCTAATCAGCGGGATGCCTAACACGCACTGAAACCCAATAAATTCTGCAAGATTCTCTCAATCACTGCCACCTTGGTAGATACACAGCTGAGAGGTGTCCCTTGAGGGGCGAATGGTAGGTAAGTGACCCTGTGTCCAACATTCCCCCACCCCACTCCGCCCCCCCCCGTACCCAGTAGCTCTACACGCGGGGCAGCTGCCCCTTGAGGAGGAGACGGTTTGCGGTCCGCAGGTCCTAGCCCTTTGTTCCTAATTACTGGAGCACATTTTAATTCCCATCAATGAGGAGAATAGAAAGGTGATCATGGATACAGTACCTCTTCCCCAAGCGCAGAAAAATTCAACTGGGATGTTTCCGGGAACGGTGGGTACAATCCTGAAAAAGCAAGGAAAATCTGTTTTTAAAAACAAACACTTTTTGCCACCTGAAGTTTAGTATTTGTGGAATCTGTGTCTTAAGATGATTAAAAGGGGTGGGTTGTACTCCAGGTAAATTCTACAGAAAGCCAGACTTGTAAACCTAAACACGGTCTGTTTCTTACTTGACAGCTATTTTTCTAAGCCAATGACTACCCTCCTATCCCTATTGATGCCCCTATTATCTCTGTATGACCCTAATTTTAGTGAGTTCTGCTATTACCCTCCCTGCTTCGAGGGTGATGAGGAAGGGGGGCAGGATGGGGAAAAAAATGACCGTGGGATTGACTTGTCTCCAAGATAACGCGCCTGATGTATCCTCTGCGGCAGGCCATAAGCTGATGCCCAGGCAGGTCAATGATACTCCAAGGCACTACTGACGATCAACCAGCCAGCCTGGCTCATCAATTGGACTTGAAGGAGTAGACTTGTCACTGAGAACTGGAATTTGTGCACAGCAAGCTCCCACAAACAGCAATGTGATCATCTGTTTTAGTGATGTGGGTTGCGGGATCAATATTGGCCCAGGACACCGGGGGAGAACTCCCCTGCTCTTCTGTGAAATAGTGTCGTGGGATCTTTTACGTCCACCTGAGAGAGCAGACGTGGCCTCGGTCAAACGTCTCATCGGAAATACGGCACCTCCGACAGTGCAGCACTTCCTCAGTGTCAACCTGGATTATGTTTGGTTTGGAGATGCGACCGTGATGATGGGTTTTGATATGTCAGACACCTGGCTGACCTAAAAGAAACATATAACTGTATAATTGGCAGATCCCCAGCTCCTTTGTTACAATGAAATCCAATTTCCAAGTCAGCCAGCAATCTAGTGACCCATCCGATGAAGGGTAACATCCTTTTCTATCTGATTAACAATTCACAAAGCAGGGACAGGGTACTGAATTTGGATGATCAGCCACGATCTCATTAAATGGCGGAACAGGTTCGAGGGGCCGAATGGCCTACTCCTGCTCCTATCTTCTATGTTTCACACCCTGACTGGTAAATGCAGCACGCGATGCTGCAGCGAGGCAAATGAACCCGAGAGGACCTGGGTCCAATGTTTGGTGGTTGTTGTTAGCTGATCAGCAGCAGCAGCATGGTGAGGAGAGCGCTGCAGTCGGTCGCTGCGTCCCCCAGACGGGGAAGACATCAGCCCAGGACCTCTGTTCCTGATCGCGATACGGTGACCCCCCTGGTGAAACGTGCGCCTGCTCCTCTGTAATGAGGACGGATAAGCCATTGCTGGTAACACCACCGACTGCCCACGCTCGTATGAAGGAGGGGCCAGATGGGCGAGGGACTGAGGACCCTCGTGGACCTCCAGCATGAGTCAGTGAGAAGAGAAAAGATTCATTTTCCAACCATCTGTGAAGGCTTCTCCTACTATGAGGCCGGTCGCAGTGCTGACGCTGAATGTAAATGCCGGCTGAGAAGAATCAAGATCCCCAACCTGGTGTAGGAACAGGAGTCGGCCATTCAGCCCCTCGAGCCTGTTCCGCCATTCAATGAGATCGTGGCTGATCTGCGACCTAACTCCATATACCTGCCGTTGACACATATCCCTTAATAGCTATGGATAGCAAAAAGCTATCAATCTCAGATTTAAAATTAACAATTGATCTAGCATTAATTGCCATAACCACTGTTTAATCCGCAGGTGCTCATTTCCCAGCAAAAAATAGCTCCCGTCAGTCACCAAAGAACTCGCTCTGAAAAATTAGATGATATTCTGATCGTCTCCTTCGCTATCCCACGATGATTAATTAATTACTAACTGATGGTTTATGAACGAATTAATTATTTTGGTGTTGCTCTTATTTGATGGTTAAATGCAAACTGTGGGATTTTCCAACTGTTTTATATACAATAATAAATCTAAAGCCGCATTTACATGTCTTAAATTCACAACGCACCATGTAATGGTGCAGAACTCAGACCGGCCGTTCCCAGCTCCACCATCCTGGGATTTTTTTTAAAAAATTTTTTTTAATACATGAAGTGGTCCCCGGGAGGATGATCAAATGGAAACCCGCAGCCTCTCGTGCGCCGCGCTCCCTATTTTAATTTTTATTCCTGTTGCCATTCCTGACGGAGGCGGGAGACTTGGGATTCCAATTGCTAAAAGGGAAGGCATTCAGAACTCATTCTATTTTTTAACGGGCCCCCTGCCAACAGCTCGCGAAACCCAACACGCGTTTGTGTTTACAAAAGTTGGGTCATTAAAGGCTGATGTCAATGGTCTGGAGTACAATACATCAGCCGTTAAGAGCACTCCTGTGAATGTAAAGTTGGTTTGAAAGTCTGCTCTAACCAATGAATCAGACTGGGGCTGGCGTGAATGGTCAGGTGAATCTACACCTCTGCCTTTATTCTGCCTGATGCGCTAGCTTGCCTATCTTGACTAAAATATACACCTGCAAATTCTGGGGTTAAGGAGAGAACTGAACGGTAATATGCCTGGCACAGAATAAATAAACAGGCTGCCCGATTCCGCAACCAATACTAAAAGATAGTAGCTCTTACCTTGTTGGACGGACTTGTTGAAATGATCAAATAACGTTGCGAGCCTGGCGCAGTTGTACATGACGAATGCTCCACTTCTTGTCCCTTTGGTAGAGATGTTGACTGCTTGCGTCAGGTCCAAATTCAGCTAAAATTCACAATAAGGGGCGAGAGAGGGAGAGGGGAAAGTGAATTTCTGTAGTGAACAACTTTTATTTTCCAACATGACTGTCGGCAGCTCCTTGGTCTCAATTTTTGAGAGATTTAAAATCAAATAGTTGTTGCAATAGGATGTTTTTTTTTTTTAATTAAATCAAATGGCTGACATTCTTCTCCAGTGAAGGAATCCCGAGCCTCTCAGTAGTGACACAGAAATACTACTGTCTCTAGCTACCCTAAGAACACAACATAAGAATTCGGAGCAGGAATAGGCCACATGGCCCCTCGAGCCTGCTCCGCCATTCAATAAGATCATGGCTGATCTTCGACCTCAACTCCACTTTCCTGCCCGATCTCCATATCCCTTGATTCCCCAAGGGTCCAAAAATCTATCGCTCTCACCCTTGAATAGACTCAACGATTCAGCATCCACAGCCCTTAGGGGTAGAGAATTCCAAAGAGTCACAACCCTCTGAGTGAAGAAATTCCTCCTCATCTCATCTGCGATCTAACTCCATATACCCGCCTTTGGCCCATATCCCTTAATACCTTTGGTTAACAGAAAGCTATCAATCTCCGATTTAAAATTAACAATTGATCTAGCATCAACTGCCGTTTGCAGAAGAGAGTTCCAAACTTCTACCACCCTTTGTGTGTAGAAATGTTTCCTAATTTCACTCCTTAAAGGTCTGGCTCTAATTTTTAGACTATGCTCCCTAGTTCTAGACTCCCCAACCAGCGGAAATAGTTTCTCTCTATGCCCCTTAATATCCTGAAAACTTCGATCAGATCACCCCTTAACCTTCTAAATTCAAGGGAATACAACCCTAATTTGTGTAATCTCTCCTCGTAACTTAACCCTTGAAGTCCGGGTATTATTCTGGTAAACCTACGCTGCACTCCCTCCAAGGCCAATATATCCTTCCTAAGGTGTGGAGCCCAGAACTGCTCACAGTGCTCCAGGTGTGGGCTAACCAGGGTTTTGTACAGCTGCAGCGTAACTTCTACCCCCTTGTACTCTAGTCCTCCCCCACTCAGAATGTTTCAATGAGATCACCGCTCATTCTTCTAAACTCCAGAGAGTACAGGCCCAATTTACTGTCCAAAAGATCATGAGATGGATACAGAAGAGGCGGGCGGGGGGGATTGGGGAAAGGGCCATTCAGCCCATCCATCTCACAGGAAACAAAAATTACAGCCTGTTACAGCCTTTGTAT
Organism: Somniosus microcephalus; assembly: GCF_052327205.1. NCBI lineage: Eukaryota > Metazoa > Chordata > Chondrichthyes > Squaliformes > Somniosidae > Somniosus > Somniosus microcephalus. The sequence continues at coordinate 226,614,406 of NC_140997.1, forward strand.
CTTAAATAATTCCAGAGTGTTTGCTTCCACTTCCAACCCAGACATCCATTTTGCTTCATCACTGTGTGAAGAAATAATTCCCGCTATCGGCCCTAAATTTCCACTGTCTGCACCAGTGAATCTGGATTTACCAGTTCTGTATCATTTACTATCTTTAAGACCTAGACTTACAGACCAAAGTAGAGGTCATCAATATAAGATAGTCACTAATAAATCCAAAAGGGAATTCAGGAGAAACGTCTTTACCCAGAGAGTGGTGAGAATGTGGAACTCGCTACCACAGGGAGTGGCTGAGGCGAATAGTATAGATGCATTTAAGGGGAAGGTTAGACAAGCATATGAGGGAGAAGGGAATAGAGGGTTATGCTGATAGATTTAGATGAGGAAAGACGGGAGGAGGCTCGAGTGGAGCATAAACGCCAGCATGGACTGGTTGGGCTGAATGGCCTGTTTCTGTGCTGTATATCCTAGTCACCTCCTTTCAATGATGAACATTCTAAATGTTGTCAAATACTATAACACCTGGTGACTTTTCTCTGCACTGTCTCTCGGGTGTGTGACCGGATCACTGCAGTTTTAGTACAGCATCCTCCATTGACTGGGAATGCCCGGGGCTTCCTCGTGGGGAGGGGGAGGGGAAGGAGTCGGTCGGGCCTGCTCGTGGACCAGCTGGCGCTTAACCTGGCCTCCTTCTCACTTTAAAAAATAAATAAATAAAGGTTAAGAATGATGGGTGTTGCAGCAAGACTTGGAAGAAAAGCAGAGGATGAGAAAGTAAGGGTTAAGAAACAAAGAATATCTTCCCTCGCCTGCCCCCAAACTACGTCATGTTGGATTACTTACTGGACTGCGGTGTGCTGTCGCTAACAGTTCAAACCGGATGGTGGCTGCGGTCATGTTGCTGATGATTTCAGCCCACGAATCCCCTAGGAAAATATGCAGTAAAACTTGTTAGAACCTTTAGAACAGGGGAAACAATTTCCCCATTGAGTCCATTCCTTCTTCAGGTAGCAATCCTGCCTACCCACTGTCTGAGCGTAGTCCTCAATCTCTTCTCTCGAGAAACTGGTCCGATTGTCTCTTGCACCATATAGTATTGGCCATTCCAGAGGTTTGCCGTGGTAACTTTTTCATCCAAAGGTCAACTGCAGAACAAATTCCACCTAACTTCCACTTCCTAATCCTAAAGGTCTATCTTTTAATGTGCCCCCCTTATATTTTTAAACCTTTTGCCTCAATGAACAATTTGCATCATCTTGTCAATCTCCTTCATAAACTTCAATGTTGGTTACAGAGATGAGCCACACTACTCACTGCCTTAACCAGCTGAGCCACTGAAACATAGAAACATAGAAGATAGGAGCAGGCCCCTCGAGCCTGCTCTGCCATTTAATGCGATCATGGCTGATCATCCAAATTCAGTACCCTGTCCCTGCTTTCTCCCCATACCCCTTGATCCCTTTAGCCTTAAGAAATATATCCAACTCCTTCTTGAATATATTTAATGAATTGGCCTCTACTGCCCTCTGTGGTAGAGAATTCCACAGGTTCACCACTCTCTGGGTGAAGAAATTCCTCCTCATTTCTGTCCTAAATGGCTTACCCCTTATCCTTAAACTGTGACCCCTGGTTCTGGACTCCCCGACCATCGGGAGCATCCTTCCTGCATCTAGTCTGTCAACTTGTGTTTCTTTAAACTGCGGTGCATAATATAATTCAATCCCCACCGACAAACGCATCTGTCCAGGAGCCTTGGTACTCGTGCCACTAACACTCTCCGCAGCGGCACTGGTTTTATGACCCGGCCAAAGAGAACCATGTTGAGACGTCCTATTGTCAAGGTCACTGACACCATGATCTAAAGGGAAGCAGCAGGGACTGGGCAACGCACTTGTCTAGGACACCGGATAGTCGAATTATACCTTGCACTAGGTTTCCGTACTTCATCACAGATGCCTCCTGCATTTGAGACCTTCGGAACCTGGCAAAAAAAAATTGAGTGAATGCTTTAATAGGTCATTTGTCTGAAATCTCTTGAGTTCTCTAATTTAGCCTTGCTCCAAATTATCAATGCTTTTAATGATTAAAGTAATTAAATACTACCAAAAAAGGACATTTTTAGGATTTGGGCTGCGTTAAAACTTTATTGGGCAGTATTTTCCGATGCCTACGGGTGTGTGCGGGCTTTACACACACCTGTAGGGACATCGGAAATGCCGGTTTCAGGCATGCACAGCGCATGCACTGAAAACCGTCATTTCCGAAATGTCAAGAATGCTCTTGACAGATCGGACGCCTGCCCTGGAGAAGGGCCTCTGTGGGGGGAGAGTTCCGCTTTCTGCAAAACCTCCGCCCGCTGAAAACCCTTAGAAATCTTACGCCTGGTAAAAGCACAGCGTACGGCCTGCTTTTACTAGAATAAGAGTTGAAAAAAGTTTTTTTTTTTAATTTCACTCATTTATCATTTAAAAATACTTTAAAAAAGGTAAGTTTATTTTTAGCCCCGTAAAAAAACTTTAATTACTTTTTTCAAAAAATTGAATTTGTTTAAAATATTTAATTTATTGTAATTTCAACTCATTTTAAAAATGTGATTTTTTAATTTAATGTTTTAGTGTTTTTGGGGTGATCTCCATTCATATATTTGACAGGTCTATCTGTCAAGTGTATGAAGGGAGATTCCCTTCTCCTATTGGCTCCCCATGGCCCACATATGATCCCAGGGACGCTAGCGAAACGCATGTGCCTCTGGGATATGCGGGCCCTGCGCATTTCCAGTTGGAGAGGCCCAGGAACAGCAGTATATGCACCTCGGGAGCCCTCAGGTAAGTCCGTAGATTTTTTCCAGCTCGGAGGCCTCCGCACGCAGGAAGCCTCCGATTGGAAAATACGGGCCGTTATATTAAGTAAATTGTCTACGATTGGTGAAGGAGTGCTGCCCTGCTGGAGAAAGTCAGATGCGGGCAGTACCTCCTACTGTTGCTCCAAGATGCCAAGGGCAGTGGGGACCAGCTCATTTCTGCATCTTCCTCCAAAGGGTAGGTTCTGTCCATTGTGGGAGGCAACAATTTAGAAGCCAGGAACTTCCCTTTAGATGAGAGTGTCTTCTCCTGCATTGTCAGAGCACCTGGACTACAGCTCACCTTCTCGGGCAGGCTATGGCGCCTTGTGTGCGAAGCCGGAAGGGAAATATTACTAGGTTTAACTCGTTCAAAGGGACATTTTGTGCCACTTTTAAATCTTGTACTACAGACCCTGTTTCTCCAGCAATTTTGAGTACTTACTGATGGTATTTCATGTGTGTTCTAAACTGTTCACCAGACTGATACCTGGGATGGCAGGAATGACGTATGAGGAGAGATTGGGTCGATTGGGCTTATACTTGCTGGAGTTCAGAAGAATGAGATGAGATCTCATTGAAACTTATAAAATTCTAACAGGACTAGACACAGGAAGGATGTTCCCGATGGCCGGGGAGTCCAGAACCAGGGGTCACAGTCTAAGGATAAGGGGTAAGCCATTTAGGACAGAGATGAGGAGGAATTTCTTCACCCAGAGAGTGGTGAACCTGTGGAATTCTCTACCACACAAGGCAGTTGAGGCCAATTCATTAACTATATTCAAGAAGGAATTAGATATATTTCTTAAGACTAAAGGGATCAAGGGATATGGGGAGAAGACAGGGACAGGGTACTGAGTTTGGATGATCAGCCATGATCTCATTGAATGGCGGAGCAGGCTCGAGGGGCCGAGTGGCCTACTCCTGCTCCTATCTTTCTATGTTTCTATGTAAATCTAGGTCAGTTCACTGATGGTTAGGACAAGTGACTTGTTATCATTTACATAATGGTGTTTTCAGTCCTCCCAGGATTTCTTGTGGAAAAAGTGCAGAAAATCACAGGCTTTGAGGGATATTGTGCTTTGTCAAATCGCAGTCTGGTGTCTCTTCTGGACATGTTTGAGTAATATTTGCAGATGCCAACAACCTGAATTTATATAGTGCTATTCACTTTATATATTTTTTAAAAATTCCACAGTGCTTTACAAATTTGGGCGCTAAGCAAAAGTAGGGGGGAAAAAAATAAGGTAAGTGTTTGAGGAAGCTTTTGAAACATAGAAACATAGAAACATAGAGATAGGAACAGGAGTAGGCCATTCGGCCCTTCGAGCCTGCTCCGCCATTCAATGAGATCATGGCTGATCTTCGTCTGAGATCATAGCTGATCTTATCAGTTCAGTACCCCATCCCCGCCTTTTCTCCGTAACCCTTAATCCCCTTAGCCTTCAGAAATATATCCAATTCTCTCTTGAAAATATTTATTGAATTAGCCTTCACAGCCCTCTGTGGCAGGGAATTCCACAGGCTCACCACTCTTTGAGTGAAGAAATTCTTCCTCATCTCTGTTTTAAATGATTTGCCCGCTATTTTTAGACTGTGGCCCCTGGTTCTGTGCTCCCCTGCCATTGGAAACATTCTCTCTGAATTCAGCCTGTCCAGGCCTGCCATAATTTTATATGTTTCGATGAGATCCCCTCTCAATCTTCTAAACTCCAGTGAGTACAAGCCCAAACTATTCAATCTCTCCTCGTAGGTCATTCCCGCCATTCCAGGTATCAGCCTGGTGAATCGCCGCTGCACTCTTTCCATGGCAAGAACATCCTTCCGCAGATGGGGCGACCAAAACTGTACACAATACTCCAGATGTGGTCTCACCAGCACCTTGTACAGCTGTAGTAAGGTATCCCTATTCCTATACTCGAACCCCCTTGATATGAAGGCCAACATACCATTTGCCTTCTTAATCGCCTGTTGCACCTGCATGCTCTCCTTCAGTGACTGGTGCACAAGAACACCCAGGTCCCTCTGCACTTCCCCATCTCCCAATCTATTGCCATTTAGATAATAATCCACCCTCCTGTTTTTACCCCCAAAGTGGATAACCTCGCATTTATCCACATTATAGTGCATCTGCCACGTATCCGCCCAGTCCCCCAACCTGTCCAAATCGCATTGTAGCCTCCTGACATCCTCATCAGAGCCCACCCCTCCTCCTAGTTTAGTGTCGTCAGCGAATTTGGAAATATTGCATCCAATTCCCTGATCCAGATCATTTATATATATTGTGAACAGCTGGGGTCCCAGGACAGATCCTTGCGGCACCCCGCTGGTCACTGCCTGCCACTCCGAAAACGAGCCGTTTATTCCAACTCTCTGTTTTCTATCCGCCAGCCAGTTCTCTATCCACGTTAATACTTTGCCCCCAATCCCATGAGCCTTAATTTTGCATGATAATCTTTTGTGTGGAACCTTATCGAAGGCTTTCTGGAAGTCAAGGTACACCACATCCACTGGCTCTCCCCCATCTATTTTACCAGTTACTTCCTCAAAAAATTCCAGCAGATTAGTCAAACACGATTTACCCTTTGTAAATCCATGTTGACTCTGTCCGATCCTTTCCCCATTTGTCAAGTGCTCCGCTATTTTATCCTTAATAATGGACTCTAGCATTTTGCCCACAACCGATGTAAGGCTTACTGGTCTATAATTCCCTGCTTTCTCTCTACCCCCCTTTTTAAATATTGGGGTAACATTAGCTACCCTCCAATCCACGGGTACTGTTCCCGAGTCAATGGAGTTCCGGAAGATGATCCTTAGAGCATCTGCTATCTCCAGGGCCACCTCCTTAAGTACCCTAGGATGTAGTTTATCAGGCCCCGGGGATTTGTCGGCCTTCAGTCCCCTCAACTTACCCAACACCATATCCCTAGAGATACTAATTTCTGTCAGCTCCTCCCTCTCATTAGTCCCTATGTTTGCCGATATTCCTGGGAGGTTATTTGTGTCCTCCTTTGTGAATACAGAACCAAAGTATGAGTTTAATTGGTCTGCCATTTCCTTATTCTCCATTATATATTCTCCCGAATCGGACTGCAAGGGACCGACTTGGGATTTTACCAGTCTTTTCCTCCTGATATACCGATAAAAGCTTTTGCAGTCTGTCTTTATGTTTGCTGCAAGTTTACTTTCGTATTCTATTTTCCCCTTCCTGATTAATCCCTTTGTCCTCTTTTGCTGTATCCTGTACTGCCCCCAATCTTCCGGTCTGGTGCTTTTTTTTGCCAGTTGATATGCCCTTTTTTTTGATTTTATGCTGTCCCTAATTTCCCTCGTTATCCACGGTTGAGTCACCTTTTTAGGTTTATTTTTATGCCAAACCGGTATAAACATGTTCTGGAATTCTTCCATTCTATCTTTGAAGGAGGAGATGGTGAGAGTACAGGGGTGTGGTGGCTATGGGCTCAGTTTTGAGGAGATGGATGCAGAAAGGAGACGCACGCAAGACCAGAGTAGAGTGGCGGGTGTATCTTCGATCGGACGGGGGCTGCAGAAGTAACGTGGAGGGGATTTGAAGACTTTGGTTCCGAGAGCTAAAATAGTCCTGATCACTCTTTTTCCCCTTTTAAAAAAATTACGGTACAAAAATAAACCGAAACCAGCGCATGACGCCGTCGGCACAGTAAATAGAGTTAAACGATGTACTGGGCTTTTACTGCTGAGAACCAGGTTGAAACCCAGCCCAGAGCAACAGGATAAAAGTCAACTCTCTTTGCAACCATTTGGAATATGAAATGCAGTTCTGAATGGGCACGGGTGCACGGCACAAAACTGACAATAAAACTGCAATTGCACTTAGGCTGTACGACGCCTGATGGGACAAGCTCTTGCGCTGGAGACTAGGCACATTGTAGAGGCAGAGCTGAGAAGCTAAACGCTACATCCAGCGGTGCTGTATCTAACCTGGGAGTTCTTGATGCTTAAAAAAATCCTGACTTTGAGTTAAGTATGTTTAAACCCAATAATTTACTCCCCTTTCTTTCGCTCTCGCTCTCTTTTCCTCTTCCCCCACCCCCCAGCTGAATTTCAAAATTGAGATTCAATTCGTTTTCAAACTCGGGAGTACGGTGCAGGTCTGATGTGATCAACTCTTTAAAATAACTTCTATGAATACACTGTCGGAGAAATTTTCTGCTGTACTGGGCAAACATGGAGAATCTAAAACCATGTGTAGTATGTATATTAAGGGAATCAAGGGATATGGGGATAGTGCAGTTGAGGTCGAAGATCAGCCATGATCTTATTGAATGGCGGAGCAGGCTCGAGGGGCCGAATGGCCGACTCCTGCTCCTAATTCTTATGTTCTTATACAGCTGCTTCAACGGGGCAGCGAGGGGGTGGGGGGAATAACTCGCCTCTATTTATGATGATTGCTTAACAAATTTTGGATTCACTTCCTCAGTCACGTGATAGAAATAATTGCTCTTGATCACAAGGCTGCCAACTGTCCACAGTTGCAGTCTGGAGACCAAATTTAAATCTTTATTGTCTAAATTTCCAACTTCCCCTTGACTTTGAACTGCCACTGCAAGACACCCTGAAGTATTGCTTCGTCCTTAAGAAATTGTTTGAGTCAGGATTCTGAGAGGCTGGCCTTGTGCCTTTTGAATTCTATTCTGATAAGACATTTTTCTTTAAAAAATCTTTCTTTACACTAACTTTGATAACAACGGGGAGAGAAACCTGGGCTTGTATTTTGTGTTTTCCTTCTTTGCTGTTCCTCTATAGACGAACCAGAGGGTTGTAAGGCACTCTGAGGGTTCAGTACTATCCCAGGACTTATCATGGTCAAAATCTAGGACTTTTTTAACAACAGAAAATGCTGGATGCACTCAGCAGGCCAGGCAGCATCCGTGGAGAGAGAAACAGAGTTAACGTTTCAGGTCTGGGACCCTTCATCAGAACTGGAAAAGGCTAGAGATGTAACAGATATTAAGCCGGTGCAGAGGCGGGCGGGGAGGGGAGGATCTGAAGGAACAGTCTATGCTAGGGTGGGAGGCAGGGAAGATTAAATGTTGCAAATGGGGATGGCAGAATCACACAGCCTGAAAAATGGGGCAGGGGTTATAGTCTGAAATTGTTGAACTCAATGTTGAGTCCAGAAGGCTGTACGTTGAGCTTCATTGGAACAGTGTAAGAGGCCGAGGACAGAGAGGTCAGAGTGGGAGTGGAGCGGAGAATTAAAATGACAGGCGACCGGAAGCTCGGGGTCACCCTTACGGACTGAATGGAGATTTTCCGCAAAGCGGTCGCTCAATCTGCGTTTGGTCTCCCCACTGTAGAGGAGACCGCATCGTGAGCAGCGAATACAGTATACTAGATTGCGAGAAGGACAAGTAAATCACTGTTTCACCTGGAAGGGGTGTTTGGGGCCCTGGACAGTGGGAAGGGAGGAGGTATTTTGTTACTGTATTTATGACTTTTTTTTCTCTTTCCCCCACCCTCTCCAGATGAATTCCAAAATTGGGATTAAACGAATTTTTAAATCTGGGAAGATAGTGCAGGTCTGGTGTGATGAACTCTTCCCTGTTTAACACCAGGAGCACTTTGCCTTCTATGTACTGCTGGGCAACACTGAAAGAAATAACTTGCATTTACTAAACACTTTTCATGTCCTCAAGATGTCTATAAACGCTTCACAGTCAATGAATTATTTTTGAAACGCAGTCAGTTTGCGCACAGCAAGGTCCCACAAACGGCGTGGGACGAACGACCAGTTAATTTGTTGCGGGTTGGGACTCCGCTGCTCTTCGAACGGTGCCTTGGGATCTTTTAAATCCAACCGCACGTGCGTACGTGGCCCCGGTTTAATCTCGACCAAAGGATGGCACCTCTGACAATGCAGCACTCCCTTTAGTACTTAATTGTCAGCTTAAATTCGTGCTTGAGGCTAGCGGCGCACTGAGAGTTCGTTACTATTCAAGACTTGTTATCGGATGCATGGTTAAAATTATGGAAGAGAACTGCAAGCGTTTTGGAACTTTTATTGTTTTCAAACAGAGCTTACTGTAATCTAAGCTAATCTATATTTTGTGCTTTATCTATTACGAGTTTTTGGCTTGAGCTAACAGTCTCTGTGTGGTGCATTCCTTCAGTTGGAAAGATTGTGCAAAGCAGTATGGCATACTATTTCTAAGAACAAACTTTATATCGCACCTTTCACGACTTTGGGATGTCCCAAAGCGCCCAATGAAGTACTTCTGAAATGCAGTCACTGTTATCGGAAACGCGGCAGCCAATTTGTGCACAGCAAGCTCCCACAAACAGCAATGAGATAATAACCAGAGAATCTGTTTTAGCGATGTTGAGGGATAAATATGGCCCAGCACAATTTCTGGTGCCTACTTCAGTGTTAAAAAGGTTCGCCTGTTATCCTAAATGCTTTGTGCACAAGGACAAGTTTTATTTCATTACACAGGCATGTGCTTCTCTGATGGAAGTTGATGTTTGCCTTGACCTCAAATAAAAAGGATCGGGGGAAGACAGCCTGAATTGTGACGCCTCCTTTTGTTACGCGCACATCATCAGCTGCAAAGGTGACTTACTGGAAGTACTGAACAGCACTGAGGTGAGAGTTTTCGCCAGTTATTCTCACTGGCCCACACACGAGGTGCCTCTGTGGGTGAAAGAAAAATTCACTGTAAATATTGGGATCCTATGAGCTGGGATCCAGCACCCGCAGGCTACTTACTGCTCCTTCTACGATGTCCAACAACTGTGTGCAGTTCTGGTCGCCACACTATAGGAAGGGTGTGATTGCATTGGAGAGGGTGCAGAGGAGATTCACCAGGATGTTACCTGGGCTGGAGCGCTTCAGCTATGAAGAGAGACTGGACAGGCTGGGTTTGTTTTCCTTGGAGCAGAGAAGGCCGAGGGGGGACCTGATTGAGGTGTACAAAATTATGAGGGGCATAGATAGGGTAGATAGAAAGGAACTTTTCCCTTTAGTAGAGGGGTCAATAACCAGGGGGCATAATTTCAAGGTAAGGGGCAGGAGGTTTAGGGGGGATTTGAGGAAAAACGTTTTCACCCAGAGGGTGGTTGGAATCTGGAACTTACTGCCTGAAAGGGTGGTAGAGGCAGGAACCCTCACAGCATTCAAGAAGCATTTAGATGAGCACTTGAAACGCCATAGCATACAAGGCTACGGACCAAGTGCTGGAAAATGGGATTAGAATAGATAGGGCTTGATGGCCGGCACGGACACGATGGGCCTCTTTCTGTGCTGTATAACTATATGACTCTAACACGTAAACCTCGGAACAGGGCGGCATAGTGTGGCAAGCTATGCGTCACGCCAATGATCCCTTCATAGTACTTTCAAACAACGTCCCCCGCAAGGTGCGCTGCCTCCTGCGCGGCCTGCCTCCCCCCACTGCGCGGCCCATTCAAAGTTTTGCGCATGCGCTGTATCTGCAATGTGAAAGTTGGTGAGCGGCCTGCATGGGACCTTACAGATGACTGCGCGGCCGCACAGCTTAGTGGGAACATTGCTTTCAAAGTGAGGGGGGGGGGTTCACTTCAGTGCCAAATTATGGGCAATGCAACTAGGTGCACTAGGAATGGGATTGAGATCACTGGCTTATTGAATTGGGGCATCTACAATCATCCGTACATTAGTCTTTGAGAGAGAAAAGGGTGCTCATCAAATTTTGAAACTGTTTGAATTTCAAACTCTGATTACTCTGAAACTGAAATAGGTATTGAAGATCCTCCACTCAGTTCAAACTTTAATCGGGCGATTCGAAAGCCTGATCTGCACATCTGAAAACATCACTTTAATATTAGGCAGTGCACGAAGATCAGAGGCCAAAAGAAATGGCTTGGCTCACAAACACCTGAAGGAATCATGCCAATGGTGTTAAGTGCCTGGAATAACCTGCCAGACAGGGTGGAACCGATGCAGACTTTGGACTTGGGAACAGGTGGAGGCCATTCAGCCCCTCAAACCTGTTCCGCCATTCAGTGAGATCATGACTGATCTGCGACCTAACTCCATATACAGTAAACTCTTTCGTATCCGGTACCTACTGGACCGGGATGGTGCCAGTTGATTAAAAATTCCGGATAACGGAGAGGTATACCTACCGAGGCAATTTATAAATCAGCCGACCTTAGACCAGAAGGTGGTAATTCTGTGGGGGTGTTCCGAACTCAGGAGGGGAGGTGGGACACGGAGTGGCAATGGCCCAAGCTGGTTTGGTAAAAGCTGAAGGAGCCACCTGCTTATTCTGACCCCACAAATATACAGTAAAACGTCCCTTAGTGCCATGTTTCAACGCCGCACGTGGAATAAACATGCAGTTAGAATGTGCTTTAATCAGAATACAATTTTGCCGGTTATTAAAGAATTCCGGATGATTAAGTGCCGTTTAAACAAGAGTTTACTGTACCCGCCTTTGGCCATATCCTATAATACCTTTTGGTTAACAAAAATCCTATCAATCTCCAATTTAAAATTAACAATTGACCTAGCATCAACTGCCGTTTGAGTTCCAAACTTTGTGTATAGAAGTGTTTCCTAACTTCACTCCTGCGCGGCCTGCCTCTCCCACTGCACGGCCCAGTCAAACCTCCGTTCACTCCGTGAGGACATAAGAAATAGGAGCAGGAGAAGGCCATTTGGCCCCTCGAGCCTGCTCTGCCATTCAATAAGATCATGGCTGATCTTCTACCTCAACTCCACCTTCCCGCCCGAACCCCATATCCCTTGATTCCCTTAATATCCAAAAATCTATCGATCTCTGAAGCATGATCCCGAGCTTCCAGTCGCCAGTCACTTTAATTCTCCGCTCCACTTCCACTCTGACCTCAGGCTCTTACAGTTCCAATGTAGCTCAACGTAAGCTCGAGGAACAGCACCTCATCTTTCGATTAGGCACTTTACAGCCTTCTGGACTCAACATCGAGTCCAACAATTTCAGATCATAACCGCTGCCCCCATTTTTTCACATGGCAGCTGTTGATGATTTTGCCATCCCCATTTACACCTCTTCTAGACTCATCTTTTGTTTCTTCACTTGTCCCATGACCATCTCCTTTTGCCTTGTACAATCGTACTTTTTGTCATTTAATCTCTCCTGCCATCCACCCTAGCACACCTTCCCTTTTGTTCTTTCCCCCCCTCCCCCTTTCCCGGCCTCTGCACTTTGCTTAAAACCTGTTACATCTCTAACCTTTTCCAGTTCTGACGAAAGGTCATCGACCTGAAACGTTAACTCTGTTTCTCTTCCCCACAGACGCTGCCTGACCTGCTGAGTATTTCCAGCATTTTTCTGTTTTTATTTTTATTCTATTTCCATCACTTCCGACTTATCATTGCGTAACTCAACATCGAGTTCAACAATTTCAGACCATAACCTCGGCCCCTATTTTTTCATATGGCAGCTGTTGATGATTCTGCCATTCCCATTTACACCTCTTCTAGACCCATCTTTTGTTGTTTCTTCACTTGTCCCATTACCATCTCCCTTTGCCTTGCACCATCATCCCTTGTCATTTAATCTCTCCTGCCTTCCAGCCTATCACACACCTTCCCTTTTGTTCTTTCCCCTCCCCCCTTTCTCTGCCTGCTTAAAATCTGTTACATCTCTAACTTTTTCCGGTTCTGACAAAAGGTCATCGACCTGAAACGTTAACTCTGTTTCTCTCTCCACAGATGCTGCCTGACCCACTGAGTATTTTCAGCATTTTCTGTTTTTATTTCACTCCTGAAATGCTTGGTTCTAATTTTTAGACTATGCCCCTTAGTCCTAGACTCCCCAACCAGCGGAAACGGTTTCTCTCTATCTACCCTATCGGTTCCCCTTAATATCTTGAAAACTTTAATCAAATCACCCCTTAATCCTCTGCAGTTTACTGCTGTACCCAAGAACAGGAGCTGGCCATTCAGCCCCTCGAGCCTGTTCCGCCATCGAATTAGCTCATGGCTTATCTGCACCTGTCTGACTCACCTGAGTCACTTGATCTATCCCGGTATTCAGTATTTGCCAGAGCAAGTCAATCTTCTGCTGCTGAAACTCCTCCTCGCAACCCACCACATGGATCACCACACACTGCTCCGAATCCTCCTGAGACTCGAAACACATTCTAGTTATTTTTGAAAACATTTATACATCTGGCTTCATTTTAATCATAGAATCACACAGCACAGAAGGAGGCCATTCAGCCCATCGTGCTTGTGCTGGCTCTTTGAAAGAGCTCTCCAATTAGTCCCACTCCCCTGACCTTTCCCCCCCCCCCCTCCCCCAACAGCCCTGCAAATTTTTCCCCTTTTCAAGTATTTATCCAATTCCCTTTTGAATTTACTATTGAATCGGCTTCCACCGCCCTTTCAGGCAGTGCATTCCAGATCATCATAACTCGCAGCATTAAAAAAAATGCTCCTCATCCGGTCTCTGGTTCTGCCAATTACTGTAAATCTGTGGTTTCTGGTTACCATTATAATGTAAAATAAGGGTTTTATTTTGACAAATCTATGACCCTGTTCCAGTGTGCCAGGTACCACATCTAATTGAAAGCTTTGGTGGGCCCGTCTTTACTAGTGTCACTAATGGCAGTAATTTATACCCGGTTGCTGGCAATCTCTTCCTGTGGAGACCCTCGGCTCTACAGCATGGCTTGTTTAGATCTGGAACAGTTCTGCATCACTGCTTTGCTCGGTTTGCTGAGTGCAGCTAAGACCGATGGGATGAACATTCACATTCGTGTGTGCGCGCGTGCATCGCTAAGCTCTTGGGCCTTGTGAACCCACAGTATCTGGGAGTTTCCAGGACAAAACTATCCATAATTTAACACCGAATGGCAGTGTCACCCACAGGGAGAGCTGGTGCAGAAACTGAAAATATTACAGTGACGCAGCAGGTAATGCTGTTCTGAGGTGGACGTTGAATCAGTGGAGGGAGCTTTATGCTGTATCTGACCGACGCTATAGCAAACTTGGATATGCTTTGTTCTGATACTAAATGTCATAAGGAGAAGTGTCGCACTGGCATCCCTCAGCAAACAGACTTGTAGGTTAGAACAGGAATCAATGGGAAACATTTCAGCCTTTGGAGCATGTAGGCTATGCTTACACTAACCTGTAAGATTGTGTGTTGAAGCTCTGCTATCTGTCTCAAGGCTTCTTCCTGCACTGTACAAAGCAGAATCAATTATACTAGTTTAACATCTGAAAGTGCCACCGAGTAAATACCTTTCCCAGCTCCTATACAGAAAGAATGCTGTGCCTTAGCCATTGGCTTATTGCTTTTAAATGATCCATTCAGTATAGACTGACCCAAACATAACTCCATTTTAAAAACAGACTCCACAACACATCGTAAATTGAATGGCTTTACGTCACTGAAAGACAGACTGACTTGCATTTATATAGCGCCTTTCACCACCTCTGGACGTCCCAAAGCGCTTTACAGCCAATGAAGTACTTTTTGAAGTGTAGTCGCTGTTGTAATGTAGGAAACGTAGCAGCCAATTTGCACACAGCAAGCTCCCACAAACAGCAATGTGATACTGACCAGCTAATGATGTTGATTGAGGGATAAATGTTGGCCAGGATATCAGGGATATCTCCCCTGCTCTTCATCAAAATAGTGCCATGGGTTTTTTACGTCTATCGGACAGGGCAGAGAACGCCTCGGTTTAATATCTCAGACGACACCTCCGACAGTGCAGCGCTCCCTCAGTAGTGGCGTTGGGAGTGCCAGCCTAGATTTTTGTGCTCAAGTCCTGGAGTGGGACTTGAACCCACGACCTTCTGACTCCGAGGCGAGTGTGCTGCCCACTGAGCCACGGCTGACACTGTGCTGGTTCACATTGCTGCTACAGAGGAAGTAATAGGTAAGCTTAAACAAAATGTCCAGTCCAATCCAGCAGATTTGCGGTTACATAGAAGATAGGAGCAGGAGTGGGCCATTCGGCCCCTCGAGCCCGCTCCACCATTCAATGAGTTCATGGCTGATCATTTTATCGGTACCTGGGAAAACTTAAAGGCTTGTTGTCTGATCTTCTCTCACCTCCAACTTCTCCTTGTTGCAGCCGTCCTTGTGTTTTATATTTTGACACAGCCATGGTTATTGCTCTTCTGAGCCTTCCTCTTTTGTCCCTTCGAAGCTCCAATTACACAATCCCATATCCACGTCCTCTCTATACTGAAATCAAGACTTATCACACGGTTTCCTACTCTTTCCCAGGATCTAAAAAATGGAACTCTTTGCTTCGCCTCAGTCTCTATCTCCTCCGAACACCTGCAGGTTTTAAAATCTAAACTGGGCTTCACCGAACCCTACTTATTGACATACGCCATTGTCTATTCTCTTTTTATTTCCAATCTTGGTGCTGTCCTGCACTAAGAAATGTGTCCCTTCATCTGGAAATCTCAACTTAAAGCTTAAACTTAGTGAGTTTACAGATACCACCACAACTTGATGCAAAGGAAGTTTAATTTTAATAGGATCAGAAGTGTAGATAAGATTTAAGATATCGATCACAGTTTTAGTTGAGTGTACAATGATACTGCCTAGGAGAGAAGAAAAAACTTGCATTTATATAGCGCTTTTCACGACCTCGGGACATCTCTAAGCGCTTCAAGTCAATGAAGTGCAATCACTGTTGCAGAGAAACGTAGCAGCCAATTTGTGCACAGCAAGGTCCCACAAATAGCAAAGAGGTAAATGCCCAGATAATCTGTTTCTTACAGCGTCAACTGTGGCTCAGTTGGTGGCACCCTCGCCTCAGTACTCGGAGTGCTGCACTGTCGGAGGGGCAGTACTGAGGGAGCGCTGCACTGTCGGAGGGACAGTACTGAGGGAGCGCTGCACTGTCGGAGGGACAGTGCTGAGGGAGCGCTGCACTGTCGGAGGGACAGTACTGAGGGAGTGCGACACTGTCGGAGGGGCAGTACGGAGGGAGCGCTGCACTGTCGGAGGGGCAGTACTGAGGGTGTGCTGCACTGTCGGAGGGGCAGTGCTGAGGGAGTGCGACACTGTCGGAGGGGCAGTACGGAGGGAGCGCTGCACTGTCGGAGGGGCAGTACTGAGGGTGTGCTGCACTGTCGGAGGGGCAGTACTGAGGGAGTGCTGCACTGTCGGAGGGGCAGTACTGAGGGAGTGCTGCACTGTCGGAGGGGCAGTACTGAGGGAGTGCTGCACTGTCAGAGGTGCCCTCTTTCGGATGAGACGTTAAACCGAGGTCCCCGTCTGCTCTCTCAGGTGGACGTAAAAGATCCCATGGCACTATTTCGAAGAAGAGCAGGGGAGTTCTCCCCGGTGTCCCTGCCAATATTTATCTCTCAACCAGTATCACTAAAACAGATTATCTGGTCATTATCACATTGCTGTTTGTGGGAGCTTGCTGTGCGCAAATTGGCTGCCGTGTTTCCTACATTACAACAGTGACTACATTTCAAAAAGTACTTCATTGGCTGTAAAGCGCTTTGGGACGTCCGGCAGTTGTGAAAAGCGCTACAGGAAACTTTTTTTTATCCGGCACCGACGTGGTGCCGGTTCATCAAAAATTCCAGATAACCGAAAGCTATAGTAAAAGATAGGGAGAGCTGACAGCTCCGTATAAAGCAACAAACCCTGTTGCTTAGCAACAAGTGCAGAACAATGGCCACAAGTTCCAAGCATCTCTGTAGCTTAGCAACAGCTGCAGCCACACCCTTGCACAGCAACAGATCGAGGAAGGCAAGTACAATATGAAGTAAAACTTACCTGAACCTACTCCTGAATTTTGCCGGTTAACCAAGATTTCCGGTTACTTAGGTGCCGGTAAATCGAAAGTTTCCTGTATATAAATGCAAGTCTTTCTTTTGGTGTTGTTTTGAGGGATAAATGTTGGCTGGGAGAACTCTCCTGTTCTTCCTCCGAGTGCCATGACAGAATCTGACACATAGGAAATGCAGATTGACCACACAGCGGAGAGGTAAGAGAAACACTTGACTGAGTAGTTCCATGGGCGATTCACTAGTCTAGCTAGCTACAGCATGGGCGATCACACACTTCCTGTAACATGTTCAATCCTTTGGCACATTTATTCTACCACACCTGATTGGGGCAACTCCCCTCACAAAGGAGACTCCCAGCCCCCCTCCTCTCAACGCCGACTTCCAAACCACAAAGAGCGTTTAAACAAACCCTAAACACAATGCTTAAAGCTTCCTGTATTTGCACAATGATCCTTTACAATTAGGATAAGCTATACTTTCTACTTCCTGCACTCTGCCCTCTTATTAGATACAAAACAATCAGTGGTGTGTTTCAGTTCCCTCTGTCCAAGAACATAAAATTCCATCATGTCTACAAATTCTTGATTCACCTGTCGATCAAACAAAGCCAGCGTTCTCCTCTGCAACCTGACCTCTCGCACCAAGACTGAAGAGCAACTACACCACTTGGCCTCAAAGGGACGCACACCTCTCTCCTTGGAGGGAGGGAGGGGCACAAACCTACATTCTATTTCATATCCTTTTGCTTTGTACTATCATCCCTTTTTGTCATTTAGGGGGAAAAATTCGGTTGATTAGCACCTAAGAGGGCGCAAAGCAACTGGCGCCCGAGCGCGGCGATGTTTGCACCGCTCGCGAAATTGACCAGACATTTTGCGCGGAGTTAAACACTACTGCCACGATCTCCTGCGTCCGCAGATCGTGACGTCAGTCGAGTGTGCAACGCCCCGGACCAGATATTGAGTCGCGCCCCCTGCCTTAGCGCCTGCCGCTAGGAACGACAGGTAGAGGGGAACGTTTTCAAGTCGGGAAGGGGCTGGGGGAGCGCTATTTGAAGGTGGGCACGTCCTGCCTTTTCTTGTCGGCAAAATTTTTGGTTTTAACGCTGTCCTAAGGAGTTTTGGCCCTCGGCACCACTTTTGAGGTTCCTAAGCACCGAGCTCTTTCCCTGGGCCTATCCATTAGTGCTTCCAACACAGTTGCTTTTGAGGTCTCTCCAGGCCGAGATTCAAGGCTGCAATGAGCAGGGAGTGGCTGGCCAGCAAGATGGCCCCTCCCCTTTAAGAACTGGACGGCGGCAGTCTGTCTGGCTTCCATGGTAACGGACATCGCCTGAGCTTTGGTAGCGTTCTGAGGTAGCGCCTCGCTCCCTGACGTTAGCACCTTAAGAGAGGTGTGTAGCGCCTGATTTAGCGCTCCAATCATCTCCAGGGGCGATAGAGGCCAATTTTGCAGTCAGAGGCGATAATTAGCGCCGGGCGCTAAACTTTGCGCCCGACCGATATTAGCGCCCTAAAATGGGCGATACCGAATTTCTCTCTCTTAATCTCTCCTGCCTTCCACCCTATCACAGACCTTCCCTTTTGTTCTTTCCTCCCTCCCCGCTTTCCCTGCCCCTGCACCTGTTTAAAAACCTGTTCCGTCTCCAACTTTTTCCAGTTCTGACGAAGGGTCATCGACTGAAACGTTAACTCGGTTTCTCTTCCCTACAGATGCTGCCTGACCTGCTGAGAGTTTCCAGCATTTTCTGTTCTTATTTTTATTCTATTTTCATCACTTCCGACTTATTATGTAATGCTGCAGATTGACTTTATATTTCCGGGGGGTCTAACTTGTGGAAACCCATCAGCGTGGTTAATAGCCTTCAAATCAAACTACAGGACACTCTCGATTTACCGGCACCTAAATAACCGGAAATCTCTGTTAACCGGCAAAATTCAGGAGTAGGTTCAGGTAAGTTTTACTTCATATTAGTGGCCGTTCCTGGATCTGTGGCTGTGTAACCGGGGTTCCTGCACTTGTTGCTAAGCAACAGGGAAGCCTGGATTTGTTGCTGTGTACGGAGCTCTCGTACTTTTTAACTATACCTCTCTGTAATCCGGACTTTTTGATAAACCGGCACCACGCCGGTCCCGTCGGTGCCGGATAAAAAAGAGTTTCCTGTACCAAGATCCACAGAGGTAGAGAGATGGTTTGTCTGATGTGCAGAGCATGCTATCTCCCTGTAAAGACAGACTCTATTTACCCAAATCCAGAGAACCTGGGTAAGAGTTGGCAAATGTCAAGCCTTGGGGATCAAGTGCACACAGGGGTACTGCTGGGGTTTAACTGGTTAAAACTGCGCAGCTTGCCGGTACCGAGCATTGGTAAGTCTCCTTGGGCTTGTCCAGCTAGGATCGCCGTGCCTGTTTGAGGCACTCGCTTGCAGGATTATCTGGAACCAAATGGGAAGGCAATGACAGGCTTACCTCTCCAGGCCCCACCAATAGAAAGAGAGAAAGACCGACCTGCGTTGATATAGCGCATTTCACAACCATCGGATGCCCCAAAGTGCTTTACAGCCAATAAAGTATTTTTCTGGCATAGTCACTGTTGTAATGTAGGAAACGCAGCAGCCAATTTGCGCACAGCAAGCTCCCACAAACAGCAATGTGATAATGACCAGATAATCTGTTTTTAGTGATGTTGACTAAGAGATAAATATTGGCCAGGACACCGGGGAGAACTCCCCAGCTCTTCTTTGAAATAGTGCCACGGGATCTTTTACATCCACCCGAGAGAGCAGACGGGACCCTCGGTTTAATGTCTCATCCGAAAGACGGCACCTCCGACAGTGCAGCACTCCCTCAGCACTGCACTGGAGTGTCTGCCTAGCTTTTTGCGCTCGAGTCTCTGGAGTGGGACTATGAACCCACGACCTTCTGACTCGAGAAGCGAGCGTGCTGCCCACTGAGCCACGGCTGACACACCAATGGCCAGTTTGAACAACTTACCCCTCTACGGTTTAGAGCAAGAGTTCCTGACAAAGGTTGGCGACAGTGGCTTTCCCTGGGTTTCTTCAATTTATGCTATTTGGGGACTCCACTGCAGTGTGTGTGTGAAGATTAGTCCGCCTCTATGCCCGCAGTTCAGTGGAATCTCCAGTACCCTACCCCTCAAATTATTCATCAGAAGTTCAAAATGTGCGAGTCACAAATCATGGAGGGAGTTCAGCGAAGATTCACCAGGCTGATACCTGGGATGGCAGGAATGACATATGAGGAGAGATTGGGTCGATTGGGCTTGTACTCGCTGGAGTTTAGAAGAATGAGAGGGGATCTCATTGAAACTTATAAAATTCTGACAGGACTGGACAGACTAGATGCAGGAAGGATGTTCCCGATGGTCGGGGCGTCCAGAACCAGGGGTCACAGTCTAAGGATAAGGAGTAAGCCATTTAGGACAGAGATGAGGAGGAATTTCTTCACCCAGGGAGTGGTGAACCTGTGGAATTCTCTACCACAGAAGGCAGTAGAGGCCAATACATTAAATATATTCAAGAAGAAGTTGGATATATTTCTTAAGGCTAAAGGGATCAAGGGGTATGGGGAGAAAGCAGGGACAGGGTACGGAATTTGGATGATCAGCCATGATTGCATTGAATGGCGGAGCAGGCTCGAGCGGCCGAATGGCCTACTCCTGCTCCTATCTTCTATGTTTCTATGTACAGTATCTTTTTTTAAATTGTGCTCGTCTTCACTGCCATGTCGAGGATATTGCTGTACTTTACATGCTTATCTTCCACTTTCCGTTATTCAGGGGGAGAAAGGGGTTCCACTGCAGTTAATTTTGTTCTGATTCTAGCCTTATGCTCCCATATTGCTAAAAATGAGGGAGGGGAACTTTCAAGCGTCTTTGTTTCTCCCCCCCCCAGAAAACAAATGAAGTCGGGACCTACCCAAAGCCACGTCCAAGTTGGCATCGTAACCTTTGAGTTCCTTCTCTTTCACGAACTGTCTTAAATGCACCTTGAACAGCACATCTTCTGGCAGTGAATTATGTGCCTGCCCTGAAGGGGCCTCCGACTTCCCGAGCTGCGTATAAACCGACTGCGACAGGATCTTCTTGAAGTGGGAAACTCTTCCCTCGTCGGACGTGCTCTGTAGGGTGGACGCCCAATTAACTCTCAGTAACTTCAGAAGGTTGCAGACGCCGGTGTTTCGGGGAAGATTTGGCGTTGCGCGCACCGCGCAGCTAAAGGGAGAAAGACGGGTCAAAAGTGAGAGACATTCAGTCAACACAAAAAGCACAAAGCTGTACCTGCACACAACGCTTCTGGCCACTGACTTTCTGAAACACTGGCTCCCAGAAACGAAGCGACCTCAAGGTCATTGGCTCCAATCAGTGGAAATACCTTTTTAATGAAAATTAGATACAAGAATGTGCAGTTGTATAGAACCTGTAATGTATAGGAAACTCTCGATTTACCAGCACCTAAATAACCGGAAATCTCTGTTAACCGGCAAAATTCAGGAGTAGGTTCCGGTAAGTTTTACTTCATATTAGTGGCAGTTCCTGGATCTGTGGCTGTGTAACTGGGGTTCGTGCACTTGTTGCTAAGCAACAGGGAAGCTTGGTCTGTGGTCGGGGTTCCTGCACATGTTGCTAAGCAACAGGGAAGCCTGGATTTGTTGCTGTGTACGGAGCTCTCGTACCTTTTAACTATACCTCTCTGTAATCCGGACTTTTTGATAAACCGGCACCGCGCCGGTCCCGTCGGTGCCAGATAATAAAGAGTTTCCTGTAACTCTCCGAGGTGCATCAGCGGACAAACAAACACGGAGCAGCAACAGAAAAGTTACAGATGACCCAAGTATGATCTTTTTGAGGAGGCTTTCAAAGGTCAAGAGCCCTCAGATGGAGGGGCTTAGGGAAGGAGTTCCAGACAGTAGGGTTGAGGCAGCTGAATGCTCGACCACCAAGGGTTAGTGCAGAGGGATAGGAGGCAAGGTTCAGAGAACCAAAGAGTGAGAGCTGATGTTCTTCTTCTTAGGCAGTCCCTCGGGAACCGAGGATGACTTGCTTCCACATTAAAAATGAGTTCTCAGGTGACTGATGAGTCCAATGCGAGACCTACAGTCTCTGTCACAGGTGGGGCAGACGGTGGTTGAAGGGGCGGGTGGGTGGGGTGCTTGGGTTGACGTGCGCTCCTTGCGCTGCCTGCACTTGGCTTCCGCTTGCTCCCGGCGAAGAGACTCAAGGTGTTCGGCGCCTTCCCGGATGCTTCTCCTCCACTTTGTGCGGTCTTGGGCCAGGGATTCCCAGGTGTCGGTGGGGGTGTTGCACTTTTTCAAGGAGCCTTTGAGGGTGTCCTTGAAGCGTTTCCTCTGCCCACCTGGTGCTCTCTTGCAATGGAGAGCTGATGTAGGACAGGAGGGGGTTCCAAAGGAAAGTTAGGCCAAGGCAGCTTGTGAACGAGTATTTTGAATTCAATGTGTGATTGACAAGGGTACAGGTGATGTACGAGCAGGACATGGTGCCGGACAGGATGTAGGCAGCAGCGTTTAAGATGTCGGAATCTGTGCAGAATGGGAGTCTGGAGGCCACCGTAGGAGAGGTGGAGGCTGGAAGTAATGAAAACAAGGTTCAGGGTCTTGGGGGCAGGCGATATTGTGGATGTAGAAATGAACAGTCTTATTGATCAATAGGATATGTAGTTTGAAACTCCTCTAGGGACTGAGAGGGATACCCAAAGTTGCACACTGTCTGACTGAGCCAGAGCAAGCAATCAGGGAGGGGGATGGAGCCAGAGGCAAAGGGTAGTTTTAGATACGAATGCGCCTTGAAGAATCCGATTTCCTCCCCTCTTCCAAATGCACCAACTCTTTGAGGTGCAGTTCCGTGGGCACCGACAGTCCTGCAGCCTTGTGCATTCTGTGTAAATTAATGCAACATGTTTAAGTCCTCTGGTGGTGCCAAAAACGTTGGCAAACAATTCCTCGCGGCATTTCAATCCAGTCGTTGACCATGTTAGATGGATTAACCTGCTTAAATGGATTAAAATCACATAGAATGATTGTGCCAAAGCGTTAATTAATGCACAATGAGGAAATTAAACTGCCTTGAGTTATCTCAGGGGTGTTTTAAATAGGAGTGTCAGCATTGGAGCTCCTGACTTATGGGGTACAATCACTGCCCACTCAGCCCCACAGAGCTGAAGCACTCGCGGAGGAGAGGATGTTGTGAGCAGGCAGGTTATTTAAGTAAAACTCACCCTTGCTGCCTTAACACTTCAGCTAGGTGGTCCGCCAGTAGGATAGCTCGCAAGTGACTAACTGTAAGCGATTCCGGCGCTCGACTCCCCTGCAGAGGCGCACAGTTCAGAACCACGCACTTCTGCTTCGCCGACAGGGCCTTCAAAGGTCTCGTGTAGAGAGGGAGGTTGCTGAGGACCTGTTTAAAAAGGGCAGGATGGTCCAAGCGAATCACCAGCCCAGCGCCCGTCTGCTCGCAGCTGTGTATGTAGAGGCGGTGGCGGCACTCGGACAGCAATCTTTCTATGAGATCTTCAGGAACCTGAAACCATTTGAAGACGCTGGTTAGTTACAATTATTTTTGCACCTTCGGGGACAACAATTTAAAAAACAAAACAGAAAATGTTGAGCAGGCCGGTCAGTATCTACACCAGAAAAGATAGGCTAACATTTTGAGAGAGGGAACGACTTTGAAGATAGATTATACCCAAACTGAATAATCGTCTTTGCTTTTATCACCAAGAACCACAGGAGCGTCATCAAACAAAATTTGACACCGAGCCACATAAGGAGATATTAGGACAGGTGACCAAAAGCTTGGTCAAAGAGGTAGGTTTTAAGGAGCGTCTTAAAGGAGGAAAGCGAGGCGGAGAGGTTTAGGGAGGGAATTTCAGAGCTTAGGGCCCAGGCAGCTGAAGGCGCGGCCACCAATGGTGGAGGGATTACAATCAAGGATGTGCAAGAGGCCAGAATTGGAGGAGCGCAGAGATCTCGGAGGATTGTAGGGCTGGAGGAGGTTACAGAGATGTGGAGGGCTGAGGCCATGGAAGGATTTGAAAACAAGGATGAGAATTTTAAAATCGAGGCGCTGCTCAACTGGGAGCCAATGTCAGTCAGCGAGCACAAGGGGCGATGGGTGAACGGGATTTGGTGCGAAACGAGGCGGAGACCAACTTTTACCTTTTTTGTTTTATGGGGGAAGGGGGGGGGAACAAAAAAACAAATATTTGACCCCAAGTCCCTATTACATATTGCTTCGACAACCTGCTGTGCGGCCTTTAGAAGAAAGCACTGGTGCTCCACCATGTGGCGGATTTGGTTAGTGCACTTTACCGTACAGATCAGACGGGTTTGATGCCGAGTTAACGTGTATCCGCTGGGAAGGCGAGTTCCAGTGCAACAACTGCGGGGGTTCTTGTTCCTGAATGCTGGGGGGTGGAAGCTTTAAATTCCAAAGCCCGTATTGTGAAGAATTATGACCTACAATCAAGAGAAGTGTATTGGAGCCTGATCCTCCTTCCATGTTTCTATAGATATATTTCTTAAGGCTAAGGGGTTCAAGGGATATGGGGAGAAAGCAGGGACAAGGTACTGAGTTTGGATGATCAGCCATGATCGCATTGAATGGCGGAGCAGGCTCGAGGGGCGGAATGGCCTACTCCTGCTCCTATCTTCTATGACTTTGTCCCCTTGATCATACTGATGAAAATGGGCAATTGAAAACTCATACAATAGTACCTTTCCCACTCCCTCACTCTTTCCCCATATCCCTGCAATTTGTTTCTCCTTCAAGTATTTATCCAATTCCCTTTTGAAAGCTACTATTGAATCTGTATCCACCACCCTTTCAGGCAGCGCATTCCAGATCATAACCAATCGTTGCGTAAAAATGTTTTTTCCTCATGTCGCCTCTGGTTCTTTTGCCTTAACTCTGTGCCCTCTGGTTATCGACCCTTCAGCCACTGAAAACTGTTTCTCTTTATTGACTCTATCTAAACCCTTCATGATTTTAAACACCTCTATCGAATCTTCTCTTCGCCTTCTCTGCTCCAAGGAGAACAACCCCAGCTTTTCCAGTCTATCCACGTAACTGTATTCCTTCATCCCTGGTACCATTCTAGTAAATCTCTTCTGCACCCTCTCCAAAGCCTTCACATCCTTCCTAAAGTGCGGTGTCCAGAACTGGACACAATACAGGAAACTCTCGATTTACCGACACCCAAACAACCGGAAATCTCGGTTAACCGGCAAAATTTAGGAGTAGGTTAAGTTTTTCCTCATATTAGTGGCCGTTTCTTGATTCTTGGCTGTGTAATCGGGGGTTTCTGCACTGGTTGCTAAGCAACAGGGACGCTTGGTCTGTGGCCGGGGTTCTTGCAGCTGTTGCTAAGCAACAGGGAAGCCTTGTTTTTGTTGCTGTGTACGGAGCTCTCGTACCTTTTAACTATAACTCTGTAATCCGGACTCTTTGATAAACCGGCACCACGCCGGTCCCAGATAAAAAAGAGCTTCCTGTACTCCAGCTGGGGCCGAACTAGTGTTTTATATGTAACACAAAGTGCCTTAAGTTTAAAGTTCACTGTTTCTATCATTTATTATTAAATGCCTTAAGTAAATCCACTTGTATCTGCGAAAAACTGAGCAGAATTTGTAGCGGCAAGTGTAATATAGCGATGCTGCCAGCATCCTCCATAATGGTCTCCTATCAGACACAGCAGTACCTAAAACATTTTGATTTAAAGGGGAACTATCTTATTAATAAAGCATTTAGAAAACTTGCTCTGCAAAACATTCTTTGTTCTATACATCATATAAACTGATTACACTACCTCTTCCAACATATCATAAAGGTTTGACAATTTATCTGATTTGAGAGCCTGGAGACCGTCCCAGGTGTTTTCTGCAGCTGCCGAGGGGTGGAGCAGGATAGGACCGCGTCATAAAAGACTGGTTAGCCCCTTCTATCGAGCCCTTGCTGATTTACTTCCAATTCCGTTGGCTATGTTTCCGCACACCTCTTACCGCCATTGAAGGCACTGACTTGGGCTGTGGTAAAGTGCCACGTGCCAAACAGAGCCCCCCTCCAGTATCTCCCCCCTCCGTGCCCGTCCTTCAAGTGTGAACCAACACGGGGACTGATTTGATGTCGGCTTTCTGTAGCCCACTGACAGAAGTTCTTGCCCAATGTCTGCATACGCCCACTTATCTGCAGCAGCAGTGGAACCCTGCTTGACTTTTTTTTCTCTCTCCTCCTTTCTTAGCCTGTGGGTGGAGCACACATGTAACTCATAAGAATTAGGAACAGGAGTCGGCCATACGGCCCCTCGAGCCTGCTCCGCCATTCAATAAGTTCATGGCTGATCATCGACTTCAACTCCACTTTCCCGCCCGATCCCCATATCCCTTGATTCCCCTAGAGTCCAAAAAACTATCTATCTCAGCCTTGAATATACTCAACGACTCAGCATCCACTGCCCCCTGGGGTAGAGAATTCCAAAGATTCACAACCCTCTGAGTGAAGAAATTCCTCCTCACAGTCCCCTTATCCTGTGACTATGTTCTCAACTCTCCAGCCTGGAGAAACAATCTCTCAGCATCTATCCTGTCAGTCCCCCTCAGAACCATATATATTTCAACTCGACCGCTGCCCTGAATGGGATCAATTATCCGAGGCTAGCCGGAGGATCTAACTGGGAGCGTCTGGTCTATATGGATTCATACCACAATGGGCAGTGTTTACACCCACTAGGCCATTGGGAGCAGCTTCACAAAAAGCATTTTTAAAACCAATATTTGCCAAAGGTATGGCTTAAATCACACCCGTGCATAACCTGTGTAAGACAGAGTGAGGCTGCCTCGCTCAAATTAACTTGCCCCACCACTTTCCAAAGGAGTTGAACAGACTTGTCTACTCTGCAGCTGCTACGATTTTTGCTGCTGTCTAACCTAATCATTTAATGCCACAAGGGACTGATTTAAAAAGAAAACCACGGCAATAGCGTGTAAGAGATGCCCAGTGCAACCAATGGGTTGAAGGCGCCTCAAACAGCAGGTGTTTTGGGCCATTTATGAATAGCGAGGTCTCATTTTGTAACTTTGACAGCAAGCAGCATCAGGTCATCTGTCACAAAGCTGGTGGACCAAAAAGATCATGGAGGTTTAAGCGCAGGAAGCCATTTGGCCCACTGTGTCTACAGCAATCCATAAATAATCCCACTGCCACACACGCTCTCCATACCCCTGTATCTTCCTAGGCGTCAAATATCCGTACAATTTCTCCATTTTAAAATGCAATGCTCTCTGCCTCAACAGCTCCATTTGGCGATGCATTCCAGGCTCCAACAACCTGCCGTGCAAAGAGATTTCTCCTAACCCTTCCCACTCTCTCAGCGACTATTTTAAATTGACAACCCCACGTCCAGGACTCCCCACCCAGCCTTGGCAACATGATGAAGCCACTCGGCCCCTCGAGCCTGTTGCCCCATTCACTGAGATCACGGCTGAGCAGCAAGAATTCACTCTATCCAAAACGTTCGTGATTTTTAAAGAAAAAAAACTCTTAAATCTTCGCTTTAGCCTTCTCCGCTCCAGTGGAAATGATCCCAGGATTATCTTACAAAAGAAAGACTTGCATTTCTATAGCGCCTTTCACAAACTCAGGACGTCCCAAAGAGCTTTACAGCCAATGAAACACTTTTTGAAGTGTAGTCACTGTTGTAATGTAGGAAACACAGCAGCCAATTTGCGCACAGCAAGCTCCCACAAACAGCAATGTGATAATGACCAGATAATCTATTTTTAGTGATGTTGGTTGAGGGATAAATATTGGTCAGGACACCGGGGATAACTCCCCTGCTCTTCTTCGAAATAGTGCCATGGGATCTTTTATGTCCACCTGAGAGAGCAGACGGGGCCTTGGTTTAACGTCTCATCTGAAAGACGGCACCTCCAACAGTGCAGCACTCCCTCAGTACTGCACTGGGAGTGTCAGCCTGGAGTTTTGTGCTCAAGTATCTGGAGTGGGACTTGAATCCACGACCTTCTGACTCAAGGGCAAGAGGGAGTACCACCCACTGAGCCACAGCTGACATCTCGCTCCTTGCAAGTGACCATTGGCTATAAGGAGTGACCCCACTGGCTACAAGGATGGGCACAAGGAGTGACCTCACTGGCTACAAGGATGGGCACAAGGAGTGACCCCACTGGCTACAAGGAGTGACCTCACTGGCTACAAGGATGGGCACAAGGAGTGACCCCGCTGTTTATAACGAATGACCGCTGTCTACAAGGAGTGACCCCGCTGTCTACAAGGAGTGACCCCGCTGGCTACAAGGATGGGCACAAGGAGTGACCCCGCTGGCTACAAGGAGTGACCGCTGGGTATAGCGAGGGGCATCACTCGATGGGGTACAAGGTGCCCCCATCGCAACATCACCTTCTGGTCAGCCACAGCCCGACCCCTTGCCTTGGGAGGAGCCTCTCCTTTAACCCTTGCCCCTTTGACCCTGGCCCACCTGGCCCCGCCGGTACACTTTGCTCAGGGCCCCGCGGGGCGCGATCCAGTCCCGGCCTCTCAGGTTGCGCCCGCTGCTCTCCTTGAACCAGAGGCGGCCGGCCGGGCCACTCGGGCTCGGGCTCAGCGCCTCCTCCAGCGCGGCCGCACAGCCAGCGAGGCTGAAGCCCGGGTGCGGGGAGCGGGAGCCGCCGGGCCGCGCCATCCCCGACCCCCCCACAGCACCGCTTCCGGGTCACCCGGCCACTCTTCCGGCGCCGGTTGCCGTGGAAACCTCGATCAAACCCGGGCCTTCACACCCAGGGAGAGCCTCTCAAAGACTTTCAAAAGACAGACTTGGATTTACACAGCGTCTTTCACGACCACCGGACGTCCCAAAGCGCCTTACAGCCAATGAAGTACTTTTTGAAATAACAACAGAAAATGCTGGAAAAACTCAGCAAGTCAGGCAACATCCGTGGAGAGAAATTTGAGTTGACGTTTCGGGCTTGACCCTTCTTCAAAACTGGAGAGAAAAGGAACTAGATCGAAGGCAGGGCTGCGATCGGACAAAAGAATAAAAGAACCAAGAGAAGTAAAAGAGATTAGAAGCTAGACGAGATGGTAATAGGCTGTGATTAGGTGTAAAGTGTGCTGGCAGGGCAAAAGATAGCTGCCAGGTGTGAGAGAGAAACAAAAGGAAAGGGGGGGGGGGGGGGGGAAAGGAAAGGAGTGGAAAAATATAAGTGAAAATGAAATAGGGGCCGAGGTTATGATCTGAAATTGTTGAACTCGATATTGAGACCGGAAGGCTGCAGACTGCCTAATCGGAAGATGAGGTGCTGTTCCTCGAGTTTACGTTGAGCTTCCGTGGAACAGTACAAGAGGCCAAGGACGGTGAGGTCCGAGTGGGAATGGAGCGGTGAATTGAAATGACAGGCGACCGGAAGCTCGGGGTCACCCTTACGGACTGAACGGAGGTGTTCCGCAAAGCGGTCACCCAATCTGCGTTTGGTCTCCCCAATGTAGAGGAGACCGCATCGTGAGCAGCGAATACAGTATACTAGATTGCGAGAAGTACAAGTAAATCGCTGTTTCACCTGGAAGGGGTGTTTGGGGCCCTGGACAGTGGGGAGGGGGGAGGTATAGGGGCAGGTGTTACATCTCCTCCGCTTGCACGGGAAGGTGCCAGGCGAAGGGGAAGGGCTGTTTGGGGTGATAGAGGAGTGGACTAGGGTGTCTCGGAGAGAGCGGTCCCTGCGGAATGCTGAAAGGGGAGGGGAGGGGAAGATACGTTTGGTGGTGGGATCACTTTGGAGGTAGCGGAAATGCCGGAGGATGATCCGTTGAATGTGGAGGCTGGTGGGGTGAAAGGTGAGGACAAGGGGAACCCTATCGTGGTTCCGGGAGGGAGGGGCAGGGGTGAGGGCAGAGGTGCGGGAGATAGAACTGACACGGTCGAGGGCAGTGTCAACCACGGTAGAGGGGAATCCTCGGTTGCGGAAAAAGGAAGACATGTCTGAAGCACTGGTGTGGAAGGTGGCATCGTCGGAGCAGATACGGCGGAGGCGGAGAAACTGGGAGAATGGAATAGAGTCCTTACAGGAAGCGGGGTGGGAGGAAGTGTAGTCCAGGTAGCTGTGGGAGTCAGTGGGCTTGTAGTAAATATTGGTCGATAACCTATCCCCAGAGATGGAGACGGAGAAGTCGAGGAAGGGAAGGGAAGAGTCAGAGATGGACCATGTGAAGGTGAGGGAAGGGTGGAAATTGGAGGCAAAGTGAATGAAATTGTCAAGTTCGGGGCGAGAGCAGGAAACGGCACCGATACAGTCATCAATGTATCGGAAAAAGAGGTGAGGGAGGGGACCCGAGTAGGACTGGAACAAAGATTGTTCCACATAGCCCACGTTGAAGTTTGGTCACTGTTGTAATGTGGAAAACACAGCAGCCAATTTGTGCACAGCAAGCTCCCACAAACTGCAATGTGACAATGACCAGATAATCTGTTTTTGTGATGTTGACTGAGGGATAACTATTGGCCCAGGACACCGGGATAACTTCCCTGCTCTTCTTCAAAATAATGCCACGGGATCTTTTACGTCCACCTGAGAGAGCAGACGGGGCCTCGGTTTAACGTCTCATCCGAAAGACGGCACCTCCGACAGTGCGGCTGGGAGTGTCAGCCTTGATTTTTGTGCTCAAGTCCCTGGAGTGGGACTATGAACCCACAACCTTCTGACTCAGAGGCACGAGTGTGCTACCCACTGAGCCACAGCTGACACTGTAATCATTGCACAGTGAACCCTAATTTTAATGCAAAGTTTTAATTCCCTGGCACAATCGCCATGTGCCAGCAGGTCTCGCTCATGAAACCCAGCCCTATGCATAGGGAAAAGAAAGAATTTTTGCATTTCTACAGCGCCTTTCATCTCAAAGCGCTTTACAGCCAATGAAGTACTTTTGAAGTGTAGTCACTGTTGTAATGTAGGAAACGTGGCAGCAAGCTCCCACAAACAGCAATGTGATAAATGACCAGATAATCTGTTTCAGTGATGTTGGTTGAGGGATAAATATTGGCCGGGACACCGGAGATAACTCCCCTGCTCTTCAAAATTGTGTCATGGGATCTTTTATGTCCACCTGAGAGGGGGCCTCGATTCAACGTCTCATCCGAGAGATGGCGTCTTCGACAGTGCAGCACTCCCTCAGTACTGCACTTAAGTGTCACTATTTTGTGCTTAACTCCCTGGAGTGGGACTTGAACCCATAGGGCGCGATCTTACCTTTCGGTGCGAGTTGGGAGCGGGTCAGCTGACTTGCGGGTCCCGATCCCGCCCCCAACGACGCACAGATGCTATTCTGCGTCAATTGGCCTTGTTAAGCCCGCTCTGTGGGCTTGCTGGCCAATTAAGAGAAAGCCGGTGTCAGATGACGTCAGTTGATGATGCGTCATTGCCGGTTTTCTTAAAGGGGACACACTCATTTTTGTTTAACAGATGATTTTTCAGTGTTTGACAGCATTGAGGTGCTGCAAACACTGACAATCACTGTACAAAAGTGAGCCCTTGTACCCAGGCTCTCCAGAGACTCTCTCCTTAGGGGAAAACAGATGGCAGCTGCAGGTGAGGTTACAGAAGCGATCTGTCACTGGTGAGAGAGGTTCTCCCAATGAGGTGGGATTACACAAACACTTCAAACCTTATTACCTACAGAAAAGTCTAAATGCATTAAAAATGATTTTCCCAACATTTTCTTACCTCTGAAACTCACCAGTGTACCATTGGATCCTTCACACCACTTCTGCAGCTGTCATCAATGAAGAAACATTACAGTAGACCCACAACACGCCACACTTACCTTGGCGTGGTGTCCGGACGTCAGAAAGCCCGCAGTCGACCTGGCAAAATTGAACAAAGCCTCTTAACTCGATCGATAGCAAAATACTGCAGATGCTGGAAATCCGAAATAACAACAGAAAATGCTGGAAAAACTCAGCAGGCCAGGCAACATCCATGGAGAGAAGTTAGAGTCGACGTTTCGGGTCTAACCCTTTTTCAAACTGGAAAGGAGATAAAATAGATCGAAGGCAGGGCTGCGATAGAACAAAAGAAGTAAAAGAGACATTAAGAGGTATTCAAAACCAGACGAGATGGTAATAGGACAGTGGAGACAAAAGACGGCAAGATTAGGTGTGAAGTGTACTGGCAGAAAGAGAGACAGCTGCCATGTGGGAGAGAGAAAAAAAAGGAAAGGGGGGGTGAAGGGAAGATCCAAAACAAAGGGGTGGAAAAAAAATATAAGTAAAAATGTAATAGGGGCCGAGGCTATGATCTGAAATTGTTGAACTCGATATTGAGTCCAGAAGGCTGCAAAGTGCCTAATCGGAAGATGAGGTGCTGTTCCTCGAGTTTACGTTGAGCTTCCATGGAACAATGCAAGAGGCCAAGGATGGTGAGGTCCGAGTGGGAATGGAGCGGTGAATTAAAATGACAGGCGACCGGAAGCTTGGGGTCACCCTTACGGACTGAACGGAGGTGT
Organism: Somniosus microcephalus; assembly: GCF_052327205.1. Classification (NCBI taxonomy): domain Eukaryota; kingdom Metazoa; phylum Chordata; class Chondrichthyes; order Squaliformes; family Somniosidae; genus Somniosus; species Somniosus microcephalus. Next base: position 226,646,571 of record NC_140997.1, read on the forward strand.
TCCGCAAAGCGGTCACCCAATCTGCGTTTGGTCTCCCCAATGTAGAGGAGACCGCATCGTGAGCCTGTTGACAGGCAGTTAAGCGCCTATAATCCTCTTCCCGCCGCTAGGAGTCGGGTCCATGCGCAAATCGGGGACCCGACACTTGGGAAGATTGTATGGAGGTGGGTTGACAGTGGATTTGGGACCCGCTGTCAATCTTTGCAATTTTGCCAGCAGCCCCGCCTCCAAGCCCACCTCCTGAGTGCCGGCAAAATTCACCCCATAGTCTTCTAATTCTGAGGCAAGAGTGCTATGACTGAGCCAAGGCAGACATCGAAGTTACAAGACAGAAGCAGGCCATTTTGCCCAACTAGTCTATATCTGTGTTTACCCTCTACGTGAGCAAATAGTTATGATCACATTTAACCATGCTCTTCCTATATTCCTACAAACTTTTTCCTTCATCCACCTATCCAATCTAATCCTGAATGTTGACAGAGTTTGTGTCTCAACCACTAACCCTGGAAGTGAAAATCCATCGCCTCACAACGCTCTGTGAAGAAGTTTCTCCTGTCCTCTGTTCTGAATCTTACATTTAATAATGTGTCTATGGCCACTTGTTCTTGACCCAGACATGGAACTAGTAACTAGAGCAGCACGGTGGCATAGTGGTTAGCACTGTTGCCTCACAGCGCCAGGGACCCGGGTTCGAATCCGGCCTCGGGTGACTGTCTGTGTGGAGTTTGCACATTCTCCCCGTGTTTGCGTGGGTTTCCTCCGGGTGCTCCGGTTTCCTCCCACAGTCCAAAGATGTGCGGGTTAGGTTGATTGGCTATGATAAATTGACCCTTAGTGTTAGGGGGATTAAATACGTGGGGTTACGGGGATAGGGTGGGATATGTGTTGGTGTAGGGGTTACGGGGATCGGGTGGGATATGTGTCGGTGCAGGCTCGATGGGCCGAAATGGCCTCTATCTGCACTGTGGGGTTTCTGTGAACCCAGAAGTTGAGAGTTCAAATCCCAAGTTGTGAAATTGAATCTGAAATGTTAATTGCGATATAAATATTGGCCGTAATACCGGGGAGAACTCCCCTGCTCTTCTGCAAAATAGTGGCAGGGGATCTTTTATCATCTACCTCAGAGGGCAGACGTGTGTTACAAGAGTCCTCAACAACCCTGAACTAGGAAAATCAGCCTGACATCCTAGTCCTGATGTCATTGGATAAAAGTGCACATGGGTGATCTTTGGGTGAGGGTACAATTGTACCAAAGCAAGCATCTCTGTATTATAGGCTTATTTTCTTTTCTCTTGTGTAACCCTAGGACTTCTAGCAGACTATCAAAACAAAAAGCTTTTCATATCTGGTAAAACGAGCCTGACTGTGCAAATGCTTTCTGTGGTAGAATAGCCTGCCAACTATCATTGTCGATTCTTGCCCTGGAACGCTCTGCCTGAAAGGGCGGTGGAAGCAAATTCAATAGTAACTTTCAAAAGGGAATTGGATAAATACTTGAAAAGGAAATATTTGCAGGGCTATTCGGAAAGAGCTGGAGGGTGTGGGACTAATTGGATCGCCCTTTCCAAAGAGCTGGCACAGACACAATGGATTGTATGCACTTCTGTGCCGTATGATTCTAGGAGGAATGGCCAACTGGATGGGATTAGGTATCCGAGCAGGAGCCAATGTCTTCAGGAGAACAGGAGGGAAGAGAAGAGTAAAAATAAAATTATATATATTTTTTAAAATGTGGTGTTAAATAATAGGTTATGCTCAGATTCTTCCTCGCTCCCGAGTAACAGTTGCAGTAGTTCGCTCCATGCGGGCAGAAGCCAGGTGCAACCCCAAATGGAGTAAAAAAAATAACAGGATTTGTCACTGGACTGGTCGAGACCTGGGTGGAGATTTTTGATGACCTGGACTGCAGATGGTCAGGACCAAGGGCATAAGAAGAATTGCATTTGGAAGAACCGAAAATTAGGAATGTTCCCTCTAAATTTTTTTGGCGCGCAGTCTCTTTAAATGGCTGTGCAACCCATTTAAATTTTCGCGCATGCGCCGCTTTCTTCCATGTAAAAGCCGGTGAGCGGCCTGCGCGGGACCTCCAGACCGCAGCACAGCCGCGCAGCTTAGCGGGAACGTTGGTGATGAGTTCAAATTCTGGTTACGAACAATGACAGACAGGAAAAGACCCTCAGGTCCATCCAGCCTGCCCCACACAGTTCTGATACCTTGTGTATAATAACACGCACTCTACCCCACGCAAAGACCACGATGAAATGCTTTAAATAAGGATGACTAGGGAAGATATTCTTTTGGGACCAAGGTAATAGTTTAATGTGAGAACTGCAGGAATCTTTGCATATTGCTAAAAGTGTCAGCCGTGGCTCAGTGGGCGGCACCCTCGCCTCTGAGTCAGAAGGTTGCCGGTTCATAGACCCACTCCTGAGACTTGAGCACAAAAATCTAGGCTGACACTTCAGTGCAGTACTGAAGGAGTGCCGCACCGTTGGAGGTGCCGTCTTTCGGATGAGACGTTAAACTGAGGCCCCGTCTGCTCTCTTGGGTGGATGTAAAAGATCCCACGGCACTATTTCGAAGAAGAGCAGGGGAGTTATCCCTGGTGTCCTGGGGCAAATATTTATCCCTGAATCAACATCACTAAAACAGATTATCTGGTCATTATCACATTGCTGTTTGTGGGAGCTTGCTGTGTGCAATTTGGCTGCTGTGTTACATTACAACAGTGATTACATTTCAAACAGTACTTCATTGGCTGTAAAGCGCTTTGGGACGTCCGGTGGTTGTGAAGGGCGCTATAGAAATGCAAGTCTTTCTTTTTTATTACTTAACCTTGCAGCAGCACACAGTGCAACCTGGATACTTTCGTATGTTGATTTTTTTTATTTATTTCTCTCTTCATTGTAATGGTAGGACTTCTGGTGACTATCAAAACTGGTAAAACTAGTCTGTGCAAATGCTATTGGCATCTTGCTGCTTTGTTTATCTTGCACCTGCATCCTCTACCTATCATTAGTCATGGGATAAAGAAATTCATTCTGGGCATTTCTATTTCTCCTTGTGGCTGTTTGAAACCTCAGCATCTTATTTGATCTCGAGTTGAGCTTCCGGCTCCATATCCTCGCCATTACAAAGACTGCATACTTCCACCTCCGTAGCAATGCCCGCCTCCGCCCTTACTTCAGCCCATCTGCTGCTGAAACCCTCATTCAGGCCTTTTCCACCTCCAGGCTCGACTAGTCCAACGCTCTCCTAGCTGGCCTTCCAACTTCTCTAAACATCAGCTCATCCGGAGCTCTGCCCTTATCCTGTTAGGCACCAAAGGGCCTTTCACCCTTCACCCACCCCCCCCCTGTCCTACATTGGATTCTGGTACACCTCCCCTAATGCCTCAAATTTAACATTCTCACCCTTATGTTTTAAATTGCTTCATGCCACCTACAAGATGCACTGCAGCAACTCGTCAAGGCTTCTTCGGCAACACCTCCCAAACCCGCGACCTAGAAGGACAAGGGCAGCAGGCGCATGGGAACACCACCAACTCCAAGTTCCCCTCCAAGCCACACACCATCCTGACTTGGAAATATATCGGCCGTTCCTTCATCGCCGCTGGGTCAAAATCCTGGAACTCCCTCCCTAACAGCACTGTGGGAGCACCTTCACCGCACGGACTGCAGCGGTTCAAGAAGGCGGCTCACCACCACCTTCTCAAGGGCAATTAGGGACGGGTAATAAATGCTGGCCTTGCCAGCAACACCCACGTCCCAGGAACGAATAAAAGACAAAAAGGCCTCGGCCCTCTGTATTTCAGTAAGCCCCCACCTATATTTTCCGTTCCTCCAATCTGGCGTTTTGTGCAATCCCCCTTTCCTTCATCTCACCATCGGCGGTCGTGCTTTTAGCAGCCGAGGCTCCACGTTTTGAATTCCCCCCCTAAACCCATCTGCCTCTCCACCTCTCTTCAAGTCCCTCCCTTAAAACCCATCGCTTTGACCGAGCCTTTGACCACCCCTCCTTTCTTTTGCTTGGGATCCTCTTTTAAAAAAAATCTGATTATGCGTCTCTGAAGTGCTTTACCGCGTATTCCTATGTTAAAGGCAGTATATAAATGCAAATTGTTATTATTTTGTGGAATCTTGCTTTGTGCAAAATGGTTACTGGATTTTCCTAGATATATCACTGAAACAGCTGTTTCTGAGATGGTGCTATATAAATGCAAGTTCTTTTTAAATTCACATTCTATAACTTGATGCTTTGTCATTTATATCTGGTCCAGGGAAAGGATATCTAGACTGGGAAATGGAATAGTTCCTCTTTTTTTCCTGCACCCAATGTTATCCTGATGCCCATGTTCCAAATAGGGAAAGACTGTATTGACAAACCAATTTGATTCATAAGATTCCAGATGGTTTGTTTATGATGGGTTGATTGTTGAACCTAGCATTTATTAAAATTAAGAGCATAAGAATTAGGAGCAGGAGTCGGCCATACAGCCCCTTGAGCCTGCTCCGCCATTCAATAAGATCATGGCTGATCTTTGACCTCAACTCCACTTTCCCGCCCGATCCCCATATCCCTTGATTCCCCAGAGTCCAAAAATCCATCGATCCCAGCCTTGAAATTATCAACGATAGCAAAATACTGCGGATGCTGGAAATCCAAAATAACAACAGAAGACGCTGGAAAAACTCAGCAGGCCAGGCAACATCCGTGGAGAGAGAAACAGAGTCAATGTTTCAGGTCGAAACCCTTCTTCAGAAATTATCAAGTTGCACTGAAGGCAAATGTAAATAGAATGACAGCAGTCTTCGAAAAGCACCCTTCCTCGCACAGTTACGTTTTTTCATTCCCTCCCCTCCTAGATATTTTTCCCTGGCTTTCTTTGGCGATATCTCAAACCAGATCCAAGAAGAAAGTTAATTCTATTACTTGAGCTATCCTATGGAGAATAGACTCTCTTCCTCCATGGTGCACAATTCCTCCGCTACTTTCGGATGAGACGTTAAACCGAGGCCCTGTCTGCCCTCTCAGGTGGACGTAAAAGATCCCATGGCACTATTTTGAAGAAGAGCAGGGGAGTTTGTTGTGTATTTTGAATGTTGTATTTGAATTGTCCCACATAGCTTACCGTAGTTGTGATGTGCAATGCACTATGGGAAATAGCGTGCATTGAGTTGAGAAGATTCTCTGGAAAGTGATGGCTGTTAACTGAACTCTGTCTCCTGCGTACTCTTTTCATTGTTATACAAGCAAGGTTATTAAACTCTTGAGATTTAACAAAAGTGGCGATGAGGACCTCTGAACTTACGTGGCTCTGCTGTGCGGAAGATAGTTGGGTTTTACGTGTTTAAAACTGTTATTTTTGCCGTGGACAGTTTATTAAAGTGAGGCTGGCTCAAGGATAAAGGAGCTTGCAATGGCGGGAAGACAAGATGACATATAAGGTACTAACGACTTGAGGAAGGGGAGGAAAAACTGAGTAAATCGGGAAGGACATTTATTCAACTGTGAAACGATCTGTGAATTGAAGCACTAAATAACTGATAGTGATTTTAGTTGAGTTCAACATTGGAAGGATCCTTAGTGAATGATAATTAGGAGCCTGAGAGAAGGAAAATGGCTGGAATTATCAGTAACATTGGACCGTTTGATGAGAATGTCGAACAATGGAGCTCATACACAGAACGATTTGAATACTTCACACAAGCAAATGACATTGGAGGGAACAAAGTAGTACCTACATTGTTAAGTGTGATGGGACCAAAGACTTTCAATCTTTTGCATACTTTAGTGCATCCAGATAAACCAGGGACTAAACAATATAGTGAAATTGTGGAGATACTAAAAGGGCATTTTTCACCCAAACCCCTAGTCATAGCTGAGAGGTTTAGGTTCCACAGGCGTAACCAGGAAGAAGGAGAAACAGTGACCATATTTGTAGCTGCACTAAAAAGACTATCAGAGCACTGTGAGTTTAATGACGTGCTAAATGATACTATAAGATTCAGGCTAGTGTGTGGTATGAGAACTGAAGCCATACAGAAGAGACTATTAACGGAGAGTAATCTGACTCTACAAAAGGCCATTGAAATCAGTATTTCCATGGAATTGGCAGCTAAGGAAGCTCAACAGTTGGGTGCAACAGAAAAAGTGCACAAAGTAAGAACAGAGAGCCAAGGGCCATGCTTCCGTTGTGGCAAAACGGGGCATCTTGCGTCTGCATGCTGGTGTGTGGACATGGATTGCCACAGCTGTGGTAAAAAGGGACATATTCAGCGCGCATGCAGAAATAAAAAGGACACAGAGAAAACGTCAAAGACGGAAGGAAGAAAAAAAACATTCAGACAAAAGATAAAGAAGCATGTCCGCTCTGTAGAACAGGACAAAACAGAGGCAAGTGACACTTCAGAGGATGAACTATCACTGAACGTGCTGACTGTAGCTGGGGATTCGCATGGCTACTGGGCCTCACCCTTGCTAGAGGGGCAGCCTGTGCGAATGCAGATCGATACCGGGGCAGCAGTATCTCTTATGTCAGAGACAGTCTACAAAAAGACATTAAAGCACCTTCCACTTCAGCCAGCTAACATAGCGTTAAAGACATATACTGGTGAAAGAGTAACAGTGAGAGGTATTACTGAGGTCACAGTTCAGTTGAATGGACAAACTAGAAAGTTACCACTCTACGTAGTTAAAGGAGACTACCCCTCCCTGCTGGGACGTTCATGGATGGAGAGAATAAAATTAGACTGGTCATCAGTCTACATGATGTCACACAATGATCCAGGCTTACCCGCCATCTTAAAGAAACATGCAGAAGTCTTTAATGGAGAACTGGGTAGCATGAAAGATATTACTGTGAAGCTTCGTATTAAGCAGGATAGCAAACCCAAGTTCATGAAGGCACGACCCGTACCTTATGCCATCAGACCAAAAGTCGAGGCTGACTTAGAAGCCCTAGTTGAAAGCGGAGTACTAGAACCAGTCAGCGTGAGTGAATGGGCAACGCCTATCGTACCAGTGCTCAAGAAAGGGGGTGGAGTTAGGATATGTGGAGATTTTAAAGTAACTGTTAACCCTGTATTGTCAGTGGAGCAATATCCGCTTCCCCATATTGATGATTTGTTTGCGGGACTTGCTGGGGGCCAGAAGTTTAGCACAATCGACCTCTATCAAGCCTACCTGCAAATGCATGTGGATGAACAGTAACGAGAAATGCTGACTATTGTGACGCACAAGGGCCTATTTAGGTATCGTCGACTTCCTTTTGGAATTACATCAGCTCTAGCGCTTTTCCAACGTGCTATGGACCAGATCCTTGGTGGATTGCCTGGAGTCCAGTGCTACTTAGATGATATCTTAGTTACTGGGTGTGATGACCAAGACCATCTGCGTAACTTGGACGCAACGCTACAGAGACTGAGGGATTACAGACTCAGAGTTTGCAGGGATAAATGTGAATTTTTTCAGGCATCAGTTGAGTACCTCGGTCGTGTGATCGATGCCACAGGCCTTCACAAGGCACCGTCCAAGACCAAGGCAGTCGTGGATGCCCCAGCATCTGAAAATATCAGCCAGCTGCGTTCTTTTCTAGGGTTACTGAACTACTATGGACGGTTCATACTGAACCTAGCCTCGATGCTGAGGCCGCTGCATTGGTTGCTATGTAAAGACAAGAAGTGGGAATGGACTAACAAGTGCCAGGAGGCGTTCATGACAGCAAAGGACATGCTCCTGAAGTCAGAGGCTTTGACGCATTTGAACCCTTCATTACCAATACAGTTAGCTTGCGATGCATCGCCATATGGTGTGGGAGCGGTCGTTTCTCATATCATGCCAAACGGAGAAGAGAAGCCGATAGCATTCGCATCTAGGACTTTGAACAGAGCTGAAACTAACTACGCCCAAATAGAACGAGAAGCACTGAGCATCGTTTTTGGCGTTCGCAAGTTTCACCAATATTTGTACGGGAGACAGTTCACCCTACTAACAGATCACCGCCCTCTCACGACCATCTTCGAGCCACATACAGGGATTCCGTCACTTGCTGCGAGCGGAATGCAAAGGTGGGCGCTGCTGTTGTCTGCACACACATTTGACATTAGATATCGCAAGTCTGACCTGCACGGCAACGCCAACGGTCTTTCCAGGTTGCCGCTGCCTGTCACCAAGCCTATGACGCGTAGCATGGACATCTGCTATTTTAGGCAGGTGGAGAACGCGCCTGTTACTTCGACACAGGTCCGACGAAACACCAGAAACGACCCAGTGTTGTCTGCAGTGCTGGACATTATCGTCAGGGGCAAGCTTGACAGCGATGACCCAAACCTGAAACCATATCTCTTAAGGAGAAATGAACTGTCGGTGCAGTCTGGATGTTTGCTGTGGGGGAGGAGAGTGGTTATTCCACCATCGCTACGGAAACCAGTGTTACAGCAACTACACTCCGGACACTGCGGAATGGTTTGTATGAAAGAAATAGCGAGGAGCTACTTCTGGTGGCCGAGTATGGATGGACAGATTGAGGAGAAAGCTAAAACCTGTTTCTCATGTCAGAGAGTTTGTAATGTGCCACAGTTTGCACCTCTTCACCCCTGGGACTTTCCGGAGGAAGCATGGCACCGCATTCATGTAGATTTTGCAGGTCCATTCGAGGAGAGAATGTTCCTGGTGGCTGTTGACGTGCACAGTAAGTGGCCAGAGGTTGTTATAATGAGGTCCACCACTGCTGAGAAGACCATCGAGAAGTTAGGTGAGGTGTTCAGCCGATTTGGATCTCCGATGCAATTGTCTCAGACAACGGTCCACAGTGGGTGTCACAAGAAATGGCTACATTCCTGCAGGTGAATGGCGTACAACATATCAGGGCTGCACCATACCACCCTGCGACCAATGGTCTAGCTGAGAGGTTTGTTCAGACCATGAAACACACTCTAAAGGCATCGCAAGGCCAGGGAACGCTTCATCAGCTCCTGAATAGTTTCCTGTCGAGTTACAGGAACACACCACATGCGACCACAAAAGCATCACCTGCCACTCTACTCCCCAAAAGAGAGCTACGAACCAACTTCGACCTGCTGAAACCGCCAAAGGTGAAAGACGTGGTACAGTATCAGCAGGACAAGCAGATCAAGTGACGTGAACAACGCTCCAAAGACAGAGCCTTCAGTCCAGGTGAACATGTGTTGGCACGGAACTACAGTGGTGGACCTAAGTGGGTTCCTGCTACTGTCATTGCACAGACTGGTCCAGTATTCTACACTGTACAGACACCCGAGGACATTGTCTGGAAGAGACACACCGATCAGCTTCTACGAAGTGCAGCAACACCCACTGAACCACCAACAGCAGTTTATCTGCCATTGGGTGACGCTGTGGGTCATCCGCCTTCTATACCAAGAGGCGCACCTTCTGAGGAAGCAGCCGCTTCAGCCCCTATCTCATCAGCAAGGGAGACCTGTATACAGGCACCTCAGCCGCCTACACCTGTGTTGACGTCACCTGTGAGAGACAATGAACTGGAGAGCCAGGTTGACCGCCAGTATCCTACCAGAGAGCAGCGGGCCCCTATATGTTTGAACTTATAGTTCAGAGGCTTACCCTTTATCTGGGGCAGAATAATCCCCATGGGTATAACCATGGTTGGAGGAAGTCTACCCTCACTCCCAGGTTATTGTGTTTTAAAAATTTTGTGGTTCTATTGGGACATCTAATGTAAGAGGGGAGGAGATGTGTATTTTGAATGTTGTATTTGAATTGTCCCACATAGCTTACCGTAGTTGTGATGTGCAATACACTATGGGAAATAGAGTGCATTGAGTTGAGAAGATTCTCTGGAAAGTGATGGCTGTTAACTGAACTCTGTCTCCTGCGTACTCTTTTAATCGTTATACAAGCAAGGTTATTAAACTCTTGAGATTTAACAGAGTTCTCCTCGGTGTCCTGGCCAATATTAATCCCGCAATCAACATCACTAAAAAAACAGATTATCTGGTCATTATCACATTGCTGTTTGTGGGAGCTTGCTGTGTGCAAATTGGCTGCCGTGTTTCCTACATTACAACAGTGACTGCACTTCAAAAGTGCTTCATTGGCTGTAAAGCGCTTTAGAACATCATAAGGTTGTGAAAGGCGCTATAGAAATGCAAGTCTTTTCTTTACGGGGCGGGGTGGATTTTGTCTGTCGAGGGGACAGAATGGAAATGTGAGGATGAATGAATGTTCTGGAGCTTTGTTTGATTGTCTTTTGAGAATCGGGGATTATTTTTCAGAACTTCGACTCGGGGAGATTATATAGTTGGGGTAGAGATCACGGTCAGAGAGAGTGTGCATGCTTTGTGGGTTTGATGGCTGAGCGGCCTTTTCTCATTGTATGCTTTCTTAGGAATGAATTATGTGAGAATTTTACTTGAATAACACTTATTTAAAAGCAGGATATTGATCCTGTGTTACAACCGAGTGTGGGAGTGGAGTACATATAAAATGTGACTCATGTATTTATATAAATACAGAATACAAAGCCAGCCATTTAAAATACAAAATTCGGCATGTTTTTATTCTTGTATTTGGGTCAAATGAGCTCAGTTTTTGAAGCGTTTTCTGACCAATTTCATCTTTTTAGTTTAACTTGGATCCGTTGCAGATAAAATAATTTCACGTACACAATTTTTAAACTTCCTTAACGTTTTAAAAGTACAGCATTCAGTCAGCTTGGCATCAGAGCCTGTTCCAGAATGGGCGATGTCCTTGTGTGTCAGCCAATGGCTCAGTGGGCAGCACCCTGGCCTCTGAGTCAGAAGGTTGTGGGTTCAAAGTCCCGCTCCAGAGACTTGAGCACAAAAATCGAGGCTGACACTCCCAGTGCAGCGCTGAGGGAGTGCCGCACGGTCGGAGGTGCTGTCTTTCAGAGAAGATGTGTTAAACCAAGTCTCAGGTGGACGTAAAGGATCCCATGCTGCTATTTCGAAGAAGAGCAGGGGAGCTATTCCCGGTGTCCTGGCCAATGTTTCTCTCTTCTCTTAGGCAGTCCCTCGGAACCGAGGATGACTTGCTTCCACATTAAAAATGAGTTCTCAGGTGACTGATGAGTCCAATGCGGGACCTACAGTCTCTGTCACAGGTGGGGCAGACAGTGGTTGAAGGGACAGGTGGATGGGGTGCTTGGGTTGACGTGCGCTCCTTGCGCTGCCTGTGCTTGGCTTCCGCTTGCTCCCGGCGAAGAGACTCGAGGGGTTCGGCGCCTTCCTGCATGTTTCTCCTCCACTTTGTGCGGTCTTGGGCCAGGGATTCCCAGGTGTCGGTGGGGATGTTGCACTTTTTCAAGGAGGCTTTGAGGGTGTCCTTGAAGCGTTTCCTCTGCCCACCTGGGGCTCTCTTGCCGTGTCGGAGCTCCGAGTAGAGCGCTTGTTTTGTTCTCGCTCAGGCCAACACCCTCAGCATCGATGCTTTGACCACGCTCGCTCAGCTCCGATGGACGGGTCACATCGTCCGCATGCCCGATACAATATTTATCCCTCAATCAACATCACTAAAAAAAACAGATTATCTGGTCATTATCCCATTGCTGTTTGTGGGAGCTTGCTGTGCGCAAATTGGCTGCTGCGTTTCCTACATTACAACAGTGACGACACTTCGAAAAGTACTTCATTGGCTGTAAAGCTCTTTGGGACGTGGTTGTGAAAGACGCTGAATAAATCCAAGCCTTTCTTTCTTCTTTACAGAGCTGTAAATTGTCAGGACAGAATTCTGCAGGGCTGTCCACACCTTCCAAGGATTCGTTTATTTTGGAACTAAACACAAAGGGCGCCGTGTCAAAATGTCATTGGCAGTTGAGACAACAGATTGAATACTCGACAACACTGCCCTTGTGGACCCCAGCAATAAAAGTCATTCAAGAGGCAACCGGTTTAAGCTATTCTAATTGATCCGTGGCTTTGGCTCGGGCACCAATCAGCTGAGCACCTTGCAAAGGTATCAGAACGATCTTGTTGCTTCAATTCAACCTATGACTGCAAGCCAAGTGTGCTTGAGACACAGCAATGAACAGTAACCTGTCGGAATACGTTTAGACGAACGGCGTCAAGAGGATCATTTCAAAGTTCCTGGTCGGTGTGGAATGCAAATGATTACGGGCATTTTCAGTGTTAACAGTTGCCACAAACAAGAGTACGACCACTTTTTGGCACGTATGTTGAGGAAATTTATGCACTGCCAAAGTAGACCTCAATTTGAAAATGTGTGCGCATAACCCAACTCTTCCTGAGTATATCTGATTACCCAGTTTCTACCGAGTGTTATGAATTCAGGTCTGCCGCAAATATCTACACTGGTTCAGTGGTGTCAGCTGCTCCCTGAAACAGTCTGGTTGTGTGCTTCTTACGAATTCTTGTGGAGAGGAGAGATTTGGCAAGGGCCACGAGTTTGATCAATCTAGGGCTCTCTGCTGCCCTTTACAACCTTGGTGGGGGCCTGATTCTTCAAGTTTCTCTCTCCCTCCTTCCTCCCACCTCTCCCCCTCCTCCTCACCCCCACGCCTTCCCCATCTCCTCTCACCCCCACGCCTTCCTCCCCCTCCCTTCCTCCCCCCTCCCCTCCTGCCCCCCTCCTCCCCTCCCTTCCTCCCCCCTCCTCCTTACCCACCCTATCCCCTCCTCCACCTCCCTCCCTCCTCATCTCCTTCCCTCCCTATCCTCCTCCCCCTCCTCCTTACCCGCCCTACTCCCTCCTCCTCATATCCTCCCCTCCCTCTCCTCCTCCCCCGCCCTCCCCCTCATCTCCTCCCCTCCCTCTCCTCCTCCCCCTCCTCCTTACTCACCCTACCCCCCTCGCCCCTCCCCCCACCTCTCCCCCTCCTCATCTCCCCTCCCTCTCCCCTCCTCCTTACCCGCCCTACCCCCGCCACCACTCCTCCTCATATCCTCCCCTCCCTCTCCTCCTCTCCCCTCCTCCTTACCCGCCCTACCTCCCTCGTCTCTCCTCTCGACACTCGTCCCACCCCTCCTCCCCACCCTCGTTTCCCCCCTTCCCATCCTCCTTTTCTCCCCAATCCTCCTCCTCCCCCACCCTCCCCTCCTCCTCCCCCCCAGATCCCCAAATTCCACCCCTCTTGGCTCCCCCTCCTCCTTCCACTCCTCCTCCTCCTCCTCTCCTCTCCCACCCTCCTCCCCCCTCCTCCTCCCCACTGTTCATCAGATAAGCTCAGTACAAATTCTTTCTCCAGACATCACAAGGTTTATAACTAACATATGCACAAGAATGGCGGCCCTTTCTCTCACCCACACCGCTGGCCATGGTTCGCTTGATAAAAAATTGAGCTTCTGATCAACCCGCTCAATTTCTCTTGTGTTTATTAGGACCGAATCTCCAATTAACTGGAATAACAACAGAAAATGCTGGAAAAACTCAGCAGGCCAGGCAACATCCGTGGAGAGAAACTAGAGTCGACGTCTGGCTTGCTTTTCCTTGATTCATTTTAAATGGAGGCTTCTCGTTCAGGTTGAATGTCAAGAGTCATTTAATTTCGAACCCCCTGCTCGAAGCTAATTTACTGTAAGTAAATAATTACTACAAAAATGCATTTTAAATTTGAAGCCTAGTTAAATTCTGAAGGAAAGTTAAATTCCGTTTTCTGTCACTTTTTTGGTTTTTGGTAACTGGCTTATTCACGATTGTTAATCCGTGACGTGGATGTCCTCGCGTGTCAGTAACCTGGAATGTATTTGTCATTGGCACTCACACTCTTGTTGGTGAAGTGGAGCCAAAACTGAACCTCAAAGCACATGTCTGTCTAAGAACAAGTCATACAGCTTGGCAGTGCACTTTGCAAATCACGGTCTTTATTTTATTCATTTAAGAGCACTTTCATGATTAATAACTTCTAGTAGCAGTAATATCTCATTACAAAGTTTTCAATGGTTATTGATTTTTCCCCTTCTTGATTCCTGCAGAAATGGGGTTCTTCACTGCAGTGCAATTCCGATTGATGTCAAACATCAAACTAAAGTCAATCATTTTTTTTTCTCTGATTCTAAGTTCATCTTTTTATATACAGTCTTTCTTGTTCATGGTGCAATCTCTTGACCATAGGAACACCTTCTATCCAGGAATATTTAATATCAATCCTGCCCTTTTTTGAGCCAGGTCTCTGTTATCGCCATGGCATCATATTCCCATATGGCTATTTGCGCCTGCAGCTCACCAGCCTTATTTACTGCGCTTCGTGTGTTTACATACATGCACTGTAAGCCTATCTTAGACCATCTTGTGTTTTCTCTTAGTATGGTATTAGGTGGGGTCAGACTATCTCTTACTCTCGTGCTGTCTGTATTGCCCAATCCTTTGTGCACCTTGTTTCTCCTTTCTCATGCTACATCCTGGTGCCCATCCCCCTGCCAAATTAGTTTAAACCCTCCCCAACAGCACTAGCAACCCCCTCCGCACGAGGATATTGGTCCCGGCTCTTTTGAGGTGCAACCCGTCTGGCCTGTACTGGCCCCACCTCCCCCAGAACCAGTCCCAAAGTTCCAGGAATCTGAAGCCCTCCCTCCTGCACCATCTCTCCAGCCATGCATTCATCTGCTCTATTCTCCTATTTCTATACTCACTCGCGCATGGCACCGGGAGTAATCCGGAGATTAATACCTTTGAGGTCCTGCTTTTTAATCTCTTTCCTAGCTCCCCAAAATCTGCCTGCAGGACCTCATCCCTCTTTCTACCTATGTCGTTGGTACCAAACTGGACCACGACCGTTGGCTGTTCACCCTCCCCCCTTCAGAATGCTCAGTGACATCCTTGACCCTGGCACCAGGGAGGCAACATACCATCCTGGAATTATGTCTGCGGCCACAGAAACGCCTGTCTGTTCCCCTAACTTTTGAATCCCCTATCATTATTGCTTTCCCAATCTCCACACCCCCCACCCCCCACCCCCCTCCGGCCCCTGTACAGCTGAACCATCTGTGGTGCCGTGGACTTGGCTCTGGCTGTACTCCCCAGAGGATCCATCGCCCTCACCAATATTATACCGGTTGGAGAGCGAAATGCACTCAGGGGACTCCTGCACTACCTGCCTGGTCCTCCTCTTCTGTCTGGCGGTCACCCATTCCCTCTCTGCCTGCACACTCTTAAGCTGCAGGGTGACCAGCCCCTGAAACGTGCTATCCACGTAGCTCTCAGCCTCGCGGATGCACCGCAGTGACACCAGCTGCTGCTCAAGCTCCGAAACCCAGAGCTCGAGCTCCTCCAGCTGACGACACTTCCTGCACACGTGGCTGTCAAGGGCACAGGAAGCATCCTGGAGTTCCCACATGGCACAGGATGTACATTCCATGGGACTGAGGTGCCCTGCCATGCCTCTATTTAACAGACTATTAACTAACTTAGCAGAAATAAACTTAAAACTTAAAAAAAACACTCACCAGCTACTCACCAATCAGCCCCTTCCCTTGTGCTGATGTCACTTTAGGTTTTTTATTCTGACGTCACTCTTTCAAAATCTGCCTGTGTTGAGTTGCTCCCAGCTCCACTCGTGCTCCGCTCCCACTCAGGTCCGCTCCTTCTGGTCTCGGGCCTCTATTATACTTAGATTTTAGGAAGACATTTGTTGAGGTATTTCATATGGATCAAGTATACAAAATCAGCAGAAGTTGTTATGGGGTGTGTACTCGGGTGGATTGAAAATTGGCTGGGTGCCAGGAGACAGAGGTTTGTGCAAACAGGAAGCATTCCGATTGGAGAGGTGTGATCAGTGGAATACCTTGGGGCTCGGGACTCTTCGACATTTTTATAAATGATCTGGAACAGGGTTACCTTTGAGTATTTACAGCTGGTGCAGGTCGGGATCTCATTGAAACTTATAAAATTCTAACAGGACTAGACGGACTAGATGCAGGAAGGATGTTCCCGATGGCGGGGGAGTCCAGAACCAGGGGTCACAGTCTAAGGATAAGGGGTAAGCCATGTGGGACTGAGATGAGGAGGAATTTCTTCACCCAGAGAGTGGCGAACCTGTGGAATTCTCTGCCACAGAAGGCAGTTGAGGCCAATTCATTAAATATATTCAAGAAGGAGTTGGATATATTTCTTAAGGCTAAAGGGATCAAGGGATATGGGGAGAAGGCAGGGACAGGGTACTGAATTTGGATGATCAGCCATGATCTCATTAAATGGCGGAGCAGGCTCGAGGGGCCGAATGGCCTACTCCTGCTCCTATCTTCTATGTTTCTATGTACCATGGAGGATGGGGAGAAGCTGCAGGAGGAGCTGGATTGTTTGGGGGAAATGGGCAGAGAATTGGCAGATGCAGTTTAATATGGATAATGCATCTGAGATTAAGGAACAGGCAGAGGGGTTACAGGATTAATAGGGTAAATATTGGACAAGACTGACTGGGAAAGAGATCTTGGAATTATACTAGATAGATCATAGAAGGGCAGTATCCTAGGCCCAACCACCTTCAGCTGCTTCATCAATGACCTTCCCTCCATCATAAGGTCAGAAGTGGGGATGTTCGCTGATGACTGCACAGTGTTCAGTTCCATTCGCAACTCCTCAGATAATGAAGCAGTCCATGCCCGCATGCAGCAAGACCTGGATAACATTCAGGCTTGGGCTGGTAAGTGGCAGGTAATGTTCACGCCACACAAGTGCCAGGCAATGACCATCTCCAACAAGCGAGAATCTAACCACCTCCCCTTGACATTCAACGGCATTACCATCGCCGAATCCCCCACCATCAACATCCTGGGGGTCTCCATTAACCAGAAACTTAACTGGATCAGCCACATAAATACTGTGGCTACAAGGGCAGGTCATAGGCTGGGTATTCTGCGGCGAGTGTCTCACCTCCTGACTCCCCAAAGCCTTTCCACCATCTACAAGGCACAAGTCAGGAGTGTGATGGAATACTCTCCACTTGCCTGGATGAGTGCAGCTCCAACAATACGCAAGAAGCTCGACACAATCCAGGACAAAGCAGCCTGCTTGATTGGCACCCCATCCACCACCTTAAACATTCACTCCCTCCACCACTGGTGTACCGTGGCTGCAGTGTGTACCATCTACAAGGTGCACTGCAGCAACTCGTCAAGGCTTCTTCGGCAGCACCTCCCAAACTCGCGACCTCTTCCACCTAGAAGGACAAGGGCAGCAGGTGCATGGGAACACCACCACCTCCAAGTCACACACCATCGTGACTTGGAAATATATCGGCCGTTCCTTCATCGTCGCTGGGTCAAAATCCTGGAACTCCCTCCCTAACAGCACTGTGGGAGTACCTTCACCACACGGGCTGC
Source organism: Somniosus microcephalus (assembly GCF_052327205.1). NCBI lineage: Eukaryota > Metazoa > Chordata > Chondrichthyes > Squaliformes > Somniosidae > Somniosus > Somniosus microcephalus. The sequence continues at coordinate 226,663,865 of NC_140997.1, forward strand.
AGCGGCTCAAGAAGGCGGCTCTTAGGCTCTTCTCAAGGGCAATTAGGGATGGGCAATAAATGCCGGCCTTGCCAGCGATGCCCACTTCCCATGAATGAATAATAAAAAAAAATCTTGGAATTATTTTCCAGATGAATGAGCTATGATGGGCCTTATCTCCTCGATACAAAAGCACAATACTGCAGATGCTGGAAATCTGAAATAAAAACAGAAAATGCTGGAAATACTCAGCAGGCCAGGCAGCATCTGTGGAGAGAGAAACAGAGTTAACATTTCAGGTCGATGACCTTTCATCAGAACTGGAAAAAGTTAGAGATGTAACAGGTTTTAAGCAGGCGTAGAGGCTGGGAAAGGGGGGAGGGGAGGAAAGAACAAAAGGGAAGGTCTGTGATAGGTTGGAAGGCAGGAGTGATTAAATGACAAAAGGGATGATTGCACCATTTACAAGATGCACTGCAGCAACTCACCAAGGCTTCTTCGGCAGCACCTCCCAAACCGGTGACCTCCACCACCTAGAAGGACAAGGGCAGCAGGTGTATGGGCACACCATCACCTCCAAGTTCCCCTCCAAGTCACACACCATCCTTATCTTCAGTGCTTTACTGAACACATCTGAGACCCCGCTTAATGAATTCAATGCCACAATATCAGAACGTCTTTTTGAAAGCTTTTGTACAAACTCAATTTTTTTAAATGCACGGTCATTTTTTGCTAACATTGCTGATATTGCAATGTTATGAAATCTGGTCCAAGGATAAGTACTTGACTCAAAATAAGTCCATTTTTTTTCTCCAATGAGTTTGTTTTGTAGATGTTTATGTTTCCATGGAGTTCTGAATTCAATCACTTCATTGTTTGAGGTATTGGATGATATAGCATGCAGGGGATTATTCACAGTGAGCTCATCTGCTCAGTGTCACTGGCAGTGTCTGTCTATTTAAGGCTGCTTTGCAGGAGCGCCAAGTTTTCTTTTCAGTCAGAGGAACGTGTGGTTCAGGTCCCGCTCCAGAGACTTGAGCACAAAAATCTAGGCCGACACTCCCAGTGCCAGTGCTGAGGGAGTGCTGCACTGTTGGAGGTGCTGCCTTTCGGATAAGACGTTAATTTTGGAGCATACGCGATGCTGAGAGGCTCGTGGATAGCACGTTTAGCGAGTTGTTCACGCCTCAGGGTAGGGCAGCACAGGGGGTGACCATCAGGCGGAGCAACAAAGGCAGGCAGGTAGTGCAGGGAACCCCTGCGGACATCCCCCTTTCAAACAAGTATACCGCTTTGGATACTGTTGAGGGGGATGACTCACCAGGGGAAGGCAGCAGCAGCCAACTTCCTGGCACTGGCGGTGCTCCTGCTGCCCAGGAAGGGGGGAAAAAGAGTGGGAGAGCAATAGTGGTAGGGGATTCTATAGTAAGGGGAACAGATAGGCGTTTCTGTGGCCGTAGACGTGAATCCAGGATGGTTTGTTGCCTCCCTGGTGCCAGGGTCAAGGATGTCACTGAGCGGCTGCAGGGCATTCTGGAGGGGGAGGGTGAACAGCCAGTGGTCGTGGTCCACATTGGTACCAACGACATAGGTAAAAAGAGGGATGAGGTCCTGCAGCAAGAATTTAGGGAGCTAGGTGAAGGATTAAAGAGCAGGACCTCAAGGGTTGTAATCTCTGGATTACTCCCGGTGCCACGTGCTAGTAAGTATAGAAATAGGAAGATAGAACAGATGAATGCGTGGCTAAAGGGATGGTGCAGGGGGGAGGGCTTTAGTTTCCTGGATCACTGGGTCTGCTTCTGGGAAAGGTGGGACTTGTACAAGTCGGACGGTTTACACCTGAACCAGAGGGGAACCAATATCCTTGCGGGGAGGTTTGCTAGCACTGCTGGGGGGGGTTTAAACTAACTTGGCAGGGGGATGGGGTACAGAGTGGAGCTATAGTAGGGGGTGATTTACAGCCAAATACAGAGGGAAAAACAAGTCAGCTGGGAAGGCAAAGCAAATATTTGAAGGCAAAAGAGAATATGGCAGGGCTGGAAGGCATTTATTTTAATGCAAGGAGTCTTGCAAATAAGGTGGATGAACTGAAGTTGTTGTTGAACACATGGGAGTACGATATTGTTGCTATCACGGAGACATGGTTGAGGGAGGGTCAGGACTGGCAGCTCAATATTCCGGGGTATAGAATCTTCAGGCGAGACAGAGGGGGGTGTAAAAGGGGAGGGGGTGTTGCAATATTAATTAAGGAGTCAATTACTGCTGTAAGGAGGGATGATATATTAGCGGGTTCCTCTAATGAGGCCATATGGGTAGAACTTAAAAACAAAAAGGGGGCAAGCACTTTGCTGGGAGTGTACTATAGGCCCCCAAACAGTCAGGGGGAGATAGAGGAACAGATATGTAGGCAAATCTCAGAAAAGTGCGAAAATAATAGGGTAATAATAGTGGGGGATTTCAACTTCCCCAATATAAATTGGGATAGTCAGAGTGTGAAAGGCTTAGAGGGTGCAGAATTCTTAAAGTGCATCCAGGAGAGCTTTTTGAGCCAACATGTAGAAAGTCCTACAAGAGAGGGGGCGGTACTGGACCTAATTCTGGGGAATGTAGCCGGGCAAGTGGTGGAAGTGTCAGTAGGAGAGCATTTTGGCGACAGTGACCACAATTCGGTGAGATTTAAGGTGGTCATGGAAAAAGACAAAGACGGCCCGGAAATAAGGGTTCTAAATTGGGGGAAGGCCGATTTTAATATGATAAGGCAGGATCTGGCCAAATTGGACTGGGAGCAGCTACTTATAGGAAAATCCGCATCAAAACAGTGGGAGACTTTCAGAAGGGAAATAGAGAGAGTACAACGCCAACATGTTCCTGTAAAGGTCAAGGGTGGGACCAACAAGCAAAGGGAACCTTGGATGACAAGGGATATACAAAAATGCATTAGAAATAAAAGGGGGGCTTTTGGCAGTTACAAAAGACTAAAGACGGAAGAAGCCCTAGAGGAGTATAAAAAATGCAGGGGCATACTTAAAAAAGAAATTAGGAGGGCGAGGAGGGGCCATGAAATAACACTGGCGAGCAAAATAAAGGAAAATCCTAAGATGTTTTATAAGTATATTAAGGGCAAGAGGATAACCAGGGAAAGGGTAGGGCCCATTAGGGACCAAAGTGGCAATCTGTGTGTAGAGCCAGATGATGTAGGCGGGGTTTTAAATGAATTTTTTGCATCTGTGTTCACTATGGAGAAAGACGATGCAGACATAGAAATCGGGCAAGGGGGCTGTGACATACTTGAACATATTAGCATCGAGAGGGAGGAGGTGCTAGCGGTTTTAGCAGGCCAAAAAGTGGATAAATCCCCAGGCCCAGACGAGATGTATCCCAGGCTGCTGTGGGAGGCAAAGGAGGAGATTGCAGGGGCTCTGACACAAATTTTCAGAACCTCTCTGGCCACAGGGGATGTACCAGAGGACTGGAGAACAGCTAACGTAGTACCATTATTCAAGAAGGGTAGCAGGGATAAACCAGGGAATTACAGGCCAGTGAGCCTAACATCTGTGGTAGGGAAATTATTGGAAAAAATTCTGAGGGACAAAATTAGTCTCCACTTGGAGAGGCAAGGATTAATCGGGGATAGTCAGCATGGCTTTGTCAAGGGTAAATCATGTCTGACAAATCTGATTGAATTTTTCGAGGGGGTGACTAGGGGGGTGGATGAGGGAAATGCTGTGGATGTGGTTTACATGGACTTCAGTAAAGCTTTTGACAAAGTCCCGCATAGGAGACTGGTCAAGAAGGTAAGAGCCCATGGGATCCAGGGTGCCTTGGCGCGTTGGATCCTAAACTGGCTGAGTGGCAGGAGGCAGAGGGTGATGGTCGAAGGTTGCTTTTGTGACTGGAAGCCTGTGTCCAGTGGGGTACCTCAGGGATCGGTGCTGGGACCCTTGTTGTTTGTGATCTACATAAATGATTTGGATGAGAATGTAAAAGGTATGATCAGTAAGTTCGCAGATGACACGAAAATTGGTGGGGTGGTAAATTGTGAGGAGGAAAGCCTCAGGCTACAGGACGATATAAACGGGTTGGTCAGATGGGCGGAAAAGTGGCAAATGGAATTTAACCCTGAAAAGTGCGAGGTGATGCATTTTGGACGGACAAATAAGGCAAGGGAATACACAATGAGTGGTAGGACCCTAGGAAGTACAGAGGGTCAGAGGGACCTTGGTGTACATGTACATAGATCCCTGAAGGCAGCGGAACAGGTAGATAAGGTGGTTAAAAAGGCATATGGGATACTTGCCTTCATTAGCCGAGGCATAGAATATAAGAGCAGGGAGGTTATGATGGAACTGTACAAAACGCTGGTGAGGCCACAGCTGGAGTACTGTGTGCAGTTCTGGTCGCCTCACTATAGGAAGGATGTGATTGCTTTGGAGAGGGTGCAGAGAAGATTCACCAGGATGTTACCTGGGATGGAGCGCCTCAGCTATGAAGAGAGGCTGGACAGGCTGGGGTTGTTTTCCTTGGAGCAAAGAAGGCTGAGGGGGGACCTGATTGAGGTGTACAAAATGATGAGGGGCATAGATAGGGTAGACAAAGAGGAACTTTTCCCCTTAGTAGGGGGGTCAATAACAAGGGGGCATAGATTCAGGGTAAGGGGCTGGAGATTTAGAGGGGATTTGAGGAGGAACTTTTTCACCCAGAGGGTGGTTGGAATGTGGAACTCAATGCCTGAAAGGGTGGTAGAGGCAGGAACCCTCACAACATTCAAGAAGCATTTGGATGAGCACTTGAAATGCCACTGCATACAAGGCTATGGACCAAATGCTGGAAAATGGGATTAGACTGGACAGGGATGGATGGGCGGCGCAGACACGATGGGCCGAAGGGCCTCTTTCTGTGCTGTAAAACTCTATGACTCTATGACTCTATGACTCTAAACCGAGGCCCCGTCTGCTCTCTCAGGTGGAAGTTAAGGATCCCATGGCACTATTTCGAAGAAGAGCAGGGGAGTTATCCCCGGTGTCCTGATTAATATTTATCCCTTAGTCAGGTTGCTGAGGTAGGGAGTGGCAAGACCACTTGTAGATGAGCACAATGATTTTGGAAACAATGGGAGATGAAAGGAAAATTACAAAGTAATCCCAGCACAAGATGGCGGGCAGGGGGGCGCGTGCGCTTTTCCTGCTGGAAGCGCGCCGCCCGCCATGCTGGACAAGTCAGATGGGCTGGCGGCAGGAGCGCACGCACGCACGCAACGTTTTCAGTGCACAATAATTTATTTAAATTAGGGTCCTGTGCAGCTTGCAGGAGTCGTTTTCGACTTTGCCAACGCTCCAATTGCCACGTGCTTACCTTGCATAGCACAACGTGGCACTAAATTGCAGGAAGGACCCCCCCAAAACTAACCTGACTATTGAGCCGAGAGGAGCAGGAGTGCTCCTCCTGACCCCACATTCAAAGAATGCGGGCCGCCCCCCCCCCCCCGTGCTCACTGATCGCCCCCATCCTCTCCCGCCCACCCCCCCATACCCTACCCCCGAGGCCCGCTCGCCCTCCCTTCCCCACTTACCTGAGCGTCGCTGCAACGCCGGCAGCGACCCGATCTTCAATTATGATTCGCCGGCAGCTCGCCGGCCCCGTGGAAATGAGGCCCAAGGCCCAATGTCAGGGGGGCACCTCGGGCCTGGCCATTCAGGCCCAGGAATCGCACCATGGGCCAACCCCTCCCCCTGCAGCAAAAAAAAAAAATGGATGCTCCCAAATGTCTGGGCCGCGATGTTATTTCAGCAGCTGGTAAAGGCTTGGACGGATGGGGTAATTTTCCAAGTTTGTGCTGCCAGTAAGGATTAATTTTGAGGCGTGGGTGGTGCATGTCGCCGTTCCTTCATCGTCGCTGGGTGGTGCAGCATTAAGGTTTCCCCCGCTGTTGCTGTGATCTCTGAAAATCAGCCCTTAATTATCACCCTACAACGCGAGCTGTGCCTGTCTGCGGGAACGTTCTTTGTGGAATGCAACCAGGCAGGGCTGAATAATGTAGATCACAATGTTAGATATCGCCGTGCCTTTACCTTGAATTGCCTTTGGGCGTCCAGAGGCATTTAACCACTTACTGGTCGTGCAATTTTTTTTTTTTTAACCCGCTCAGCTCGAGTCTGCGGTGACGCTCTCCACTCAGTCAGCATGTGGGCTTTGCGGGATATTCTCAATGTGAAGTAGAATCAGTCAGAGAGGATCTGAACCAGGGATGTCCAAAGCACCATTTCCAGCCCTGACAATCTGGGCCGCAAGGCTCAAGTTGCTCGATTCTATTTGTACTTGCATTTCTTACTTGCTGGTCTGTCTTGTCTGAATTTCCTACACCTGAAGGATTTGGAAAAGGCCCAACACCAAGATCTGTTAGTATCAATAACCTGGAAAGATGAGCAAATTCATAGGAACATATTATTCAACAAGCTAAGCCAAACAACCCCAGATTTCAAGGAATTGGATGACCTGTCAAAATTGAGATTAGTCCTAGGAGAAGGAGACAGACCATACCTTGGGGCCAAATATGTAACAACATGTCACAACCTGAGGACTGTTTAAAATTAAGACTGTTTAAAAATTAATATTGAACGTACCAAATGAAGTACAAAGACTGTTTAAAATTAATATTGTTTAAAAATAATATTGTATGTACCCAACAAATGTCATATCGATTGACACCTACAGAATGTTGGAAAACTGTACCTTTTTGCTATGTAAGCTTTGGCAATATGGTTCTCTGTAAACTTTCATGCCAATAAAGCATTTGAGTTGGAATTGGAATTGGAATTGGATTTAAACTTTATATTCGGTCCCCCAAAGCTCTGTGGTATGTGCCTAATTAAGACCTAAGGCTCCTTGTCTAAACATAAGAAATAGCAGGAGTCGGCCATTCAGCCCCTTGAGCCTGCTCCGCCATTCAATAAGATCATGGCTGATCTTCGACCTCATCTCCACTCTCCCGCCCGATCTCCATATCCCTCGATTCCCCTAGAGTCCAAAAATCTATTGATCTCAGTCTTGAATATACTCAAAGACTCAGCATCCACAGCCCTCTGGGGCAGAGAATTCCAAAGATTCACAACCCTCTGAGTGAAGAAATTCCTCCCCATCTCAAGTCTTAAAAGGCCGACCCCTTATCCTGAGACTGTGACCCCTGGTTCTAGACTCCTCAGCCAGGGGAAACATCCTCCCTGTATCTACCCTGTCAAGCCCTGTAAGAATTTTGTATGTTTCAATGAGATCACCTCTCATTCTTCTAAACTCTAGAGAATATAGGCCTAGTCTACTCAATCTCTCCTCATAGGACAATCCCCCCATCCCAGGAATCAGTCTGGTGAACCTTCATTGCACTCCCTCTGTGGCAAGTATATCCTTCCTTAGGTAAGGAGACCAAAACTGTACACAATGCTCCAGGTGTGGTTTCACCAGGGCCCTACTGCATCCCCTGTAGGGTTTGTATATATTTAGATTGTTTGCAACCCAATTATGTCTCTCCTCTCCTGAAGTAAAATGAAAGACTTGCAACCTCAGGATGTCCCAAGGCGCTTAAAAGCCAATGAAGTACATTTTGAAGTATAGTCACTGTTGTAATGTAGGAAACGCAGCAGCCAATTTGCGCACAGCAAGCTCCCACAAACAACAATGTGATAATGACCAGGTTATCTGTTTTTTAAAAATATATTGGTTGAGGGATAAATATTGGCCAGTACACTGGCGATAATTCCCCTGGTTTTCTTCAAAATAATGCCATGGGATATTTTAACTGAGAGAGCAGCCGGAGCCTTGGTTTAACATCTCATCTGAAAGACGGCACCTCCGACAGTGCAGCACTCCCTCAGTACTGCATTGACACTGTCAGCCTAGATTTTTGAGCTCAGTTGGTAGCAGTCTCGTCTCTGAGTCAGAAGGTTGTGAGTTTAAGTCCCACTCCAGAGCCTTGAGCACAAAATTCTAGGCTGACACTCCAGTGCAGTGCTGAGGGAGTGCTGCACTGTCGGAGGTGCCGTCTTTCGAATGAGATGTTAAACTAACTGCTCTCTCAGGTAGACGTAAAAGATCCCATGGCACTATTTCGAAGAAGAGCAGGGGAGTTATCCCCGGTGTCCTGGCCAACATTTATCCCTCAATCAACACCACTAAAACAGATTATCTGGTCATTATCACACTGCTGTTTGTGGGAGCTTGCTGTGCACAAATTGGCTGCCGCGTTTCCCACATTACAACAGTGACTGCACTTCAAAAAGCACTTCATTGGCTGTAAAGTGCTTTGGGACGTCCGGTGGTCGTGAAAGGCGCTACAGAAACGCAAGTCTTTCTTTCTTCTTTTCAAGTGTCCGGAGTGGAGTCGCTGAATGTTCACCCTTCAGTGTCTCCCCCAGGTTGCCAAACAGTGAGCTATTTGACCGAGGGGGACGGAGGGGCTGCGGGAGCAGCGGAGCCTGAGCCAGTCCACACGTTGTGCTCTTTCCAGCTGCCATCACTGCAAAGGCAATCAGGAGTGGGAACCCTGGCTGCTGTACATCTCTTCTTCCCTGCCGAGGTTGCCAACTCTGGCTGGGCGTAAGCCTGGAAATTCCATCACATGACCTCCTGCCTCCAGCCGCCCCGCCCAGTTAAACAGCCATTTTTTCCCCCCTTTCAATATTTTTCCAAATAATAAATGAAAAATAAACACTTTTTTTTAATGAACCCCCTCTAATTTTTCTCCCGGGTTTTCGCTCGCAGCGGTGTCCTGGAGATTAATCTTGAACTCCTGGAGACTCCAGGGCAATCCTGGAGGGTTGGCAGCACTATTCCTAGCCGAGGTTGTGAAGCCAATTGTGCTGCGTCCACCCCTCCCTCACCCTGGCCGATACCGGCTAACTGCGGGCACGCCAGTTCTGATATAGGGACATATTTGCTGCCTAGCACTGTTGCCGTATAATTTTTAACACGCTCCTACTAACTGATTAGTGCCTGCTTTCTAATCAAAAAATGGAATGGAGGAGTTTAGCAAGAGTGTCTCCGCTCTCTAGCTGCTGAGGGGGGGAGGGGGGGTGGGGGATGACTGAGGTAAACGTCACTGACGTAATAAAACTCACTATGCACTTGGTTCGAGTATAAAGCAAGGCTTTAATCAACTTGTTTCAGAACATGGAGGTCTAGTTGTACTTCACTAGTTCCTTGTCTTACAAAATGTCCCTGAGCAAGCTGGGGCCCACGCCTGAGTATTTATACTCCTTGGACGGCGCCACCAGCTGGCCGTCCAGTGTTATTTCATGAGTTGTTTCTTCATGATGATGAGATTTATAACTCACCGCTTCTACCACTCTGGCTACGATCGGCCCACTCGGGTACAGATCAGGGATTGAATTTGGGATCTTCCTGTAAATTACAGCTAAAGAAAGAACTTGCATTTCTATAGCGCCTCTCCCGACCTCAGGGCATCACAAAGCGCTTTACAGCCAATGAAGTACTTTTGAAGTGTCGTCAGTGTACTTCCAATCTGGGCATTTATCCCACCTACGGAGCCATTGGGGAGCACCGAAAGGTACTTTCAAAGGGAAGCCTACAGAAGAAAGTTGCTCTTTATTTGTAAGTGTGAAGTGCAGCAGAGCAATGGCTAAAAACGGAGCTCTTTCCCCGATGTGGTGTGAGGGGGATCTGTTTCCTCTTCCCTGGCCACGTATCTGACAGCTTTTCCATGAGGGATACACTTTGTGTTTGTGGAAACCATTGACGGTGGGCTGGATTTTCATTGAGGAGGCAGGTAGGAGGCGGGACTACAACTTTCGGGGTTGTAGTCCCGCCTCCATCGAGTTCTAGCCAACCCACGCGATTTTGACTTGATTGACCTTGTTAAGCCCACCCAGCGGGCTCAGCAGGCCAATTAAGGGCCACCCGGCAACAGGTGACATCACAGATTGATATTTCATCTGTCAAGAGCTTTTGACAGATGAAATATCAGTGTTTCACAGCTGTTTGAAGCTGTCAAACACTGACAATCTGTACTTCAAGTTAATTCCTTCCTCTCAGGATGATTTAGAGATCTCCCCGGAACAGAAAGCAGAGGCTGCAGATTTTGACAGATCGCGGCCATTCTGCTTTCTGTGCCGGTGAGATGAGGGACTCCCGAGACCTGAAGGAAGGAAGGCTGTAAAGGTAAGTAAAGGTTAATAGAACTCCTTTAAACACTTTACACAGACCAAGCACACTTACCTCTGCACTCATGCACCCATCACTCACCTGAACACCGGACATTTCGACCCCTCCAAGCCCTTCATCCCGACGGCCCGCCTCGCTAACTTGGCGTGGTTTGGAGCCGTCGGGAATCCCACATTTCAAGAATGAAAATAGGGATTAGGCTAAAAACTGCCTGTTAACTACCTGTTAACAGGCAGTTAATTGGCACTAATCCCCTTCCCGCCTCGGGGAGGCGGGTCCCAGTGCGGGGCGGATACCCGCCTCCTTTGAAACTGGCATGGAGGTGGGTTGGGGGCGGGATGGGGTCCGTGTCCCCCGATTTCGGGATTTTAACCTCTCACACGCCTCCAATCCCGACTCCACGGCCCAATGAAAATTCAGCCCGATGTCTTCTGGGAAACCATTGACGATGTCTTTTGGGAAACCATTGAAGATATTTTCTAGGAAAGCATTGAAGATATGTTCTAGGAAACCATTGAAGAGTTAGGAGGCCCTCTTGGTTGACACGAGTTTCCCGGTAAATATTTACTTAGGCTTAACCGGGAGTGATCGTGTCATTCCAGAGGACTCCTGCCAGTAGTTACCTTGCACATAAAATGAGCTAATCTAGTGCTACTGTGTGGTCTGTATCTTTGCGAATGGACTGATCCCTTCGTCTCTCTGTCCCTTGCCCACCTGCACACACACACAAACTCCCTTAGTGGAGGCACCTGTGGAACCGTTCGCGGTCAGAGCCATTATTGAGCTTGAGGCTTTTGAAAGGGGGTGTCCTACGGTAGAGGACATCACAGCAGGGCTCAGTTCAGTTCTCTGCCCGTATCTGCACGTACCCGCTTCCAGTAAGGGTTGTGTAGCAAGCGGGAGTGGTCCATTTTCCATTTCCTAATCCAGTGGCACTTGGGCCAATCGTAGTTACGTTTTGAAATAACTACAGAAAATGCTGGAAATACTCAGCAGGCCAGGCAGCATCCGTGGAGAGAGAAACAGAGTTAACGTTTCAGGTCTGGGACCCTTCATCAGAACTGGAAAAAGCTGGAGATGTAACAGATATTAAGCAGGTGCAGAGACGGGGGTGGAGGGGGGGCGGGGTTTAGGAGGGGAGGAAGGAATTGAAAGAACATACTGTGCAAATGTTGCAAATGGGAATGGCAAAATCATACTGCATGAAAAATGGGGGCAGGGATTATTATCTGAAATTGTTGAACTCGATATTGAGTCCGGAAGGCTGTAGAGTGCCTAATCGAAAGATAAGGTGCTGTTCCTCGAGCTTACGTTGAGCTTCATTGGAACAATGTAATAGGCCGAGGACAGAGAGGTCAGAGTGGAAGTGAAGCGGAGAATTAAAGTGACAGGCGACCGGAAGCTCGGGGTCACCCTTACGGACTGAACGGAGGTGTTCCGCAAAGCGGTCACCCAATCTGCGTTTGGTCTCCCCAATGTAGAGGAGACCGCATCGTGAGCAGTGAATACAGTATATTAAATTGCAAGAAGTACAAGTAAATCGCTGTTTCACCTGGAAGGGGTGTTTGGGGCCCCGGACAGTGGGAAGGGAGGAGGTAAAAGGGCATGGGTAGCATCTTATTGCAAATGGGAATGGCAAAATCATACTGCATGAAAAATGGAGGCAGGGATTATTATCTGAAATTGTTGAACTCGATATTGAGTCCGGAAGGCTGTAAAGTGCCTAATCGGAAGTTATGTTTTGGCTGCCTTGGCTAAGATCGGGTAATCCAGGAGGGACTGGGGGATCGAATATCATCCACAACTTTGCCGCCCGTGTCCTAACTTGTACCAAGTCCCGTTCACCCATCACCACAGTGCTCACTGACCAACACTGGCTCCCGGTCCAATTTAAAAATTCTCATCCTTGTTTTCAAATCCCTCCATGGCCTCGCCCCTCCCTATCTCTGTAACCTCCTCCAGCCCTAGAACCCTCAGAGGTCTCTGCGCTCCTCCAACTCTGGCCTCTTGAGCATCCACGATTATAATCGCTCCATCATTGACGGCCGTGCCTTCAGCTGCTTAAGCCCTAATCTCTAGAATTCCCTCTCCAAAACTCTCCGCCTCTCTTTCCTTCTTGAAGAGGCTCCTTAAATCCTCCCTCTTTGACCAAGCTTTTGATCATCTGTCCTAATATCTCCTTATGTGGCTCGGTGTCAAATTTTGTTTGATAATCGCTCCTGTGAAAAGCCTTGGGACGTACGTTAAAGATGCTATATAAATACAAGTTGATGTTGTTTCTTGGTCCATAAGGCTCAGAGAGAGTGACTTCACCTCTATAGGATGGTGATTAATCCCCTTGTTAAACTACAACTATAAAACACATTATGGATAAATATCTGTAAACCCGCAGCAAAACTCTGGCCATTCAAGATTTGATTTCTACAGTTTTCTGAAGGCGGTGACCAATTTCCCCCCTAATTGTAAATCTGGATCCCTTTAACGGGCTGTGCAGCCCATTCAACGTTCTGCACATGCGCGAAATTTGACATTGGAAAAGCCGATCCCGGTCCGCGCAGCTTTGAGGGAAGGTCGGCAGTGACTCTCAGTGGCGTACAGTTCCACGCGGTGCCAGTGGCTTTCCAGCTCTCGCTCAGACAAGTGGTCCTTCCTTCACCAATGAGCCCAGAAGGTCCACGCTGGCACCTCCACGTGATCCTTGCCACGCGCATGCCCACCCACGTACAGCAGCGATCACTGGTGAGCGATCAGGCATGGGGAACCCTGGCTGAATTATTTCCCCACCCACCCCACCCACCCTCCTCCTCTTCTCCTTGCTGGGCCAGGGCTGTGAGGTGGATTGCACCACACCCAACCCAAACCATGGTTGTTATTGTCTGACTCACCGAGAGACCAACTTAGATACAGGGAGAGATACTCCGGGAGCTGCACCATTTCGACATACAGGGTAAGTGCTTAATCCTAATGGATTAACACCTGTTGTTTTTCTTTAAAAGGAAAGGATCTTAATACAGGTGCGTTAAGCTGACTGTGAGAAGAGTTTTACTAGCCCCCAAGGGGCTGAAAAGGCATCAGCGCATTCACACTGGGGAGCGACCATACTGCTGCTCTGACTGTGAGACGACGTTTACGCAATCGTCCAGGCTTCTGAAACACCAGCCTGTTCACACGGGAGAAAAGATGTTGACAGGCACCATGCGTGGAAAGGGATTCACGACTTGATTTCACCTGCTGGGACTCCAGCGAGTTCATGCTTGACTGCACTGGTCCGATCCTGCTGTTAGTGCTGCTGTTAATCCCGTCCAGGGGCTAAAGAGTTAAATTAAGAGGCCAGGTTGCATAGACTAGGCTTGAATTCCCTTAAGTATAGATTAAGCAGTGATCTATTTGAGGTGTTTAAGATGATTGAAGGAACTAGGGGCCATGCAATATAAGACAGTCGCTAATGATGTTCCACCTAATTATCGTTTTTTACTGCGTTGTCCCTTTAACTGGGTGCGCGGCTCATTAAAATTTTTGCGCATGGGCGGTTTCTTCCTTGTAGAAGCTGGTGAGCGGCCTGCGTGCGTCCTCCAGAACGCCGCATGGCTGCGCAGCTTCACGGGAACGTTAGTCACTAATAAATCCAATCGGAAACTCAGGAGAAATTTCTTTACCCAGAGGGTGGTGAGAATGTGAAACTTGCTGTCAGAAAGGAGTACAGGAAACTTTGTGCTATCCGGCACCAATGGGACCGAGCTGTTGCCGTTCCCTCAAAACTGCCGGACAAACCAGCGCTAATGTTGAAACATACGGAGATTTTGAGCTCCGTATCTGTCAACAAACCGTGTTGCTTCTAAACAGTCCAAACGTCTCTGTAGCATCTCTGTTGCTTAGCAACAGCTTCTAAACAGTCCAAGCGTCTCTGTAGCATCTCTGTAGCTTAGCAACAGCTTCAGCGAGACCTTGCAAAGCTTGACTGTTGAGAAAAAAGCAACGAAAAGAAAAAAAAACTAACGAAACGGCTCCTGATTTTTGCCAGTGGCTCGAGCATTCCGGACAGTTAGCCTCCGGATAACACAAAGTTTCCTGTAGTTGAGGCAAATAGCGTGGTGCATTTAAGGGGAAGCTAGGGAGAAAGGAATAGAAGGATGTTGACGGGGTGGGTGAGATGAAGAGGGGTGGGAGGAGGCTCGTGTGGAGCATAAACACCGGTATGGACCAGTTGGGCCGAATGGCCTGTTTCTGTGCTGTACATTCTATATATGTATGTATTCATTTAAAAAAAAATTTGTTCATGGGATGTGGACGTCGCTGGCAAGGCCAGCATTTATTGCCCATCCCTAATTGCCCTTGAGAAGGTGGTGGTGAGCCACCTTCTTGAACCGCTGCAGTCTGTGTGGTGAAGGTACTCCCACAGTGCTGTTAGGGAGGGAGTTCCAGGATTTTGACCCAGCGACGATGAAGGAACGGCCGATATACTTCTAAGTCAGGATGGTGTGTGACTTGGAGGGGAACGTGGAGGTGGTGGTGTTCCCATGCACCCGCTGCCCTTGTCCTTCTAGGTGGAAGAGGTCGCGGGTTTGGGAGGTGCTGCCGAAGAAGCCTTGGCGAGTTGCTGCAGTGCATCTTGTAGATGGTACACACTGCAGCCATGGTACGCCGGTGGTGGAGGGAGTGAGTGTTTAAGGTGGAGGATGGGGTGCCAATCAAGCGGGCTGCTTTGTCCTGGATGGTGTCGAGCTTCTTGAGTGTTGTTGGAGCTGCGCTCATCCAGGCAAGTGGAGAGTATTCCATCACACTCCTGACTTGTGCCTTGTAGATGGAGGATAGGAGCAGTGCCAGTCTCGTAGAAAAACCATGGGGAATTTCCTGGGAATGCATGATCATAAAAGTCCCATTAAGCAGTTGATTTACTGCTTTGGTTCCCCATCTTTTTGGTGTAGAGAAACTGATAGAGGAAAGATGTTTCAAAGAACCGAGTATGAGACTAAATTGAGGAGGTGGGTGACTTCCTGATGCTAAATACCAACCCAAACATTACAAGTCAGAGAGTGGGAGTGGAGTTAATTGCATTTTTGGAGGTGATTGCAAAAAGAAACCACTCGCACATTTGCTATATCTCGGTGCTAGTTTTATTTTCTATCGAATCATCGAACACTACAGCACAGAAGGAGGCCATTGGGCCCATCGAGTCTGCGCTGGCTCTTTCGAAGAGCAATCCAGTTAGTCCCACTCCCCCGCTCTTTCCCCATATCCCTGCAATTTTTTTCTCCTTCAAGTATTTATCCAATTCCCTTACGACGGCTACGATTGAATCTGTCTCCACCACCCTATCAGGCAGTGTCTTCCAAATCCTAACCACTCGCTGCGTAAAATAGTTTTCCCTCACATCGCCTCAGGTTCTTTTGCCAATCACCTTAAATCTGTGCCCTCTGCTTATCGACCCTTCAGCCACTGGAAACTGTTTCTCTTTATTTACTCTATCTAAACCCTTCATGATTTTAAGCGCCTCGATCAAATCTCCTCTTAGCCTTCTCTGCTCCAAGGAGAACAACCCCAGCTTCTCCAGTCTATCCACGTAACTGAAGTCCCTCATCCCCGGAACCATTCTAGTAAATCTCTTCTGTACCCTCGCTAAAGGCTTTATACAATTTATGTTTTATATCAAGTTTAGTTTATATAATTTGCATACAACCCAGATTTGATTCCTTTGGCTGTCTAACTTTGTACGTCTCTGTTCTATTTCACTCGGGTCTGTCTTAGCAGACTGCCCTTGGCTCGTGGCTGGTTATGGGCCCAGCTCTGTATTAAAAAGGATGTGCTGATCGAGTAAGATGGAGTAAGGTGGGAGGAGGCTCGTGTGGAGCATAAACACCGACACGGACCAGTTGGGCCGGATGGCCTGTTCCTGGGCTGTACATTCTATGTATGTATTCATATTGGAGCAGTGCCAGCCTTGTGGAAAATCCATGGGGAATTTCCTGGGAATGCATGATCATAAAAGTCCCATGAAGCAGTTGATTTACTATTTCGGTTCCCCATCTTTTGGGTGTAGAAAAACTGATTGAGGAAAGGTGTTTCAAAGAACAGAGCATGAGGCTAACTCGAGGGGGCAGGTTACTGCCTGGGTCTATGTCCTAACCCGTACATTATAAGTCGGGGAGTCTGAGGAGGGAGAGATATTCTCTCGGGCTATTGTAACTGGGTCCCTTTACAAGTTTGGAAGTTATATAGCAACTTTCATCCAAGGCACTTCAGAAGGAAAAGAAAAAAATAAGGGGGGAAAATTGGCTCGCGCCCCCTTTGGGGCGATAGCTTCTCCGGGGCGCTACTTTTAGCACCCCGAAAAAGTTAGCACCCCCCCCGCCTGAAATTGGATGGTAGCGCCCCAAGCAGGAGGCGGGGAGCTACTGGAAGCGCTCCCCCTCTCTTGGGGCGCTCTGATTCAATATTGCGGCGTTACGCACAACAGCGCCACACGCGTCGGCACGTAGCGCCGCGGTACTGTAGGCCTCCCTCCCCTGATTAAAGGGGAGGGGCCTAGCGCAGTGCGAACTGGGGGCCCTGCTAGACCACCGGGGAGCGGGGTGCCGGCAAAATAGCCCGGCACCCAGGAGGAGCACTGGGCTGACCGATTGCGGCCGGCACCCCGCAGGAGGAGGCCACAGGGGGTAGGTGCTGGCAGGGGGCCCCAAAAAAAATGGCCACCTGGCACCAACCCATTAATTATCGCTGTCCGGGCCGCAAACCCCCCCTCCCTCGGCCCTGTCGCCATAGCGTCCGGCGGTAGGTCAGGGGGCGCGAGCCAGGTTTACGGCTGGGGCGCTGTGCACGGTGATGACGTCGTCGGTGGAGGCGCAGCGCCGCGGGGCGCTCCCAGCTACCGCTGACCTCCCGCTGAATTTCACGGGAGGTGTTAGCGGTGCCGCCCCCTAAGGACTGGCATTTCTACAGCGCCTTTCACAATCCCAGGATGTCCCAATGCGCTTTACAGCCAATGAAGTACTTTTGAAGTGTAGTCACTGTTGTAATGTAGCAAAGGTTCTACCTTTACTTAGAGGGACACAAACATACGACTGAAGCTGTGGCCTGAGCACTAGATTTTATATTATTTAGTAAGCCAGGACACTTATAATAATAATCATAATCAACTTTATTGTCATTGTTAGTGCACAAGTGCAGTACAACGAAATGTAGGCTTGCGGCTCCCGAGAGTGTACATTTAGATTAAGACATTTAAGCATTCAACATTCATTTGGCTTGTAATACATTAATGTATTTCATTTTCAAATAAATGTTTCGTGACTACAGAGGAGCCATGGCAGTAAATGACTTGGTAATTGTGTTTTTGCAGGGTATTGGTATAAATTGTTCACTTAAAAAAAAAGTAATTGTTTCATGGATGGGATCCATTGTACGGAATTACACGTTTTTTTCGATCTAGTCTTTAATGAGAAGTCTAGCAATGTAAAATGTTCACCTGTGGAAATGCATTGCAGGAAGGAGCAGCATTGCTGTCCTGATGGGAGAGGGGAGGGGATTTGCAGTTGATTAACACTAGCTCCGTGAGTGAGGAACCCTAAGCAAGGAGGGCAACCGGTAGAGCTCGTACAACAATCTGCATTTATACAGCGCCTTTAACGTAGTAAAACATCCCAAGAAGCCTCACAGGAGCGATTACCAATCAAAATTTGACACCGAGCCACATGAGGAGATATTAGGGCGGGTGACCAAGAGCTTGGTCAAAGGGATAGGTTTTAAGGAGCCTCTTAAAGGAGGAGAGCGAGGCGGAGAGGTTTAGGGAGGGAATTCCAGAGCTTAGGGCCTCAGCAGCTGAAGGCACGGCCGCCAATGGCGGGGGCGAAGAAAATCGGGGATGCGGAGGAGGCCAGAATTGGAGGAGCGCTGAGTTCGCAGAGAGTTGTGGGGCTGGAGGTGATGACAAGAGATAGGGAGGGGCGAGCCCATGGAGGGATTTGAAAACAAGGATGAGTATATTAAAATTGACACGTTGCCGGACCGGGAGCCTATGTAGGTCAGAGAGCACGGGGGTGATGGATGAAGGGGACTTGGTGCGAGTTAGGACACGGGCAGCAGAGTTTTGGACGAGCTCAAGTTTACAGAGGGTGCAAGGTGGGAGGCGGGCCTGGAGCTCCTAGATAGTTTGGTGGTGGGGAGGAGGGGGATGGGGCAGATGATGATGTTGAGAGGGGAAATGTTGGAACACTGAAAGGATCAGTTAAATGTTCAGGTTAATGTTAATAGAATCAATGTATGATTAGTGTCACTAAAGCATTAGGGCTATAGAAAGGATTGAGGTTATACAGGAGTGCTCATCTTGACATTGCAGAAATAAAAATAATACTCACTCTTCTCGATTTTGAACTTTAAGGGGTCGATTTTCATTCAGAAGTCGGGAAGGAGGCGGGACTACAACTTTCGGGGTTGTAGTCCCGCCTCCATCGAGATGCGGCCAATCCGCGCGATTTTCCCTTGATTGACCTTGTTGAGCCCGCCCAGCGGGCTCAGCAGGCCAATTAAGGGCCACCCGGCAACAGGTGACGTCACAGACTGAAATTTCATCTCTGTCAAAACGTGTTGACAGATGAAATATCAGCGTTTCACAGCTGTTTGAAGCTGTCAAACACTGACAGTCTTACTTCTAACCTGACTCCTTCTACATAGACTCAGTTAGAAATCTCACCGACACTGAAAGCTGCAGGCTGTCACTTTTGACAGCTCGCAGCCATTCTGCTTTCTGTGCCGGCTGAATGATGGACTCCCGAAACCTAGAGGAAGGAAGACTGTAAAGGTAATTTAAACTTCTTTACACACTTTAGACACACCAAACACACTTACCTTTGCACTCATGCACCCATCACTCACCTGAACACCGACATCTCGACCTAGCCAAGTCCTTCAACCCGACGGCCCGACTCCTCTAACTTGGCATGGTTTGGAGCCGTCGGGAATCCCACACTTCAAGAATGAAAATAGGGATTAGGCTAAAAACTGCCTGTTAACTACCTGTTAACAGGCAGTTAATTGGCACTAATCCCTTCCCGCCTCAGGTAGGCGGGTCCCAGTGCGGGGCGAGTACCCGCCTCCTTTGAAACTTACATGGAGGCGGGGTTTGGGCGGGATGGTGTCAGGACCCCCGAATTCGGGATTTTAACCCCCCGCACGCCTAAAAGCCCGCCTCACGGCACACTGAAAATTGACCCCTAATTGTTTTGTGGCTCAGGTCCTGCAGTTTCCCCCGTGAGTCCGTGGATCCCATGCCTCAGGACGATTGTTGCAGTGCGTCTGTCGTCAAGCTGAGGGATATTCCAGCAGTCAGTCCACGACTAGCAGTAACGGAACCCAACAGCAGCCGATAATTGACCCACAGCTACTTTTGGGGTTCCGTTTGTGCTACCCATGCATGGCGTCAGTAAAACGGCTATCGCCCCTCCCCTCAGCTCATCAAAGAGCGCTTGAACTCTCCAAAGACACTTAAACATAGAAACATAGAAACATAGAAGATAGGAGCAGGAGTAGGCCATTCGGCCCCTCGAGCCTGCTCCGCCATTCAATGCGATCATGGCTGATCATCCAAATTCAGTACCCTGTCCCTGCCTTCTCCCCATATCCCTTGATCCCTTTAGCCTTAAGAAATATATCCAACTCCTTCTTGAATATATTTAATGAACTGGCCTCTACTGCCTTCTGTGGTAGAGAATTCCACAGGTTCACCACTCTCTGGGTGAAGAAATTCCTCCTCATTTCTTTCCTAAATGGCCTACCCCTTATCCTTAGACTGTGACCCCTGGTTCTGGACACCCCGACCATCGGGAACATCCTTCCTGCATCTAGTCTGTCCAGTCCTGTCAGAATTTTATAAGTTTCAATGAGATCCCCTCTCATTCTTCTAAACTCAATCGCTCCTCATACATCATTCCTGCCATCCCAGGTATCAGTCTGGTGAATCTTTGCTGCACTCCCTCTATGGCAAGAACATCCTTCCTCAGATAAGGCGACCAAAACTGCACACAATACTCAAGATGTGGTCTCACCAAGGCCCTGTACAACTGCAGCAAGACATCCTTGTTCCTGTACTCAAACCCTCTCACTACGAAGGCCAACATACCATTTGCCTTCTTAACCGCCTTCTGCACCTGCATGCTTACCTTCAGCGACTGGTGCACAAGGACACCCAGGTCTCGTTGCACGTCCCCTTCTCCCAATCTATTGCCATTCAGATAATAATCTGCCTTCCTGTTTTTGACACCAAAGTGGATAACCTCACACTTGATCTCTTTAATGGATGGATCAACTAAAAAAAAGGTTACAATCTTACTTGAGGAATAATCCAATTATTTCCCCCTACCCCCAGGCCCCCAACTACAAAACGTTTTGCTGTTCTAAGACTTAAAACTGGCCTCGCAGAAGAAATATATTTTGCCATTGTACAGTTTGTTACATAGGATTTACACTAGCACATTGTCTGTATGGTTGAGTACATGATGGGAACAGGGTGCTATATGCAGGAAGTTAACATGCAGGTACAGCAAGCAATTAGGAAGGCAAATAGTATGTTAGCCTTTATTGCAAGGGGTTTGGAGTACAAGAGTAAGGAAGTCTTGCTGCAGTTATACAGGGCCTTGGTGAGACCACACCTGGAGCACTGTGCACAGTTTTGGTCTCCTTATCTAAGGAAGGATATACTTGCCTTAGAGGGAATGCAACGAAGATTCCTGGGCTGAGAGTGTTGTTCTATGAGGAGAGATTGAGTAGAATGGGCCTATATTCTCTGGAGTTTAGAAGAATGAGAGGTGATCTCATTGGCCCAGAAATTCGGGTCGGGGGCTTCCCGCAGGTGCAAGCCCCCGACCTGCACTTACCTTGCGCGCCAACAGTTGAGCTCTGGGCTCCCGTGGAATTCCGCTCCGGGGCCTGCTCCAACTGCCGGCACGCTGTGCTTGCGTGTCCCAGGGGCGTAGTTAGTGCGATGTGTTCCCTGGGATCACGTGAGCCATGGGATCACGTGAGCCATGGGCAGCCAATCAGAGGAGGGAAAAGCCCATTTATAAGATTGACAGGAAGACCTGTCTAAACTTATGAATATACGGGCCCCAAAATAACAGTAAACCTTCAAATATTTTTTTTTTTAAATCACACTTTTTAAATAAACTATAAATTACATTAAATAACTATTTTAAACAATAATTTAAATTTTTGAAAAAAATAATTTTATAAAAAAACGGGGCTAAAAATAAACTTACCTTGCTTTAAAGTATTTAAAAATAATAAACCTGTGGAAAAAATGTTTTAATTTTAATTAATTGACCACTTACCTTTTAAAATGCAGGCCTTACGCCTGGTTTTTACATTTCTAAAATCTAAAGACTTACCCTCACGGAAAAACCTGTAAAAAAAACGTAAGTTCAAAGCGCACGCGCAGACTTCCGCGCGCATGCGTTCGACCTCTGAACCCCTTCGTTCAGAGGAACGGAAGTGCCGGTTTCCCGTGCATGCGCAGTGCATGCAAGAAACCGGCACTTCCATCGGGTCCACACGTGAGTACCCCGTGCGTACTCACGCGTTGGGACACGAATTTCTGGGCCAATGAAACATATAAGATCCTGAGGGGGATTGACAGGGTAGATGCTGAGAGGTTGTTTCCCCTGGCTGGAGAGTCTAGAATTAGGGGTCATAGTCTCAGGATAAGGGGTCGGCCATTTAGGACTGAGATGAGGAGAAATCTCTTCATTCAGAGGGTTGTGAATCTTTGGAATTCTCTGCCCCAGAGGGCTGTGGATGCTGAATCGTTGAGGATATTCGATAGATTGTTGGACACTAAGGGAATAGTGGGATATGGGGATAGGCCGGGAATGTGGAGTTCATAGAATCATAGAAATTTACGGCACAGAAGGAGGCCATTCGGCCCATCGTGTCTGTGCTGGCCAAGAAAGAGCTATCCAGCCTAATCCCACTTTCCAGCTCTACCACCTGTACCACCCTTTTAGGCAGTGAGTTCCAGACACGTGAAAAAAGTTCTCCTTAACTCCCATCCAATCCTTCTACCAATGACTTTAAATCTATGCCCCCTGGTTATTGACCTCGTTGCTAAGGGAAATAGGTCCTTCCTATCCACTCTATCTCGACCCCTCATAATTTTATACACCTCAATTAAGTCTCCCCTCAGCCTCCTCTGTTCCAAAGAAAATAACCCCAGTCTATCCAATCTTTCCTCATAGCTACAGTTCTCCAGTCCTGGCAACATCCTCGTAAATCTGCTCTGTACCCTCTCTAGTGCAATCACATCTTTCCTGTAATGTGGTGACCAGAACTGTACGCAGTATTCTAGCTGTGGCCTAACTAGTGTTTTATACAGTTCAAGCGTAAACTCCCTGCTCTTATATTCTATGGCCGGAATTTTACCAGCGCTGAGAAGACAGGATCGGAGGTGGGTCAGCCGTGAAATTTGAAATGATTGACAGCGGGTCGGGACCCCACTGTCAAGAACATAAGAACATAAGAATTAGGAGCAGGAGTAGGCCATATGGCCCCTTGAGCCTGCTGCGCCATTCAATAAGATCATGGCTGATCATCGACCTCAACTCCACTTTCCCGCCCAATCCCCATATCCCTCGATTCCCCTAGAGTCCAAAAATCTATCGATCTCAGCCTTGAACATCTTCAACGACTCAGCATCCACAGCCCTCTGGGGCAGAGAATTCCAAAGATTCACCACCTTCTGAGTGAAGAGATTCCTCCTCATCTCAGTCTTAAATGGCCGACCCCTTATCCTGAGACTCTGCCCGAACACTGATCCTTGCGGCACCCCACTAGTCACAGCCTGCCAACCTGAAAAAGACCCATTTATCCCTACTCTCTGTTTTCTGTCCGTTAACCAATCCTCTATCCATGCTACTATATTAACCCCAACCCCATGAGCCCTTATCTTGTGTAATAATCTTTTCGTTGGCACCTTATCGAATGCCTTTTGGAAATCTAAATATACTACATCCACTGGTTCCCTTTTATCTACCCTGCTAGTTACATCCTCAAAAAACTCTAATAAATTTGTCAAACACGATTCACCTTTCATAAAACCATGTTGACTCTGCCTAATCATGTTATGATTTTCTAAGTGCCCTGATACCACTTCCTTAACAATGGATTCCAGCATTTTCCCAAAGACTGATGTCAGGCTAACTGGCCTGCAGTTCCCTATTTTCTCTCTCCCTCCTTTCTTGAATAGCGGTGTTACATTTGCTACCTTCCAATCCACTGGGACCATTCTAGAATCTAGGAAATTTTGGAAGATTAATGCATCCACGATCTCTGCAGCCACCTCTTTTAGAACCCTAGGATGTAGGCAATCAGATCCAGGGTATTTGTTGGCATTTAGTCCCATTAGTTTCTCTAGTACTTTTTCTCTACTTATATTAATTACGTTAAGTTCCTCACCCTCATTAGACCCTTGGTTCCCCACCATTTTTGGTATGCTTTTTGTGACTTTTACTGTGATGACAGATACAAAATATTTGTTTAACGTTTCTGCCATTTCCTTATCCCCCATAATAATTTCTCCTGTCTCAGCCTCTAAGGGACCAATGTTTACTTTTGCTACTCCCTTCCTTTTTACATACAGGATCCTGGCTAAGGATAGGAACATTTAGAGGGAGCATTGCCATCAGGCTCTATTTTTAAAGCTTAAACCATTGCAAATACATATGGTTGGATTTCTCCTGAAGTCGGTCTGAATTTAAACATGCCACTAAATGTGTAAAGAACGGGACCACATGTTTCGGTCTTCATGCAAGTTGATACTTCAAGTTATCAGCCCTCCTCAAGAATGAGTATTGGAGGAGGGGCAATAACAAAATGGCGTAAAGCCTTAATCGACCAGGCCTAGCAACTCCCGCAGCTGTGGGAGCCTCTCGCGGGAGAAGCGGATCTCTCACCTCAGGATTCAAATCTGAAACATCAAGGGACTGTGCTAATAATTCCCACTGTTTCTCCAGCTTTCAGCACCAAGGGAATGCGATGGAATTGGGCTGTCTCAATATTCATAGCAACAGTGAAGTGCCAGCAGTAAGACTCTCTACCACTGAAAAGAAGGCATGAGAACAACATCAATGCTCCCCAAGTCCCCTTCCATCTCGCACACCATCCCGGCGTGGACATATTTTTCCCTTCTGTCCTCAGCGCTGTGACATAATTTTACACTTTCCCAAACGCAATGCCATCGTGGGACCAACATCAGCACCAGGACGGCAGCGGTTCAAGTAGAAGGCCCACCATCACCGCCTTCTCAAGGGCAACTGGGGATGGGCAATAAAGGCAGCACCGCCACTGTTGCCCGCACCGAGACAAGAAAAGGAAGCTACAGGCCCCTTCACTTCAATAGAGGGCTTTCATTATTACTGTGGACCTCTAGCTTTCACTCTCGCCAATGAAAACATTCCTAAATTCCCCAGGTGGGTTGGGAAGAGAGAAAAAGGAGCGAGATTGAAAAGAAAGAGGAGCATAAATAGGACAGTGCAGCACTCCCTCAGTACCGCACTGGAGTGTCAGCCTAGCTTTTGGTGCTCAAGTCTCTGGAGTGAGATTCAAACCCACAACCTTCTGAATCAGAGGCAAGGGTGCTGCCCACTGAGCCAAGGTTTAGGGTTTAGGTTTAGGGTGCAGGCAGGACGAATGACTACTTAGCTGAGGTGCCAGAGGACAGCCATAGTAGCCAAGTGATTCCAGCCTGGCGCTTTCAGCTATATCTGTTTCTGGCACAAGTGGGCTCCTCCGGTGTGAGGACTGCGACTGAAAAATCTCACGCCTAGGATTTGTTGAATGTTGACACTTGTCCTATACATGTATGCATACAGGTTAATGTAAACTGTACACCAAGGGTTAAATGGTGCACTGTAATGCTGAGCGCCTGCATCATGTGGGCATTATCTTGTTTCATAACAAACCTATTTTCCATTTGCCAGCTGAATGCTACCTTAAGAATGTTTCTTAGATGTCAACCTCCATGTATTAAAAAAGAAAGACTTGCATTTCTATCGCGCCTTTCACGACCACCGGACGTCCCAAAGTGCTTTACAGCCAATGAAGTACTTTTTGAAGTGTAGTCACTGTTGTAATGTAGGAAACGCGGCAGCCAATTTGCGCACAGCAAGCTCCCACAAATAGCAATGTGATAATGAGCAGATCATTTTATTACAGTAGTAATGTTGATTGAGGGATAAATACATTAATAGATCAAAAATACACAAGAACAGTTCCTTTCCTCCCCCCATCCCTTAATTCTTCCCCTTTCGTCCTCTTTCTTTTGCTGTGATATGTTTCTACGGCTGTCCTCTGGCACCTCAGCTAAGTAGTCATTCGTCCTGCCTGCACCCTAAACCTTGGCTCAGTGGGCAGCACCCTCGCCTCTGAGGCAGAAGGTTGTGGGTTTGAGTCTCACTCCAGAGACTTGAGCACAAAAAGCTAGGCTGACACTCCCAGTGCAGTACTGAGGGAGTGCTGCACTGTCGGAGGTGCCGTCTTTCGGATGGGACATTAAACCGAGGCCCCATCTGCCCTCTCAGGCGGACGTAAAAGATCCCACGGCACTATTTCGAAGAAGGGCAGAGGGGGATTTCTCCCCCCTGTGCCCTGGCCAATATTTATAGATGAGCTGATGGGTCGATCATCACATCTATAGCTATCCTGTGGTCATTATCTGTTTTGTGGGACCTTGCTATGCACAAATTGGCTGCCACATTTGCTACATTACAACATTACAACAGTGGCTAGACTTCAAAGAAAAAGTATGGTTGGACTGTACAGCTCCTTCCCCCTGTTAACGGGGGAAACTTGACTGCCATGAATGGGGAAGCTATCTTCATGACTTCAAATCAATCACAAGTGCCCAAATCTAACGCAATTCCTGCGGCCCAGCTGCCGGTCTCTGAATCATTGGGCCTAAAAACTGCTGCAATGGCGGCTTTGGCACAAAGGACATTAATTGGACTTTTATGCTCAACATTGACATCGGACTGTGCCTGCGGTGCAAGTTGCTGGAACGTCGATACGACAACAGTGCAGCGATGTCAATGTCACATCTGGGGCCTCGCGATCGTGGCTTAACCCCACGGCCAATGAAAGAAAAGGGTAGAGAAAGAGACAGAGCGAGAGACGGAGAAGGAAGTAGGGCGAATTAGAGTCAAAGGAAAATAGAGACTGAAGGATGAAACATAGAAACATAGAAGATAGGAGCAGGAGTAGGCCATTCGGCCCCTCGAGCCTGCTCCGCCATTCAATGAGATCATGGCTGATCATCCAAATTCAGTACCCTGTCCCTGCCTTCTCCCCATATCCCTTGATCCCTTTAGCCTTAAGAAATATATCCAACACCTTCTTGAATATATTTAATGAATTGGCCTCAACTGCCTTCTGTGGCAGAGAATTCCACAGGTTCACCACTCTCTGGGTGTGGTAAACCACTTTTATCGTTCACTATCGTTACACTATGGTTATCACTGTTTATATCGTTACACTATGGTTATCACTGTTTACACTGTTGTATCACTACACAAGGTCACCTCTTGTCACGCTGTTATACCTGGGCTGACCACAGCTGACTCCGCCCATGACTCCGCCTGCTTGCCCAGGTATAAAGGTGGTCGACTGGCTGGTATTCCTCCTTGTTGGACCCGATCACCCACGAGGGTGGGCTCTGGTATTTAGCCAATAAAAACCTATAGTTACTATCTTAACTCGTCGCTTTTCATTGGATGAATTGATAGGTATATCAATTTTATTGGCTAAATTTTGAAATGAGTGGATCGGAGCAGCCAAACGACCAGCCAAACGGCCAGCTACAACAGCCACAGCAGCCGGCCTGGCTGCGAGCCCTCCGACCGCCGTACCTGGATCTAAACCCACAGGCAGCGAACTCAGCCCTCGACTTCAAACACTGGCTGAGCTGTTTCGAATCCTACCTGGGAGAATCCGGCGTGCCTCCGGGATCCAAACTAAGAGTTCTGACCGCCCAAGTGAGCCCTAAAGTATTTGCAATCATCCAGGACCTTACTACATACGAGGACGCCCTCAACCTGCTGAAAGAGCAGTACCGGAGCCCGGTAAACTCTATGTATGCCAGACATCTCCTAAGATCCCGCTCGCAACAGCCAGGAGAGTCTGTAGATGAATTTTTACAGGTGCTACAAACACTCGGCAGGGACTGTGACTTTAAAGCTGTAACGGCTGCAGAAAATACTGAAGGGAATATCCGCGATGCCTTCGTGAAAGGCCTTCGGTCCGACTACTCACGGCAAAGACTGCTCGAATCAAAGGACCTCGACCTGAATACAACTGCAGCCCTCGCTCGCTCTCTGGAAGTGGCCCATCGGGACCTCGAGGCGTATTCCAGGTACTGTGCTGCGCGACCCTGGGACTCCGGCCCGACCCCGGCCGCAATACCCCTCGCACCGCCGCCTCTGGGACCTACCTCAGCGTCGGCGTCCCAGAATCGATCGGGACCGCCACCCCCGGTACCGGCTGCAACATCGGAGCCCCGCGATCGGGCCGCCGGCTGCTTCTTCTGTGGCCAGGCGAAACACCCGAGGGCGCGCTGCCCTGCAAGAAACGCGACCTGCTCCGACTGCCACAAGAAAGGCCACTTCGCGAAGGCCTGCAGGGGGAGAGCCACAGACGCCAGCAGTGCCTCATGCGAGTTGTGGGGGCGGCCATCTTTCATCAAGGCCACAGATGCCAGTATCCCCTCGTGTGAGTCGTGGGGGTGGCCATCTTTGATCAAGGCCACCGACACCAGCAGTGCCGCATGTGAGTTGTGGGGGCGGCCATCTTCTCCGCCATTTTATTCAACCTCGTGAGCGCCACCATTTTGTCCACCACACTCGACCGCCACCTTGCCTCCAGACCCGACCACCGCCTCACCCGCAGACTACAGCAGCTCGCTCAGCCATACACTAGCCTCCGTCACACTGGACCAAGCTCGCCCGCATCACCTGTCCAAGTCCATGATGGACATCAAAGTAAACGGCCACGCCACGACCTGCCTGTTCGACAGCGGAAGCACGGAGAGTTTCATCCATGCAGACACGGTGAGCCACTACTCCCCCACTGTCCGGCCAACGCGCAACCGGATCTCGATGGCGTCGAGGTCTCATTCTACAGACATCAGCGGCTACTGTGTTGTGACCCTGTCGGTTAGGGGCACGGAGTATAAAAATTTTAAACTCCTCGTCCTGCCCCAGCTCTGCGCTGCCGTCCTACTAGGGCTGGACTTCCAATCCCACCTTCAAAGTGTCACTTTGGCATACGGTGGACCCCTCCCCCCACTCACAGTCGACAACCAGCAGCCTTTAAACCGCCCACCGCATACCACCTGCGGCCTATCCACCCTCAAGGTCCCGCCCCCCTCCCTGTTCGCTAACCTCACCCGCGACTGTAAACCCGTCGCCACCAAGAGCAGGCGGTACAGCGCCGGGGACAGAGCTTTTATTAGCTCTGAGGTGCAGCGTCTCCTGAAGGAGGGCATCATCGAGAGGAGCAACAGCCCCTGGCGTGCCCAGGTCGTAGTCGTTAAGACCGGCAATAAAAACCGCCTGGTCATCGACTACAGCCAAACCATAAACCGGTACACCCAGCTGGACGCATACCCCCTTCCCCGCATATCTGATATGGTCAATCAGATTGCACAGTACCGGGTATTCTCCACCATCGACCTTAAGTCGGCCTATCACCAACTCCCTATCCGCCCTGAGGACCGCCAGTATACCGCCTTCAAGGCGAATGGCCGCCTCTACCACGTCCTTAGGGTTCCCTTCGGCGTCACCAACGGGGTTTCGGTCTTCCAAAGGGAGATGGACCGGATGGTTGACCAGAACGGGCTGCAGGCTACGTTCCCTTATCTAGATAACGTCACCATCTGCGGCCGCGACCGGCAGGACCACGATGTTAATCTGGAGAAATTCCTCCGTACGGCCGAACGGCTGAACCTCACTTACAATAAGGAGAAATGTGTGTTTAACACCTCGCGTCTCGCCATCCTCGGCTGCGTAGTAGAGAACGGGGTCATCGGCCCCGACCCCGAAAGAATGCGCCCCCTCATGGAGCTACCCCTCCCCCACTGTCCAAAGGCGCTGAAGAGAACCCTGGGGCTCTTCGCCTACTATGCCCAATGGGTGCCTAATTATGCGGACAAAGCCAGACCCCTCATGAAGTCCACCTCCTTCCCCCTGACGGCAGAAGCGTGCGCAGCCTTCTCCCTCATAAAGGGAGACATTGCTAAGGCCACAATGCACGCGGTGGATGAGTCTATCCCTTTCCAAGTGGAGAGCGATGCATCCGACTTCGCCCTAGCAGCAACCCTTAACCAGGCGGGGAGACCTGTGGCCTTCTTCTCAAGGACCCTCCAGGGCCCTGAGATCCGACACACTTCGGTCGAGAAGGAGGCCCAGGCGATCGTGGAGGCAGTAAGACGCTGGAGGCATTACCTGGCAGGCAAACGATTTACCCTCCTCACCGACCAGCGTTCAGTCGCTTTTATGTTTAATAACAAGCTGAGGGGCAAAATCAAGAACGACAAGATCTTGAGGTGGAGAATCGAGCTCTCCACCTATGATTATGATATCTTGTACCGACCTGGTAAACTGAACGAACCCCCAGATGCTCTATCACGAAGTACATGCGCCAACGCGCAAATTGATAGACTGCAGACCCTCCACAACGACCTCTGCCACCCCGGGGTCACCAGACTTTACCACTTCATTAAGGCCCGCAACCTGCCCTACTCCATCGAGGAGGTCAGGACCATGACCAGGAACTGCCAAACCTGTGCCGAATGCAAACCGCATTTCTTTAGGCCGGACAGAGCAAGCCTGATCAAGGCCACCCGCCCCTTCGAGTGCTTGAGCATCGATTTTAAGGGGCCCCTCCCGTCCTCTGACCGTAATGTGTACTTCCTCAACATCATTGATGAGTACTCCCGTTTCCCCTTTGCCTTCCCCTGCCCAGACATGACCAGTACCACGGTCATCAAATGCCTGAACGACCTCTTCGCCTTGTTCGGGTTCCCGAACTATATACATAGCGACCGGGGCTCATCCTTCATGAGCGAGGAACTTCGCCAGTTCCTACTAGCGAGAGGCATTGCTGCAAGCAGGACCACCAGCTACAACCCCCGAGGGAACGGCCAGGTGGAAAGAGAGAACGCGACTGTCTGGAAGGCCGTTCTCTTAGCCTTAAAGTCTAAGGGCCTGCCAACCTCTCGCTGGCAGGAAGTCCTCCCGGCAGCGCTGCATTCCATCCGGTCACTGCTTTGCACGGCCATTAACGCCACCCCCCATGAACGAATGTTCGTTTTCCCCAGGAAGTCGACTACGGGAACCTCGCTACCAACATGGCTGACTTCTCCGGGGCCCGTCTTGCTGCGAAAGCACGTGAGGGCCCATAAAATGGACCCCCTGGTCGAGAGGGTGGACCTCCTGCACGCCAACCCCCAGTACGCCTATGTGGCATACCCAGACGGGCGGGAGGACACAGTCTCCTTACGAGACCTTGCACCCTCGGGCACCCCTGAGACACCACCGTTACCCCCCCACCACCCCCCCAAATCCACCCCAGGTAGACGGCATGCCGGAACCCCACAAGCCTTCGCCGACCACGCAGACACCAGCATTAACATCGGATACTGCATCACCGCCGCCGCTGCTACGCCGATCAGAGAGACTTACGAGGCCTCCGGACAGACTGACATACCCGAACTGGTAGCACACTTCACCCCGCCGGACTCAAATCTAAACAAGGGGTGAATGTGGTAAACCACTTTTATCGTTCACTATCGTTACACTATGGTTATCACTGTTTATATCGTTACACTATGGTTATCACTGTTTACACTGTTGTATCACTACACAAGGTCACCTCTTGTCACGCTGTTATACCTGGGCTGACCACAGCTGACTCCGCCCATGACTCCGCCTGCTTGCCCAGGTATAAAGGTGGTCGACTGGCTGGTATTCCTCCTTGTTGGACCCGATCACCCACGAGGGTGGGCTCTGGTATTTAGCCAATAAAAACCTATAGTTACTATCTTAACTCGTCGCTTTTCATTGGATGAATTGATAGGTATATCACTGGGTGAAGAAATTCCTCCTCATCTCAGTCCTAAATGGCTTACCCCTTATCCTTAGACTGTGACCCCTGGTTCTGGACTCCCCAACCATCGGGAACATCCTTCCTGCATCTAGTCTGTCTAGTCCTGTTAGAATTTTATAAGTTTCAATGAGATCCCCTCTCATTCTTCTAAACTCTAGCGAATATAAGCCTAATGAATAAAGAGAGGGGGGGAGGAAGGTGGATTAAGAGTGAGAAAAAAGAAGCAGAAAGGAAAAGTAAGAAGAAAAAAACAAGCAGAAGAAGAGGACATTGTAACCCAATTGCAAAAATACTGCGGATTCTGGAAATCTGAAATAACAACAGGAAATGCTGGAAACACTCAGCAGGCCAGGCAGCCTCCGTGGAGAGAGAAACAGAGTTAACGTTTCAGGTCTGTGACGAAGGGGTCACCCAGACCTGAAACGTTAACTCTGTTTCTCTCTCCACGGATGCTGCCTGGCCTGCTGAGTGTTTCCAGCATTTCCTGTTGTTATTTTTGACATTGTAACCCAGCTGTGTGTTTGGGAATTGTTGTATTGGTCCTTCAGAGTGAATGACAGGGTAACTGCATGAAATGTACAAATATTCTTGACCCATGGAGTGTAGGACCAGCAGCCCTGTCCATCACGATCAGGAGCAGTGAAACACCCAGTGGGAACGCCATTGCACTGCTTTCACAGGAGCATCAGAATTACTGGAAGACCAAACCCTAAGGTCCATCTAATTCCCCTTCTACCATCCTGGTACATAAGAACATAAGAACATAAGAAATAGGAGCAGGAGTAGGCCAATCGGCCCCTCGAGCCTGCTCCGCCATTCAATAAGATCATGGCTGATCTAACCCTAACCGCCAATCCACTATCACAGAACCATCTCCTGAATCTAACAGAATTAGACACACGAAATAGGAGCAGGATCAGGCTACACGGCCCCTGGGCCCGCTCCGCTACCCACAGGGCCATGACCGATCCGAACCTAGACTCATGTCCAAATTCCTGCCCGCTCCCCGTAACCCTTAATTCCCTTTACTTCTAGGAAACTGTCTATTTCTGTTTTAAATTTATGTAATGATGTAGCTTCTACAGCTTTTTGGGGCAGCATATTCCATGGACCTACCACCCTCTGAGTGAAGTAGTTCCTCCTCATCTCAGTTTTGAAAGAGCAACCCCTTATTCTAAGACTATGCCCCCTAGTTCTAGTTTCACCCATCATCGGGAACATCTTCCCCGCATCCACCCGATCCAACCCCTTCACAATCTTATATGTTTCAATAAGATCGCCTCTCATTCTTCTGAACTCCAATGAGTAGAGTCCCAATCTACTCAACCTCTCCTCATATGTCCATCCCCTCATCCCCGGGATTAACCGAGTGAACCTTCTTTGTACTGACTCGAGAGCAAGTATGTCCTTTCTTAAGTATGGACACCAAAGCTGTACGCAGTATTCCAGGTGCGGTCTCACCAATACCTTGTACAACTGAAGCAATACCTCCCTATTTTTATATTCTATCCCCCTAGCAGTGAAAGCCAACATCCCATTGGCCTTCTTAATCACTTGCTGCACCTGCATACTAACCTTTTGAGTTTCGTGCACCAGGACCCCCAGATCCCTTTGTACTTCAGTACTTTCCAGTTTCTTGCCATTAAGATAATAACTTGCTCTACGATTTTTCCTGCCAAAGTGCATAACCTCACACTTTCCAGTATTGTATTCCATCTGCCAAATCTCTGCCCACTTACTTAGCCTGTCGATGTCCCCTTGCAGGTTTTTTATGTCCTCCTCACTCACTACTTTCCCTCCCATCTTAGTATCATCTGCAAACTTTGATATGTTACACTCGGTCCCCTCCTCCAAATCATTAATATAGATTGTAAAAAGTTGGGGACCCAGCACTGACTCCTGTGGAACACCACTTGTTACTGATTGCCAGTCCCACAATCCAACGATAATGGTGTTGTTGACTGATCACAGCGATTAATCTCTATCAATGAGTCTACAACAGACCCAGACATGAGGCGAGGAAAACCCCCCAGTGGTGGAGAGCATTGGGAACCACAGGTCCAAAGTCACCCATTCCTCCCGAGCTGGCTACACTCACGATAGCAAAATACTGCGGATGTTGGAAATCTGAAATAACAACAGACAACGCTGGAAATACTCAGCAGGCCAGGCAGCATCCGTGGAGAGAGAAACAGAGTTAACGTTTCGGCTACACTCACCACACATCATGTCTCAAATTACTCAGATACTGGATCCCAAAATGTCATTTTCTGAAAGAAATCTAATCTAATTTGCTTTTGAATGAGTGACCCTCTTCTGAGCGTCGAAACGGCCTTGCGCCCTGAAAGTGACTGCCTTCCCACACTAACAGGAGAGTGGATGGCACAAAAAACAAGACAGAGAAAAGGAATGAAAAACCAGCGAGGAGACAATTCACTGCCTTGTTGGGAGTCCACAGCTTCATTGGTGCCTTTCTGGGCCTCCAAGGTTGAGTGTCAAGTCAGGACCATAAATCGCGCCATGAACAGGGTCCTCTGTGACATTAAGTGCCAGCCCCACATAGCGGCAGCGGGAATAATTCACAATAATGTCGTTAATACCAGCAACTTCACAACCGCCGTTAGGTTCAATGGGGAGCCTCACGGAGAGAAGGGACTTGCATGATAGCAAAATACTACGGATGCTGGAAATCCGAAATAACAACAGAAAACGCTGGAAAAACTCAGCAGGCCAGGCAACATCCGTGGAGAGAGAAACAGAGTCAACGTTTCAGGTCGAAACCCTTCGTCAGGACTGAGAAAAAAAGCAGGAAATGAAACAGATTAAGAAGCAAGTTAGGGGGCTGGGAAATGGGGGAGGGGATGACAGAACAAAAGGGGAGGTCAGTGAGAGGTGAAGAGACATTAAGAGATATTCAAGGCGAGACGAGATGGTAATAGGACAGGTAAAGAAACAAATGTTGGCTCTAGATGAAGTGTGAAATGCGCTGACAGAGTGAGAGACAGCTGCCATGTGGGAGAGAGGAAAAAAAAGGAAAAGGCACAAACCAAAAGTGTGGATAAAAAATATATAAAAATATGATAGGGGCCGAGGTTATGATCTGAAATTGTTGAACTCGATATTGAGTCCGGAAGGCTGTAAAGTGCCTAATCGAAAGATGAGGTGCTGTTCCTCGAGCTTACGCTGAGCTTCCGTGGAACAATGCAAGAGCCCGAGGACGGTGAGGTCCGAGTGGGAATGGGGCAGAGAATTAAAGTGACGGGCGACCGGAAGCTCGGGGTCCCCCTTACGGACTGAACGGAGGAGTTCCGCAAATCGGTCACCCAATCTGCGTATGGTCTCCCCAATGTAGAGGAGACCGCATCGTGAGCAGTGAATACAGTATACTAGATTGCAAGAAGTACAAGTAAATCACCTGACGAAGGAGCAGCGCTCCGAAAGCTTGCGATTTCAAATAAAGCTGTTGGACTATAACCTGGTGTTGTGTGACTTCTTACATTTGTCCACCCAAGTCCAACTCCGGCATCGCCACACCACTGTTTCACCTGGAAGGGGTGTTTGGGGCCCTGGACAGTGGGAAGGGGGGAGGTATAAGGGCAGGTGTTGCATCTCCTGCGCTTGCAAGGGAAGGTGCCAGACGAAGGGGAAGGGGTGCTGGGGGTGGTAGAGGGGTGGACTAGGGTGTCTCGGAGGGCAAGAAGTACAAAAAACAAGAAGGGACTTGTGTCGCCTTTGATGAGGCCAAGGAAGGAGCGGCACAAATCATCCAGCAATTTGCAGAGAACCTGAACTCGTGGCGTATCTCTTTTAAATACCTTGGTTTTTTTTTTTTTACGAATTAATAAAGGGGAGCGCCGTCAGTGCGCCAGTCTAATGATGAGACTTCCAAGCGATGCCTGGCCCATTAATGGGGTGAATTCTGAGCGCCTCTTAAGTGGGTCTTTAGCAGCACTGTACGCTTTGCATGGAGTGTTGGCGAGGAGACCGGTACATTTCATAAAAGCTGTCTGTCGAAGACACCACTCCGAAATATATTGGGTATTCCCCATTTCGGAGCCTCAGGGACTCGGTGGGCAAGAGAGCACTCAATGCAAAAATGCATAGTATTAGAAGTGATTAAGGATTAAAGTGCAGTGACACTATTGCAACTTCATGGATGCAAACATTTATTTTTATTTTAATCTGGTAGTGTCGCTTTTTTTCCAGTGATTTTTCCATTTTTGCCCCCACCCCCTATAAAGCACAACCCCATATCGACTGGCTATAGTTGGCTTGCAAAGCATGTCAGCACGCTGGCAATGACCTGTTTTCCAGACTTCACTATTCCAACGCACTCCTGACCGACCTCCCACCTTCCACCCTCCGTAAACTTGAGGTCATCCAAAACTCGGCTGCCCCCGTGTCCGGACTCGCACCCAGTCCCGTTCACCCATCACCCCCTGTGCTCACTGCCCCGTGTCCTCACTCACACCCAGTCCCATTCACCCATCACCCCCTGTGCTCACTGCCCCCGTGTCCTAACTCACACCCAGTCCCGTTCACCCATCACCCCCTGTGCTCACTGCCCCGTGTCCTAACTCACACCCAGTCCCGTTCACCCATCACCCCCTGTGCTCACTGCCCCGTGTCCTAACTCACACCCAGTCCCGTTCACCCATCACCCCCTGTGCTCACTGCCCCGTGTCCTAACTCGCACCCAGTCCCGTTCACCCATCACCCCCTGTGCTCACTGCCCCCGTGTCCTAACTCACACCCAGTCCCGTTCACCCATCACCCCCTGTGCTCACTGCCCCGTGTCCTAACTCACACCCAGTCCCGTTCACCCATCACCCACTGTGCTCGCTGCCCCGTGTCCTAACTCACACCCAGTCCCGTTCACCCATCAACCCCTGTGCTCACTGCCCCGTGTCCTAACTCACACCCAATCCCTTTCACTCATCACCCCCTGTGCTCACTGCCCCGTGTCCTAACTCGCACTGAGCCCCGTTCACCCATCACCCCTTGTGCTCATTGCCCCGTGTCCTAACTCACACCCAGTCCCGTTCACCCATCACCCCCTGTGCTCACTGCCCCGTGTCCTCACTCACACCCAGTCCCATTCACCCATCACCCCCTGTGCTCACTGCCCCCGTGTCCTAACTCACACCCAGTCCCGTTCACCCATCACCCCCTGTGCTCACTGCCCCGTGTCCTAACTCACACCCAGTCCCGTTCACCCATCACCCCCTGTGCTCACTGCCCCGTGTCCTAACTCACACCCTGTCCCGTTCACCCATCACCCCCTGTGCTCACTGCCCCGTGTCCTAACTTGCACCCAGTCCCGTTCACCCATCACCCCCTGTGCTCACTGCCCCCGTGTCCTAACTCACACCCAGTCCCGTTCACCCATCACCCCCTGTGCTCACTGCCCCGTGTCCTAACTCACACCCAGTCCCGTTCACCCATCACCCACTGTGCTCACTGCCCCGTGTCCTAACTCACACCCAATCCCGTTCACTCATCACCCCCTGTGCTCACTGCCCCGTGTCCTAACTCGCACTGAGCCCCGTTCACCCATCACCCCCTGTGCTCACTGCCCCGTGTCCTAACTCACACCCAGTCCCGTTCACCCATCACCCCTTGTGCTCACTGCCCCGTATCCTAACTCGCACCGAGCCCCGTTCACCCATCACCCCCTGTGCTCACTGCCCCGTGTCCTAACTCGCACCCAGCCCCGTTCACCCATCACCCCCTGTGCTCACTGCCCCGTGTCCTAACTCACACCCAGTCCCGTTCACCCATCACCCCCTGTGCTCACTGCCCCGTGTCCTAACTCACACCCAGTCCCGTTCACCCATCACCCCTTGTGCTCACTGCCCCGTGTCCTAACTCGCACCGAGCCCCGTTCACCCATCACCCCCTGTGCTCACTGCCCCGTGTCCTAACTCGCACCCAGCCCCGTTCACCCATCACCCCCTGTGCTCACTGCCCCGTGTCCTAACTCACACCCAGTCCCGTTCACCCATCACCCCCTGTGCTCACTGCCCCGTGTCCTAACTCACACCCAGTCCCGTTCACCCATCACCCCCTGTGCTCACTGCCCCGTGTCCTAACTCGCACCCAGCCCCGTTCACCCATCACCCCCTGTGCTCACTGCCCCGTGTCCTAGCTCACACCCAGTCCCGTTCACCCATCACCCCCTTTGCTCACTGCCCCGTGTCCTGACTCGCACCCAGTCCCGTTCACCCATCACCCTCTGTGCTCACTGCCCCATGTCCTAACTCACACCCAGTCCCGTTCACCCATCACCCCTTGTGCTCATTGCCCCGTGTCCTAACTCACACCCAGTCCCGTTCACCCATCACCCTCTGTGCTCACTGCCCTGTGTCCTAACTCGCACCGAGCCCCGTTCACCCATCACCCCCTGTGCTCACTGCCCCGTGTCCTAGCTCACACCCAGTCCCGTTCACCCATCACCCCCTGTGCTCACTGCCCCATGTCCTGACTCGCACCCAGTCCCGTTCACCCATCACCCTCTGTGCTCACTGCCCCGTGTCCTAACTCACACCCAGTCCCGTTCACCCATCACCCCTTGTGCTCATTGCCCCGTTTCCTAACTCACACCCAGTCCCGTTCACCCATCACCCTCTGTGCTCACTGCCCCGTGTCCTAACTTACACCCAGTCCCGTTCACCCATCACCCCCTGTGCTCACTGCCCCATGTTCTAACTCGCACCGAGACCCGTTCACCCATCACCCCCTGTGCTCGCTGCCCCGTGTCCTAACTCACACCCAGTCCCGTTCACCCATCACCCTCTGTGCTCATTGCCCCGTGTCCTAACTCACACCCAGTCCCGTTCACCCATCACCCCCTGTGCTCACTGCCCCGTGTCCTGACTCGCACCCAGTCCCGTTCACCCATCACCCTCTGTGCTCATTGCCCCGTGTCCTAACTCACACCCAGTCCCGTTCACCCATCACCCCGTGTGCTCACTGCCCCGTGTCCTAACTCACACCCAGTCCCGTTCACCCATCACCCTCTGTGCTCACTGCCCCGTGTCCTAACTCACACCCAGTCCCGTTCACCCATCACCCCCTGTGCTCACTGCCCCATGTCCTAACTCGCACCGAGCCCCGTTCACCCATCACCCCCTGTGCTCGCTGACCTACATTGGCTCCCGATCCACCAACGCTTGACTTTAAAATTCTCATCCTTGTGTTCAAATCCCTCCCTGACCTCGCCCCTTTCTATCTCTGTAACTCCCTCAAGCCCAACAACTGCCCCCCCTCCCCCCTCAAGATCTCTGCGCTCCTCCAATTCTGGCCTCTTGTGCATCTCTGGTTTTAATCGCTCCACCATTGGTGGCCGTGCCTTCAGCTACTTAGGCCCTAAGCTCTGGAATTCCCTCCCTAAATCCCTCCCTTTCACCCTGTACTCTGAAGCAATACAACCTGCCTCATACAGAAAGTCCCCAACACAGGTTCTTACACAGTTCACTCGCACCAAGTCCCGTTCACCCATCACCCTCTGTGTTCACTGCACCGTGTCCTAACTCACACCCAGTCCCGTTCACCCATCACCCCTTGTGCTCATTGCCCCGTGTCCTAACTCACACCCAGTCCCGTTCACCCATCACCCCCTGTGCTCACTGCCTCGTGTCCTAACTCACACCGAGCCCCGTTCACCCATCACCCCCTGTGCTCATTGCCCCGTGTCCTAACTCACACCCAGTCCCGTTCAACCATCACCCCCTGTGCTCACTGCCCCGTGTCCTAACTCACACCCAGTCCCGTTCACCCATCACCCCGTGCTCACTGCCCCGTGTCCTAACTCACACCGAGCCCCGTTCACCCATCACCCCCTGTGCTCATTGCCCCGTGTCCTAACTCACACCCAGTCCCGTTCACCCATCACCCCCTGTGCTCACTGCCCCGTGTCCTAACTCACACCGAGCCCCGTTCACCCATCACCCCTTGTGCTCATTGCCCCGTGTCCTAACTCACACCCAGTCCCGTTCACCCATCACCCCCTGTGCTCACTGCCCCGTGTCCTAACTCACACCCAGTCCCGTTCACCCATCACCCCCTGTGCTCACTGCCCCGTGTCCTAACTCACACCCAGTCCCGTTCACCCATCACCCCCTGTGCTCACTGCCCCGTGTCCTAACTCACACCTAGTCCCGTTCAACCATCACCCCCTGTGCTCACTGCCCCGTGCCCTAACTCACACCCAGTCCCGTTCACCCATCACCCCCTGTGCTCACTGCCCCATGTCCTAACTCGCACCGAGCCCCGTTCACCCATCACCCCCTGTGCTCACTGCCCCGTGTCCTAACTCGCACCCAGTCCCGTTCACCCATCACCCCTTGTGCTCACTGCCCCGTGTCCTAACTCGCACCGAGCCCCGTTCACCCATCACCCCCTGTGCTCACTGCCCCGTGTCCTAACTCGCACCCAGCCCCGTTCACCCATCACCCCCTGTGCTCACTGCCCCGTGTCCTAACTCACACCCAGTCCCGTTCACCCATCACCCCCTGTGCTCACTGCCCCGTGTCCTAACTCACACCCAGTCCCGTTCACCCATCACCCCCTGTGCTCACTGCCCTGTGTCCTAACTCGCACCCAGCCCCGTTCACCCATCACCCCCTGTGCTCACTGCCCCGTGTCCTAACTCACACCCAGTCCCGTTCACCCATCACCCCCTGTGCTCACTGACCTACATTGGCTCCTGGTCCGGCAACACCTCGATTTTAAAATTTTCACCCTTGTTTTCAAATCCCTCCATGGTCTCGCCCTTCCCTATCTCTGTAATCTCCTCCAGCGCCACCACCCTCAGAGATATTTGCGCTCCTCTAATTCTAGCCTCTGATTTCCATCGCTCCACCGTTGGCGGCCGTGCCTTCTGTTGCCTGGGCCCTAAGCTCTGGAATTCCCTCCCTAAACCTCTCCGCCTCGCTGCCTCTCTCCTCCTTTAAGACGCTCCTTAAAACCTCCCTCTTTCACCTGCCCTAATATCTCCTTATGTGGCTCGGTGTCAAATTTTGTTTTATAACACTCCTTGGGATGTTTTACTGCTTTAAAAGCGCTGAATAATTGCAAGTTGATGTGTTTATGGTTGGGGAAATTTTAGAGTGGCATCAGGAAGTTTTACACACAATGATCAATACATGCAATGAAATTTCAGGCAGGATAATGGAGGCGATATACCCTAGAATTGTTTAAGAAACAACTGAATGGTGTGATGGATAGATGAGCTGATGGGTCTACCCCATCTATAGGTATCTTGCGGTTATTTAAACCCCATTACACGTGCTAAAACGGCCACTGGGACACCAGCAAGTTTGAAAAGAGTAAGAGAAATGTCAAGATAAATCAAGCAGAAGCAGTTAGGTAATGCCAAGTTTTTAGGTTTTAAAAGCCTGTTGATCATGGGAGGTGGGGAAGACCCAAGGGATGTAGAGTTCAGAGGTCTGGGAAAGAATGAAGTAGAATAGGAGAGTGTGCAATGAACCTTAATTTTTCAATACAGTGAGGATGCAGGCTGGAAGAAGAGTGTGTTTTCGGAGCTCAGGGGGAACAAGGAAGAGGTATTCAGAGGAACAATGACTTTGGTGAATTACTACTTGACTGTTGAGGAAATAGAGGCCTAGAAATTCAGTTGGGCGCGCCAGCCGTTAGCGCCTTAGGAGGAGTAGATCTCGAGCGCTAGGCGCTAAGCGCCCGGGCGCAGCGCGATCTGCGCCTCGCCCCAACTTCAGTACACATTTAGCGCCGGCGCAAAGTCTTAGCGCGCGCCCTGCTGCGCGCGCAGATCATGATGTCATTTCCTCGTGCAACGCCCTTTGTGCGCCCCAAACCGGAACTTCACTCGCGCCGGCCCATTGTGCGCCGGGCGGCCCTAACGACTGTGAAGTGGAACGGTACACAGCTGAGCCAGGCCGCGGGGAGCGCTAATTAAAGGGCACTTACCCTGCACTATAAAGGGCCGCCATTTTGCAGCATTCACTCTTGTGCAACGGTTTTTTGGACAGAGACCAAGGAGGAGAGCTTACTGGTTTGGACCAACACTAGGACAGGTATTTTTGGCTCAGGCCAGAGCTTAGCAATTATCTTTGCCTTCATTGAGAGCTCAGTGTTTGCCAGCATATAATGGGGGCTGCATTGGGTGCCAACGCTGACTTTCAGCCTTATGCCAGAAGGGCTTACAGACGCCGTGAGAGAGTGGCAGCCCTGGCTAGACGCAGAGGGGGCAACAGGCGTCGCCAACTGAGGCCTTACCCACCCAGGGTATACCGCCAGCAGACCTCCTATCTGACCATGTCTGCCGCGATGTGTGTTAGGAGGCTGCGATTCAGAAGGGAGGTGATTGCAGACATCTGCCGGCTGCTTCACAGAGATCTGCAGCCACAGCTGATGCGCAGGACGT
Source organism: Somniosus microcephalus (assembly GCF_052327205.1). Taxonomy (NCBI): domain Eukaryota; kingdom Metazoa; phylum Chordata; class Chondrichthyes; order Squaliformes; family Somniosidae; genus Somniosus; species Somniosus microcephalus. Next base: position 226,705,557 of record NC_140997.1, read on the forward strand.
CTCTGTCGGTGGCAGTGAAGGTGACGGTGGCTCTCAACTTCTATGCCACCGGCTCCTTCCAATCCGCTACTGGGGACATCGCTAACATCTCCCAGTTCGCCGTGCATTGCTGCATCCGCCAGGTGACCGAAGCCCTTTTCACAAGGAGACATCAATTCATCTCCTTCCCCATGATCCTGGACAAGCAGCAGCAGCGTGCAGTGGGATTTGCAAGAATAGCGGGCTTCCCCATGGTGCAGGGCGCCATTGACTGCACGCATGTGGCTTTGCGGGCACCTCTTGAGCATGCCGAGGATTACCGCAACCGGAAGGGCTACCATTCCCTCAATGTACAGCTGGTGTGTGACCACAGGCAGCGCATCCTAGCTGTCAATGCCCGCTTTCCAGGCAGCAGCCACGATGCCTTTATCCTGCGACAGACAACTGTGGCTGACATGTTCCAGGCACAGCCTCCCCCAAGAGGATGGCTTATCGGGGACAAAGGCTATCCTTTGTGTACCTGGCTCATGACCCCGCTCCGCGCGCCCACGACCCCTGCTGAAGAGGCATACAACGAGAGCCATCAAGCGACTAGGAACATCATAGAACAAACAATCGGCGTCCTCAAGCAACAGTTCCGCTGTCTCGATCGCTCTGGGGGAGCCCTCCAGTATTCGCAGGATCGAGTCTCCCAATTTGTCGTCGTTTGCTGCATGCTGCACAACCTGGCTATCCGCAGGACTCAGGCACTGCCACCTCACGTTGGACCACCACCTCAGGAGGAGGAGCAGGAGGAGCATGAGGAGGAGGAGGACGAGGAGTACCAGCCCAGGAGGGAGGCACAAGGTCCAAGGGCCGCCCGTCGGCGGCTTATTGAACGTCACTTCTAGGCCCCCTGTCAGGGAATGGCTTGTGCCAATGAAAGAACATGATTGCAGCCGCTCCGCAAGCCCTCAGCCGGTTAAGGCATCAAACACTTCAAAGATCAAACATGGACAATGTTAATAAATAAAATGCTTTATTGTTCAAACTCAGGTCCCTTCCCACATGAAAACCAAAAACAGACGAAACCCCCAAAAAACACTCAAACACATTACTCGCTCCCACAACCTGGAGAGGATTAACAAAATAGTGCAACTAAAATGGCCGTCATTCTCGGCCTTCGTAAAAAACAAACATCACATCATCAGCCTTCAAAAAACAAACATCCAATTCTCGGCCTCAAAAAACAAACACAACTGGCCACACATTCGACTATTTGGCCCGCTAGGGCGATGCCTTGGCCATCTTTGTGTGGCCCCTGCCTGCCCTGCTGCTCCTCCTCAAAGTAAGGCCATTGGCTGCTGCAAGGCTGGGGGCAGGCTCCTGAGGGGCACATGTTGTGATGGCAGATGCCCTTGGGGGTCGGCCTAGTCGAGGTCTGGCCGTCGAGCGAGCGGCTGCTGAATGCTGCAGCTGTGGCTGGCCAGCATCAGTCACTGCAGCAGCTCCTGGCAGCTCCACTGGGGGAGTGGCAGTGGCGGCTGGAGGAATGGGGGCAAGCTGGCGGATGGCAGGCGCTCGCTGGTCACCTGAGACACTGGCACTCGCCCGGGCCAGCACTGCAGCATGCGCACCAATCTGCCGAGGGACAGACCGCTGTGCTGCTGCAGCGCGCCGGGTGCCCTGGCGATGCCTGGCTGACACAGCGAGTGTGGCAGCAGTGAGTGCCCGTGTTGACCTGTTCACTGACCGCATCAGAGCAGCCAGTGACTGGACGGCACCACTGATCACCTGGCCAGAGCTGCCCCGAATTCCGCCCGACTCGCTGCCTGATCTGCCCCGAATTCCGCCCGACTCGCTGCCAGAGCTGCCCCGAATTCTGCCCGACTCGCTGCCTGATCTGCCCCGAATTCCGCCCGACTGGTGGCCTCTGAGGGCCCGAACTCGGTCACACTCCGAGAGAGGGACTCGATGGCCTCAGGCAACCGTGCCACTGCCGCCATGAGCTCCGTGTGCCGGCGCTCCGAGTCCGCGGACAAGTCCTCGAGGCGTTCCATCTCCTCGGCGAAGACCATCTCCGGACTGGAGGCCGGACTCTCCCTCTGGGGAGAAGGCCGCCGAGCTGGCCGACCCTTCCTGCGTTGCTGGACGCCGCTGGGCCCAGCAATTGGACTCCCCTCCGACGCATCCCCCCTCTGGGGAGAAGGCCGCCGAGCTTCCACCCCCCTCCCGCGTTTCTGCAGGCCGCAGGTCCCATGAGCTCCCCTCCCCTTCGACACTTCCGCCACGCTCCCCTCCAGGGAAGGCGTGTCCCCTACATTGGCCTGGGTGGCCGCGGCTGAGGGTTCCCCTGATGGGCCGCCTTCCTCTTGCTCCTCCTCCTGCTCCTCTTCTGAGGGGCTGTCACTGGCAAGTTCAGGGACCTCCTCCTCACCATCTGAAAGCAGGAAGGCACAAGAGTAGCTTTAGAGTGAGGAGAGGGCGTCAGCAAGGGATGCATGAGTGGTGGCATTCAGCGCATTGGTCAGACAGTGGCAAAGGATGTAGATCTGATGCGCAAGTGGGATGAGAGAGGTCCAAAAGGTGATGTCCTTACCATTGCTGGCCAGAACAGGGTCGGCATCTCCACATGCAACGGGCCCAATCACCCGGCCACCCATGATGCACTCCACACGATGTTGCAGCTCGGTGAGTGGCTGGATATGGGGTCGGCCTCCCCCGGTCGCAGTCCGGCTCTTCCTATTATTCGCCAGCTTGGCCTGCAAGAGAAAGGACGGCCTCTAAGTACAGTGTGTCGCCGTGATCTTGTGTGCACTGCCTCCCATGGTGGAATAGCCTGGCCAGTGTGTCGCCCTGATCTTGTGTGCACTGCCTCCCATGGTGGAATAGTTTGGCCAGTGTGTTAAGTGCAGAATGTGCAATTGATGTTCATGCCTGTCCCATCGCTGCTGGATGAGGGCTGGCCATTAGGGCTTTCAGGTCCCTTTGCCCATAATGTGAGGTGCACATGCAAGGATGAGGAGGTCACTGGAAAGGGTACTCACCCTGACAATCCGCGTGAGGTCATTAAACTTTTTGCGGCATTGGACACCGCTCCTGGGGACCTCGCTGTTGGCTGACAGCTTGCTGGCGACATGCCTCCAGGCTCTCCTGTAGACGCGGAACGGCGCCTTCTTGCCATTGTCCGGGTACAAAACATGGCGCCTCTTCTCCACAGCACCAACCAGCACACTCAGATCACGCTCTGAGAAGCGCTGCGCACGTTCACGGGCCTTCTGCATGGCTTCAGGCGCTATTTGGGTCCAGCAGCAGTGTTCAGGCCTAGCTGGAGGGCTCCACTATCCAGGGCGTGGCAGCAGACCAAGTCGACCCTTCCCCCTTAAGAGCTGGCCGGTGCCAGGGTGTCTGCTGTCAATCACGAGATGGCCGCACCTGCGCTGCGCCCGGCCTCGGCGCTATCGATCAGCACCTCCGGCTTAGCGCCCAAAGAGAGGCGTCCAGCACCAGTTTTAGCGCTCGAGCGAACTCTTAGGGCGAAGCTAATGAATATCGGAGAAGTGGCCTCGATTTGGCGGCGGGCGCAAACTTTAGCGGCCGCCCCACTTTACCGCCCCAAAAGTGGCTACAATGAATTTCTAGGCCAGAATTTTTTCCTCGGAGTCAGAAGGTTGTGGGCTCAAGTCTCGCTCTGGAGACCGGAGCAGAAAAATCCAGGCTGACACTCCCAGTGCCGTGCTGAGGGAGTGCTGCATTGTCGGAGGTGCCGTCTTTCGGATGAGATGTTAAACCGAGGCCTTATCTGCTCTCTCAGATGGATGTAAAAGATCCCATGGCCACTATTTCGAAAAAGAGCATGGGGGTGGTGGGGGATTTCTCCCCAGCGTCCTGACCAATATTAATTCCTCAACCAATATCACTAAAACAGGTTATCTGGTCATTATCACATTGCTGTTTGTGGGAGCTTGCTGTGCGCAAATTGGCTGCCCCATTTCCTACATTACAACACTTCAAAAAGTACTTCATTGGTTGTAAAGCGCTTTGGAACATCCTGAGATTGTGAAAGGTGCTATAGAAATGTAATTTCTTTCTTTCTTTCCACGCTTCATGGGGAACCCGGTAGACAGCTCGATAGGTGTCGAGTCACACAGGCGAGATGAAGGGTTAGGACATTGCCTCGCTGCCTGTCTACTTGGAAGTGATCATTGTCTCTACAGAAAGATTGGAAGCTGGTCCATAACGAAAGACCAGCTAATTCGGTGCTTAGAATTTTGGACTGCATTGTTGGCGTTCAATGATCTGAGTCTAGCTTCAGACGCATCTTCACATCAATCTTGAGCAACAGGAAAAACCTGGTCGACCCAACCACAAAGGGAGATGATGAAAGCTGCCTTTATCTTGCACACCGCGCTGTGCTGGTACCTTTGGCTTCTGATATGCGGGTTTTTGAACGGCTGACGCAGCACAGAGATAAACTTGCTGGGTGGCGAAGGTCAGGAAGACCCAGTTTTAATTTTTTTTTTCCCCAACTGATCTTCCCAATCGCTGGCTTTAATGAATTTGGCACATTTACTTTGGTGGTGCTGCCCTTGCACGAGACTGAGGTGTGAGGAAGTAGGGGCACCGGCACAAGATAAAAGCAACTTTATAGGGAATCTCATAAACGGCACACAATAGTAAATAGGATGTGTAAGATGAACCCAGGACATTAATTCAAATTTCGCTGTCGCAGTAGGGCCGGGGGGCGGAAACTCAAACTAGCGCAAGGCAAATCTAGAAATCAGGAGGTTCCTCGCACACAATGATCAACATGGTGGGTGACAATCCTGGGACCACTTAAGAAACAGTGGATAACGTGATGGGGAAGGGCAGGCAAGGGTGGGGGACTGTAGCTTCTTTCCAACTGTATGTCTTAAATGCCTCATCTGTGTTTACATAGGATTACATAGGATATACAAACAGGCCATTCGGCCCAACCAGTCCATGCTTCACTCGAGCCTCCTCCCGTCTTTCTTCATCTAAATCTATCAGCATAACCCTCTATTCCCTTCTCCCTCATATGCTTGTCTAGCCTTCCCTTAAATGCATCTATACTATTCGCTTCAACCACTCCCTGTGGTAGCGGGTTCCACATTCTCGCCACTCTCTGGGTAAAGAAGTTTCTTCTGAATTCCCTATTTGATGTCTTGGTGACTATCTTATATCGACGGCCTCTAGTTATGCTCTTCCCCACAAGTAGAAACATTCTCTCTCTGCAGTTATCTCGAGACAACTGTATTTTCAGAAAAGCTGGTGACACAATGGTTAATGGAAATCTTGAGTGATAATTGTAAAAACAAGTCAGATAAAATATTGCTATGAAATTTCAGCGGGGATTTCTCCGGCTGTCAAGGGTGGGGAATTCTGTGGGTCATTAATCTTTTTGGCAAACTGAGAAACAGTCAGCCATAAGTAAGCGACTGCCTATCTATATATTTTTCTTGGCCACCCCTTCAATTCCTAACTACAGCGACCTGCTGGATTATACCAGCAAGGTTTTTCGATCAAGCTCTTTCCCTTATTTAAATAAAAGCATTTCAAACTGTGATACTTCGTTTTTTTTGCTTTGCATTGAATAGCCTTCTCCCGCCCATCGAATATAGAGCGAGTACAAATTGTGTCAACATCGCCCACACCCTCACCCTGCGAGGCTGCACAGTGCCCAACGCACAGCTTAGCCAACACCCGCGAGTCTCGTGATTTGCTGTTTAAATTATGAGCACCCTTTAAAAAAAAAACAGACTGCCGTGTAAAACGAATCTATAAAATGTTTAAAAATCTTACGGGGGACTTGCGAATGCTGGAGGTTCAGAACCATATGTCCTGTGAACCTTCCCTCCGCCACCTACACCCACCCCCACCCCACCCCCCACCCCCCCCCCAGCACTGCAAGTCTCCCCCAATTTGTCTTCTATGGAGGAGAGGATAGTAGGATCCCTCACTTGCCCAACCCCTTGGTGTTTACATAGAAGATAGGAGCAGGAGTAGGCCATTCAGCCCCTTGAGCCTGCTCTATTTTAATGAAATATACAAATCTCCTGAGATTTCCAATGTAGCTGTGAGCACAGTGGAATCTCAATTATGCGCCAGGTATTTTTTCCTGCTAAAGGCCTGTTGGTTACCCGCCAATTTCCGTCATCCACCACAGAGGTCTCCTCGGTTGTAACAAATGGTTGCAGCAGCGCAACGTTCCATAACATGAGAAACCAGGTGAACTTCACGGGATTGAATTTTACTCAATTTAAGCAGAGCCCACGAGCTCGCTCGACAAAGCACCAAGAGTTAAAACAAGGAAAGGGGGGATAGAGAGAGAGAGAGAGAGAGAGTGAGAGAAGGCTAATATAATTAAGTGAAAGACGCATTAAAGACAGTTGTACCAGTTTTTCAGAAACAAGAAACACTGGATGACAGCTCAATAGCTATTTATCAAATGGAAAGTCTAAGGTTAGCGATTCCAATCAAGGCTGCCTACATACCTGTCTCTGGCACGGCCCCCGTCTGTGCTACCTGAGCACAATGTGCCGTTCCCTCTACTTTTCATATTAAATGCACATTTGTAAACCCACTGAGGCTATTGCCCAATGGGGATTCATCTATCCTGTTGAATATTCATGACTCATATCCTCTTCGAAAACAGCCCGAGGCGGTTTTCACGTTTCAGCCCTATTGTAACCAGCTCCTGCATGCTCCGAGTGAGATACACTCTTGGTGGTAGGATGATAGGGAACAGTTGGGCTGGTTAACCCTGTAACTCGTGGATAACGATTCTTGTGCTAAGTGAAGTCTGACTTGTCATATTTACAAGCAGGACTTTACAGGTGATTGGAATTGAAAGGAGGTAGGTTCCGAATAGACAGATTGCTGCACCCCCCCCACCCCCCCACCATGAACCCCCTTCACCTCCCATAGCTACCAAGCACTGCCCCAGCCCAACGCCCAATGACAGTCTTCACTCTTCCTCCTTTATCTCGCTTCCTCTCTCCTCGCCCGCCACCCGATCTGATTCCCCTTGAGGAGAGAATGGCCGTGCCTCCTCATAACCCCACCTAAATGTGAAAAGCTCCTGTAAGTGCTGTGTAACCTTCAATTAGGTACTCTGTTATTCTACCAGGACCTGAGAGACTGTAAGTTCTAATACAGCTCAAATATAATCTGCTATATAGTATAAAATGAATTGGGGAATCTTAGAATTTAATTTTCTTTTCTTAAAATGAAGAAAACTTCCAAAGAAGCTCTGTAGCCAAACAACATCAAGTCGAGAATGGTGGTGGACAATCAGGCAACTAACAGGAATAGGAGGCGTCTCCCACCCTCTCCATTGGAGGAGTCCAACACACGAGTGCAAGAGTTAAGGCTGAACTGTTTGCAAGTGCCTACTTGATGATCCTACTCTTTCTCCTTCCGATATTCCCACCATCATAGATTTAGATATCCAACCAATTTGGCTCACTCTATGTGGACATTAAGAAGCGGCTGTAGTGCTGAGGACCTGTGCACTAGAATTAGTTGTTCACCCAAGCCAAGCTGTTCCAGTTCAACTAGGATGCTGGCACCTACCTAACAATATGGAAGATTGCCTAGGTGTTTCCCGTCCACAAAAAACAGGGTAGTAATTGGCCGGAATAAAAACAGAAAATGCTGGAAATACTCAGCAGGTCAGGCAGCATCTGTAGAGAGAGAAACGGAGTTAACGTTTCAGGTCTGTGACCCTTCGTCAGAACTGGAAAAAGTTGGAGATGGAACAGGTTTTTAAGCAAGTGTAGGGGCAGGGAAAGGGGGGAGGGGAGGAAAGAACAAAAGGGAAGGTCTGTGATAGGGTGGAAGGCAGGAGAGATTAAGAGACAAAAGGGATGATGGTGCAAGGCAAAAGGAGATGGTAATGGGGCAAGTTAAGAAACAAAAGATGGCTCTAGATGAAGTGTAAATGGCAATGGCAGGATGATCGACAGCTGCCATGTGAGAGAGAAAAAAAAATGAAAAAAAAAATAGGGACAGAGGTTATGGTCTGAAATTGTTGAACTCGATGTTGAGGCCAGAAGGCTGTAAAACGCCTAATCGAAAGATGAGGTGCTGTTCCTCGAGCTTACGTTGAGCTTCATTGGAACAGTGTAAGAGGCCGAGAACGGAGAGGTCAGAGTGGGAGTGGAGCAGAGAATTAAAGTGACAGGCGACCGGAAGCTCGGGGTCACCCTTACGGACTGAACGGAGGTGTTCCGCAAAGCGGTCACCCAATCTGCGTTTGGTCTCCCCAATGTAGAGGAGACCGCATCGTGAGCAGCGAATACAGTATACTAGATTGCAAGAAGGACAAGTAATTGGCCGGGTTAGATTTATCCCTCATCAGTCTGAACTGGGTTAAAACTCAGGTCTCTGAAACCAAGTTGCACATCTATTCCTGTAATGGAAAGTCTAAGGTTTCTTTTGAATCAAAATTTTTGAATAGCCAAAAAAATGGTGATAGTGCAGGTGTTCCTCAGGGCAGTGTCCTCAGCCCAACCACCTTCAGCTGCTTCATCAATCACCTACCTTCAGAATAAAGCAGTTGATGGCAGTCTACAGCAGGACCTGGATAACATTCAGTCTTGGGCTGACAAACGACAGATGACTTTCAAAGCACATAAATGCCAGGTAATGACCATCTGGAAAAAGAGGAAGCCCAGCACCCCCACCCCACCCCCAGACCTTCAACGGCATCACCATCGCTGTATCCCATCTTGGGGGCCACTATCAACCGGAAGTTTAATGGGAAGAGTCATATCAACACCGTGGCTGCAAGAGCAGGGCAGAAGCATTTTTATGTCACACTTGAATTCAAGTAATTCATACCATTTTAATAAATGGCTCCATCAATATTGTACTGAGAAATATTCAATGTTGCTGTTCAACCTCTACATTGGTGCTCAATTGCAGCCGTCCTTATGCATAAAAACTCACTCCATATCGATTAAAACACACAAGTTAGCAAACCAGCTTCCTGTCTCTTCCAGCCGACTGCTTCTGCGTCTCACCAGTAAAGCATCTTTGCTGCGCGGTTTTCTTAGGCAGGCGAGTACTGATAACTGCGAGGACCACAGGCACAAGCTTGACTGTTTCCTGTCCACACCATGCCATCTTTCAGATGAGACGCTAAGCCGAGGCCCTGCCAGCCTGCTCGGGTGGACATGGAAGATCCCATGGCACTATTCCAGGAAGAGCAGAGGAGTTCTGGTTTCCTGGCCAACAATTGTCCCTCAACCTACACCAACAAAGCAGATTATCTGGTCATCCATTCATTTGGTGGCATAGTGGTTAGCACTGTTGCCTCACAGCGCCAGGGACCTGGGTTCAAATCCGGCCTCGGGTGACTGTCTGTGTGGAGTTTGCACATTCTCCCCGTGTTTGCGTGGGTTTCCTCCGGGTGCTCCGGTTTCCTCCCACAGTCCAAAGATGTGCGGGTTAGGTTGATTGGCTATGATAAAAATTGACCCTTAGTGTTAGGGGGATTAAAATATGTGGGGTTACAGGGTTACGGGGATAGGGCTTGAGTGGGATGGCTGTCGGTGTAGGGACCGGGTGCTAGGGTTTGGATGATCAGCCATGATCTCGTTGAATGGCAGAGCAGGCTCGAAGGGCCGAATGGCCTACTCCTGCTCCTATCTTCTATGTTTCTATGCTGTCTGGGGGACCATCCTGTGTGTAAATTGGCTGCCTCATTTGCCGACAAAATAATGACTGCAGGCAAAAGAAAGCCAATGGCTGGAATTTTCTTTAGCTGGGCGGGTTGGGTGCGAGCGATCGCCGTGGCGTTTGCGATCCCCGTTGTTGCTTCCATCCCGCTCCAGAAATCAGCTTTGCGCTAATGGGGCCTATTACGCCCGCCCTGCGCGTTACCCGGCCCAATTAAATGGCGCGGGCCTGATGACGTCATCCATGACGCGTTTTCTACCGGGATATTTAAAGGAGCCATGGCCACGTTGCATTTGAAGGCTCATCTAGGAGTGTGCAGGCAGCACACTGGACAAATCGACTGCTACAAACAGTTCCACAGGTGACTGCACAGAGGCAGAGGGCTGCACCCAGGTTCTCTGGTGACTCCCTCCATATGCTCATGGAGGGAGTCAGAACACACAAGGAGGCCACCTGGCATTGCCACCCCACTTCATCATAGTCTCCCTCTAAAGATGTAACCCATCCATTCCTTACACTCTTTCCATCATTCTCACTGAACCTTCGCTTCTTTCTCTCCTTGCAGGAAAAGAGAGAGCACAATAAGAGGGAGAGGGAGAGAAGTGGAGGTGGGCCTCCATCATTTGCCACCCTCACAAAAGCAGAGATGGTTGCCTTAGAAGTATCTGGAGTCACCGAGCAGCTGGAGGTGGGAGACGGAGAGAGGGGGACATCTCAGCAACCTGGTGACAAAATTACGTATCATATAGCTACATGGCATACATCAGTCACTCATATGGGGACTGATGTCAGCAGCCAATGAATGTTCATCATGTAATGGTATCTGTACCCATTCTTGATATGACATATCTAACTGATCTCTTTACTCTCCCACAGATACATCAAGAGCCCCCCCCCCCACCCCCACTGTCCAGGAGGAAGAGGAAGACGACTCCTCACAGGAGCCTCCAGCCTCTGAGGGTGTAGCATCACCAGGCATAAGCGCACCCAGCACCAGCGCAGAGACGCACGCGAGATAGAATAGTGTTGTCACCTGGTGTCTCACAAATCACAAGTGAGCAAGAGCAGATGGTGGAGACAGGGACAGCAGTGGAGACTCCTCGCCGGAGGGTGCAGGACGCTCCCAGCTCTGCTCGGCTGCATGCAGATGCTCATAGACCTCCTCTCTAGGAGGGATGTCAGCGTAGACGTGGGTCCTCATGACCCCACTGATATGCAGCAAGGTGCTCTCCAGCTCCTTGCTAGCAGGGACGTGCGGGTGGCCCATGAGAGGGATGATGGTGAGAGGGGACATGGAAATTGCGGCTCCTCTCCATGCGCTCACATTTCTCCCCCATTGCCAACCCCTCAGTCAGAGCCCCAGATGCCTCCTCGGACAGTGATGGCCGAGTCTGCCCCTGCACAGTCGCAGGAGGAGCAGACGTTGGCGGTGCCATCAGAGGCTCCAAAACCCAGAGGACCACCAAGAGTGTCTAAGCAGTCACAGCAGGGAAGTGAGCAGGCTGCCTCTACCTCTGCTGAAGCCATAGGGGTAGCACCACGTAGAAGCACGCGGAAGAGAAAGATGACGCACAAGTAGATGCACAAGAGTAGACACTTGGGTGTTTTAGTCAATGTTAATGTCAAGTTTCCGTTAATGTGTTAAACATAAAAATCTTTATTTTCACCACTTTCTGGTCTTGGACAAATTTGTGTACACCTTTGGAAGTGCCTTAGTGAGTTACAGTGAATGGTGAGACATAACGTTACCTCCAGCAATGGTGGTCAGTGTGAAAGGAATGGCCTGGTCATTGTAGGGATGCTTTATGGTGTTGCTGTGGGGTGGTGCCAACCTGGCGCAGCATGTGGCAGACATATGGGTGTACTGCGTAAAGTTAAGTAAATCTGGCCATGATGAGGCCATCCCTGGCCCGACGGGCAGCAATGTGCTCGGGTGCTGGTGTGATCTGGGCCGCTGGTTCCTCCAGCTCCTGCTCCTCCTCGTCTTCCAGCTGATGCTCCTCTTCCTCCTGCTCCTCTGAAGAGGCTGTGCACTCAGTGCCTTGCTCCTCATGCAGCGCTAATCCTCGCTGTTGCGCTATGTTGTGCAGGGTGCAGCAGACCACGTCGATTCTGGATATCTTGGCTGCTGCCTACTGAAGGACTCCTCCAGATCTGTCAAGGCATCTGAAGCGCATTTTGAGCATGCCTATTGTCTGCTGTATGACACATCTGGTGGAGATGTGGCTTTCATTATATCTCTCCTGGGCCTCAGTACTTGGTCTCCTCAAGGGTGTCATGAGCCACGTCTTCAGTGGATAGCCCTTGACTCCAAGCAGCCAGCTGGAAAGTCTGTTTGGAGGAGCGAAGAGCTGAGGGAGGGTGGACTGGCGAAGGAAAAAAGAGTCATGGCAGCTGCCAGGGAACTTGACACATACATGCATGATGATCTTCCTATGGTTGCAGACCAGCTGCACATTGAGGGAGGGGAAGCCCTTGCAGTTGACAAAGACTCCTGGATTATGATGGGGTGTCCTGATGGCCACATATGTGCAGTCAATGACACCCTGCACCCGTGGGAAGCCAGCCAGAGTGGCAAAGCCGAGCGCCCGCTCAGTAACACTGGCTTCATCAGTGGCAAAGTTGATATAATTGGCTGACTTGTCAAAGAGGGCATCAGTGACCTGTGTGGTGCATCTGTGGGAGGCTGACTGCGAGATCCCGCAAATGTTGCAGATCCCTGGAAGGAGCCTGAGGCAAAGAAGTTGAGGGCGCTGGTGACTTTCACAGCCTCTGGTAAGGAGTGTCCACCCACTCCTCTGGGCTGCAGGTCTTGCTCCAGCCATCTGCAAATGTCTGCGAGGACCTGGCACGATACCCTGAGCCTCCTTTGGCACTGCTGCTCAGTCACGTTGAGGAAGCTCATCCTCTGCCTGTATAACCTGTGTTGGGGGTATCGCCTCCAGCGTGGTGTAGCCCTGTGCTGATGCCCTCTGTCCTGTGCAGCATCAGGTGGTTGAGGAGAAGGTTGGTGGTGTTGTTGTTGGTGCTGCTGGTGTGCCTGGTGTTGCTGGTGTTGGGGCTCATCGTGGTCCGATTCTGAGGACCAGGGTGGGACAGTATAAATGGCACCCGTGCTGATGGAAGAGTAGGCAGGTCAAGTAGAGATCAGAGAAGCAATCTGTGAATGGTGTGATAGGTTCTACCAATGATGTGAGACTGGATGGCGACTTTGGTGTTAACACTTGCAACCTCTAGAAAGCTAAATCTGTGCTGGGAATGTAGTCAGCAACAGCTTCTGCCTGAGGAAAGTGACCAGCTGTGAGGTCGGAGCTTTTATCGTTCATTTCATGCTGTCAACTAATCAGCTGGAGCAATGGCCACTCAACTCCTGCCTCAGGTTGACAGACGTGGTTCCCGAGCTGCGTGATTCCCGTGGGCAGCCAGGGAAAATTGAAAGGTAGGGATAAAAAGGTGCTTAAGGGTCTGACAAGTACCTGTTAATGATTTAAATTAACTCGCTCGCCTCTGCCGTTCGGGTCACTGCTGCGCCGGCAAACGCGCCCGAGGGAAAGGCGCGTGGGGGCGGGATGACGGCGGGATCCCGACCCACTCCAACATATTTCAAATTTCCTACACCAACCCGCCTCCGATCGTGCCTACATGGATCCCAGAAAACTCCGGCCAATGGCTCTGGAACACTTTGGGACTTCCAAAGGAGGTGAAAGGAGATATAGAAATGCAAGCTTCTATCTCTCTTTTTTAAAAATACTGGGTGAGCACAGGATTGGGCTCGACTGTGATGCTTGCCGACAGTGAGACACTCTGTTGAGACTTGCTCTTTTGACCGTCATGGAACACCACTCCAATGTGAGTCAGTGCTTCAGGAGTGGAAAAAACCAAAGGCTTGCACCTAGAAAGATAGACTTGCATTTCTATAGCGCCTTTCACGACCACTGGACGTCCCAAAGCACCTTACAGCCAATTAAGTACTTTTTGAAGTGGAGTCACTGTTGTAATGTAGGAAACGCCGCTGCCAATTTGCGCACAGCAAGCTCCCACAAACAGCAATGTGATAATGACCAGATAAGCTGTTTATTAGTGATGTTGATTGAGGGATAAATATTGGCCCAGGACACCGGGGAGAACTCCCCTGCTCTTCTTCGAAATAGTGCCACGGGATCTTTTACATCCACCCGAGCGAGCAGACGGGACCTCAGTTTAACGTCTCATCTGAAAGTCGGCACCTCCGACAGTGCGGCACTCCCTCAGCACTGCACTGGAGTGTCAGCCTGGATTTTTGTGCTCAAGTCTCTGGAGTGGGACTTTGAACCCACAACCTTCTGACTCAGGGGCGGGAGTGCTACCCACTGAGCCACAGCCAGAGCTACCTCGATATTAGCACAATTAAATGGAGGCTGAAAATGGGGAAAGTGATAGACCCACCATGGCAGAAGTAATATATGGAAGCAAGATGTTTGGTGGTAATTTTAACTTTGGCCGATAGTGTAAAATGGCTGAACTGGACGGAAGGGAATATCGGCCGTGGCGTATAAAATGCGGGCCAATTCAATAGCACCCATTTTACCCCGTCGCCCAGCGTTAAAATGACCCCCCCTGGGTTAGCAAAGGAGGAATTTGTTTAAATTTTTCTGACATAGCAACTAGGGTGGCCATATAAACGGCATACATCCCCCATACAAAATTCAGTTCACCTGTTTAGATTCAGATCCTGAATGGGTGTATCGTGCTACTTCAAGCCCTGTGCTCTGAAATTCCCCGCGCCAACACTAGGGTTGCGAAGGGGTGGAAAGTTTCCGGTAAATTTCCGGAAATTTTCCACGGGAAGTTTAGCTTGAGAATTTTGGAAATTTTGCCCAAAAAAGCACATGCTAGCATAATATTGTCTTTTGGGGGTTTTTTGTATTTCTTTCATTTTTTTCCCACAGGCCCTCTCTTAAAATGACTAACAGAGATGGAATCTTAATTATTAGGGAATTTGTTAATCAATATATGTTTATCTTCTTACTTGGCTTATTTTATTTTAGATGGGTCTTTTTTGTGGGGGGTTCAATAAAGTTCAAAATTATAACCTAAATAAAGTTTTGAAAGCCTGTTTTTATTTGTTTGGAACAGTAGGTCTATTTTGATGACAAAGATAATATAAGGGTCAGAGACAAAAACCATCAGTGTGCAAAAAAACTCAAAATTCCCATAAATTCCCCAAATTCCAATAAATTCCCAAAAATTCCCATGGAAAATTGCCTCTTTTAAAAATTCCAGGAATTTTGCAACCCTAGGCAACACTGCCACCTCTCCACCTCCCCCTTTAACACTCTTCTTAAAACTCACCCCTCTGTGGGACCAAGCTGTTTGGTCATCCTTAATATTTCTTTTGGTGCGACGCCAATTTTCTTTTGCGATTACACCTCTTTGCGAAGTGCCTGGGGATGTTTTTGTACCTTGAAGGCACACTGTTGTTGTTGTAAATGACTTTTTGCCACCCGTTGCCAATTCTGCTGCAGTATTTTTGCAGCCCTTCTTTCTGTTTGTCTGGCACATCACCCACCACCCCCCCCCCCCATCTGTGAACTAGGAGGGGAGAGGGAGGAAGAGGGTGTTGCGTGCAAGAACTGAGGGAGGCTGTGCCAGCATGACGCAGGAGGAGAAGAATTCCAGCATCAACTGAAGGGAGGAAGAAATAAGATTGTTTCAGTGAGCTTGGGGTGGGTAAAGGGATAGCAGAGTGGCTTAATATCGCTGTTTGCATGATTGTCACCATCAGATTTAGCAATGAAGGAAAATCCCCACATGTTTTGCCACCCTCTTCTGCTGTACGTGACAGAATATTGGGTATACCTGCAGCCTGCGTTATGACAAGCTTGTGCCCCACCTCCCTTCCCATGTAACTACTTGTATTAGTTTCTGTTTCTGACTTGTCAGCAATGTTGAAGCTGTTAGTCAGCTTCTGCTAGTTTTCGAGCTTGGCGGATACTGTCCCGGGACATAATGAGTTAGATGAAGCTTTCAAGGTGTCAGCCGTGGCTCAGTGGGTAGCACCCTCGCCCTCTGAGTGAGAAGGTCGCGGGTTCATAGCCCCACTCCAGAGACTGGAGCAGAAAAATCCAGGCTGACGCTCCCAGTGCGGTACTGAGGGAGTGCCGCACTGTCGAAGGTGCCGTCTTTCAAATGAGACATTAAACCGAGGCCCCGTCTCCCCTCTCAGGTGGACATAAAAGATCCCACTGCACTGTTCAAAGAAGAGCAGGGGAGTTCTCCCCGGTGTCCCGGCCAATATTTATCCCTCAATCAACATCACTAAAACAGATTATCTGGTCATTATCACATTGCTATTTGTGGGAGGTTGCTGTGCGCAAATTGGCTGCCACGTTTTCTACATCACAACAGTGACTACACT
The DNA here is from genome assembly GCF_052327205.1 of Somniosus microcephalus. NCBI lineage: Eukaryota > Metazoa > Chordata > Chondrichthyes > Squaliformes > Somniosidae > Somniosus > Somniosus microcephalus. Next base: position 226,721,617 of record NC_140997.1, read on the forward strand.
TCAAAAGTAGTAGCTGTAAATTGCTTTAGGACATCCTGAGGTCACGAAAGGCGCTATAGAAATGCAGGCTCCATCCTTTTTCTTTCATTGCTGTATTTTATTTTTTCATTTTTAGTTAGGCCGAGGCATTGTGGGAGCTTGCTGCGCGCAAATTGTCGGCAGCGTTTCCTACATTACAACGGTGACTACACTTCCAAAGTACTTAATTGCTTGTAAAGCGCTTTGGGATGTCCATGAAAGGCGCTATATAAATGCAAGGCAGAGGTCCCTGCAATGACACACGGTAAAATGGGGAAAAGGTATCTCGGTGCCCTCAGACAGTACAAAAGAACAGTTTCACTCACTCGATAGAGGTACATTTGGAAGAAAGTTATCCTGGATGTCAGGATATTAAACCCTTGCCTTTTTGATTGCGTCCTGTCTAGCTACAAACCACAGATAAGGCAGCCTCCTATCCGGTTTTGGTCTGGAGTGTCTAGTTTTTGAGTGAGTATCTGGAAATTCCTACAATATAAACCAGATGCCTTTTTTTCCCTGTAAACTTGAGGTCATCCAAAACTCAGCTGCCCGTGTCCTAACTCGCACCAAGTCCCGTTCACCCATCACCCCTGTGCTCGCTGATCTACATTGGCTCCCGGTTGAGCAACGCCTCGATTTTAAAATTCTCATCCTTGTTTTCAAATCCCTCCATGGCCTCGCCCCTCCCTATCTCTGTAATCTCCTCCAGCCCCACAACCCCCGAGATATCTGCGCTCTCTCGAGTATCCCTGATTATAATCGCTCAACCATTGGTGGCCGTGCCTTCTGTTGCCTAGGCCCTAAGCTCTGGAATTCCCTGCCTAAACCTCTCCGCCTCTCTACCTCTCGCTCCTCCTTTAAGACACTCCTTAAAACCTACCTCTTTGACCAAGCTTTTGGTCACCTGCCCTAATTTCTCCTTATGTGGCTCGGTGTCAATTTTTTGTCTTATAATCACTCCTGTGCAGCGCCTTGGGACGTTTTACTATGTTAAGGGCGCTATACAAATACAAGTTGTTGTTGTTGCTTTAAAACAACCGTTGGTTTCCTCTCTTCCCTGCCACACCCATTTACTTGCATGTCTTATCACATGAGTCACTGAGATATTAATTCAATTATCATCCGCCCTTGCCCTTCTCCTGCTCGGTGCTAACCCTGCCCACAAATTGTTATCTGCCGCAGCACATTATTGCTACAGTTGAGTGGAAAGAAATGTTGACACCAACTTGGGAAAACAAGTGCAGCAAGTTTAGCCAATCCAATTCAGGGGAATTTGAGCTTGAAAGGTTAAAGGATTTTTTTTTTTTTGGAAGTGCTGCATTGTTCCGGCGAAGTCTTGTTGGAAAGTCCCACTAATCTGATAGACTTGTATTTCTTTTTCATACTGTGGGTGAATAATATGACCCGGCGAGCACTGGGTTACGATGCTGGTTAGACACATCGGGCAGCTGGGATTTGTCACTGGGCGGGGAGAATATTCAAAGTATGCGCTACATTAAACCACATAACCTTCGATAAGCTTTCGGCCAATCATTGCATAAGGAGAATCAAAAATAGAATGTGAAAAATGAAACTCTTGTACGCTTAATGCTGAACCTATCAATAAGGCACAGAGGGCAAGGATTTAATGGTTAATCCGGTGGTATCTCTGAAATTGAGCAGAACCTTGGTTGGCAATAGGAAAAGAGGAGACCGTGACCTCTTAAATTCCCAATCCTGAACATTTTGTGTCGGTGATGAGATCCAGACTATTCCATGAATGCAGATACTGGGAAGCTCATACAAGGGTCAGTGTTTTCAAATATTAATCTTCCCCAAGACAGAGCTTTCAATGCTGTTTGGGGCACCGGAACATAGAGCACAGAACGAGAAAAGGCAGTTCAGCCCATTCGTTCCATAATGTCGCGCATCACGGACTTTACCCCTCCATTTAATCTGAGGGAAAGTTCTGTATAATCAGTCCCTGATTCCCAAAGGTAATCAAGCAACAATCCAAAGTATTCACCCATAACCCATATCTCTGGTTTGCTGTCCTCCCATACAAAATTTACCTCTCCCATAACCCTAGCACTATGGGGACCACTGTGCCCCATGCAATATTCAAACCCATCACTCCATTCACAGCCAGATATGTATCTAGTCTCCATCATTAGGAGGAAGAGAAGACTGAAGGAGGTTCGTCAGGTGGATGTAGAAGGTTCCACGGCGCTATTTCGAAGGAGAGCAGCGGAGTTCTCCCCCATGTCCTGGGCCAATATTTATCCCTCAACCAACATCACTAAAAACAGATTGTCTGGTCATTATCACATTGCTGTTTGTGGGAGCTTGCTGTGCGCAAATTGTCTGCCGCGTTTCCTACATTACAACAGTGACTACACTTCAAAAAGTACTTCATTGGCTGTAAAGTGCTTTGGGACGTCTGGTGGTCGTGAAAGGTGCTATAGAAATGCGAATCTTTTTTCTTTCGGATATCTGCTGGAACTTCACTACCTACATATAGGCAACTTCACACTGCTGATAGTGGTCCAGCTTTCCATCCCTGTGATAAAGATGACCAAACTGACTACAATTCCCCCAGCCCGTGCACTAGTGCAGCTTCTAGGACACTAACGATGATCTGGTATTCCATCCTATATTTCACCAAGCTTTTCTTTACCCGCCAGTCGCCTTCAACATCAACTTAAACTTGCACAGCACCTTCAATGTAGAAGACATCCCAGGGCATTTTGGAGAGGGAGGGCGGCCGAGGGCAGTAGAGGAAATAAGTAGGGTTCGATGAGCCGCGCAGAGGGCGCGATTCAGAGGGGTGACAAAGCTTGGCCAAAATGTTTGGGTTTTGAGAAGGATTTTAAATGTGGAGTGAGAAAAGGTGAGGCAGAGGCATTTACAGCACAGAAAGAGGCCATTCAACCGCAACAACTTGTGTTTATCTAGAGCCTTTAACACGGTAAAACGTCCCGATGCACTTCACAGGAGCGATAATCAAACAAAATTTGACACCGAGCCACATAAGGAGATATCAGGACAGACGACCAAAGGCTTGGTCATAGAGGTCGGTTTTAAGGAGCTTCTTAAAGAAGGAGAGAGAGGCGAGAGGTTGATGTGCCAAATAACTGCCTGAATCCATGAGGTTAAAACTTAAAACTAAAGGCTTTTATTAAGTAAGAACATGGCATCAAGTTAACATAGGGCAACCATCATTCATCACCGACCCAGCCCTTGGTAGAACATTCCAGAAGAGGGGCGGGGCTAGGGAGGAGCATTAGTGGTTACACCGGTGGAACATTCCAGACATTAACAAGTACAACAACAACAATAACAATACAAATGCCAGAACACAGAGTTATTTCATCACAGAGGTTTAGGGAGGGAATTCCAGAGCTTAGGGTCTAGGCACGGCCGCCATTGGTGGTGCAATTAAAATCGGGGAGGCGCAAGAGGCCAGCATTGGAGGAACACAGAGATCTCGGAGGGTTGTAGGGCTGAAGGAGATTACAGAGATAGGGAGGGGCGATGGCCCTGGAGGGATTTGAAAACAAGGATGAGAATTTTAAAATCGAGGTGTTGCCGGACCGGGAGCCAATGTAGGTCAGCGAGCACAAGGGGGTGATGGGCGAACGGGACTCGGTGTGAGTTAGGACACGGGGCAGCAGAGCTTTGGGTGAGCTCAAATTTATGGAGGGTGGAAGGCCGGGCCAGGAAAGCATTGGAATAGTCAAGTCTAGAGGTAACAAAGGCATAGGTGAGGGTTTCAGCAGCAGATGAGCTGAGGCAGGGGCGGAGACGGGCGATGTTACGGAGATGGAAGGAGGCATTCAGGGTGTGCTTAAGTTGCGCCGTGACAATATGGGACTGCTCGAGGGATCAGCTGATCTTTACCTGACTGTTGTTTTTTCGTTATGTTTGTACATACTAAAGAACATGGCGCACCATCGCTTTTCTTTGCTGTCCAAGCTGGCACATAGATAGACGTAAAGGTTTCCCTCACAATGAATCAACGATTGTCCCACTTCTAACTGCTTAATCCAGTGACAGACCAGAGACAAAAGGGAAGTTGCGGGTGTAAATAACGTCAACAAATAATTAGCCTAGCGCAGCAAGATCAGACTTTGGATTTGCATCTCAGACAGTTTATTCTCCTCAATAACAACAGAAAACGCTGGAAAAACTCAGCAGGCCAGGCAACATCCGTGGAGAGAGAAACAGAGTTAACGTTTCAGGTCGAAACCCTCCTTCAGAACTGAGAAAAAAAGAGGCAGGAAATGAAACAGATTAAAAGGCCAGTTTGGGGGCTGGGAAATGGGGGAGGGGATGAAAGAACAAAAAGGAAGGTCTGAGAGGTGAAGAGACATTCAGAGGTGTTCAAGACGAGACGAGATGGTAATTGGACAGGTAAAGAGCTCGTCTTTTAATCTGTTTCATTTCCTGCTTTTTTTTTCTCGGTCCTCATGCCAAGCACTACGGACACTTGCGAGTGTTAGACCAACAGGCACTACCGATGTCAGGCTTACCAGTCTATAATTCCCCGTTTTCTCTCTACCACCTTTTTTGAATAGTGGGGTAACATTAGCTACCCTCCAATCCATGGGTACTGTTCCAAAGTCTATCGAATTTTGGAAGATGACCAATTGGGAGAAGGGGAAGTGCAACGAGACCTGGGTGTCCTTGTGCACCAGTCACTGAAGGTGAGCATGCAGGTGCAGCAAGCGGTTAAGAAGGCAAATGGTATGTTGGCCTTCGTAGCGAGAGGGTTCGAGTTTCTATCATGTGGCATGGGTGGGGGGAGCAGAAGATGGGAGCATGAGGGATTTGTGTCAATGGCTGACCGCCAGCTATCTGCCTCCCTTGCGGTGAGTCTCCCCACCCCGAGGAGTAGGTCGTATTTACCTTGATGCTTATTCAGAATGTAGAGCCTCATGTGCTTTACCTTGACACGCGAATAAGGCATTTGACTGTAGGATTGGACCTAGTCTCGATATAATTATTAAAAAGAAAAACGACTACCATAACCTGAGGGTGAAATCCCCAAACCCGCGATCTCTACCACCTAGAAGGACAAGGGCAGCAGGCGCATGGGAACACCACCACCTCCAAGATCCACTCCAAGTCATACACCGTCCTGACTTGGAAATATATCGCCGTTTCTTCATCGTCGCTGGGTCAAAATCCTGGAACTCCCTCCCTAACAGCACTGTGGGAGCACCTTCACCACACGGACTGCAGCGGTTCAAGAATGCGGCTCACCACCACCTTCTCAAGGGCAATTAGGGATGGGCAATAAATGCTGGCCTTGCCAGCGACGCCCACATCCCATGAACAAATATAAAAAAAATCATGCCTCAATTCCTTTTGTCTTCCATTAAGGTGTTAACATGTCAGTAAAACAGTGGAGTAAAGAATCCCATGAGCATTTATACATCAGTATTGGTGTTCGATTCCTCACATAAGGTGCAGTACAACGGGAAAAGAAAGAAAGACTTGCAATTATATAGCGCCTTTCACGACCACCGGACGTCTCAAAGTGCTTTACAGCCAATGAAGTACTTTTTGAAGTGTAGTCACTGTTGTAATGTGGGAAGGAGATGGTGACAGGCATTCCGCCTTTGTCTATTTTTATCTCCCTCTCTTTTAAAAAAAATAAAATATAATCTCGCCTTCTGATTACTGACTCAGTCTCTCTGTCGCTCCTCGAAGGTTAAAAGTGTTCCCTGGGCAAGACAAGGCAGCTCGTTACTGTCTTGAAGAAGCCTTGCTGATAACGTACTGCAGGCCTCCTGACCCCGAGGACTGTTTTACGAGTGCGAGGACTGAGCTGAGTGTCGATGGCGGAGGGTGTGAGATGAGGCGGAGTTTCTGCTGGGGAATTTGTGGGGGGTGGGCGGTAGGCGGGGGTGGGATGGGGTTCTGCTCTAGGAAGCTTTGGGTTGCTGCAAGCCTTTCTTTCATTCTGCCTGTTGTGGTTCAGTGGGTAGCACCCTCACCTCGAGCACAAGGGGGTGATGGGCGAACGGGACTCGGTGTGAGTTAGGACACGGGGCAGCAGATCTTTGGGTGAGCTCAAATTTATGGAGGGTGGAAGGCCGGGCCAGGAAAGCATTGGAATAGTCAAGTCTAGAGGTAACAAAGGCATAGGTGAGGGTTTCAGCAGCAGATGAGCTGAGGCAGGGGCGGAGACGGGCGATGTTACGGAGATGGAAGGAAGCGTTCAGGGTGTGCTTAAGTTGCGCCGTGACAATATGGGACTGCTCGAGGGATCAGCTGATCTTTACCTGACTGTTGTTTTTTTGTTATGTTTGTACATACTAAAGAACGTGGCGCACCATCGCTTTTCTTTGCTGTCCAAGCTGGCACATAGATAGACGTAAAGGTTTCCCTCACAATGAATCAACGAGTGTCCCACTTCTAACTGCTTAATCCAGTGACAGACCAGAGGCAAAAGGGAAGTTGCGGGTGTAAATAACGTCAACAAATAATTAGCCTAGTGCAACAAGATCAGGCTTTAGATTTGCATCTCAGACATAGAAACATAGAAGATAGGAGCAGGAGTAGGCCATTCGGCCCCTCGAGCCCGCTCCGCCATTCAATGCGATCATGGCTGATCATCCAAATTCAGTACCCTGTCCCTGCCTTCTCCCCATATCCCTTGATCCCTTTAGCCTTAAGAAATATATCCAACTCCTTGAATATATTTAATGAATTGGCCTCCACTGCCTTCTGTGGTAGAGAATTCCACAGGTTCACCACTCTCTGGGTGAAGAAATTCCTCCTCATTTCTGTCCTAAATGGCCTACCCCTTATCCTTAGACTGTGACCCCTGGTTCTGGACTCCCCGACCATCGGGAACATCCTTCCTGCATCTAGTCTGTCTAGTCCTGTCAGAATTTTATAAGCAGTTTATTCTCCTCAATAACAACAGAAAACGCTGGAAAAACTCAGCAGGCCAGGCAACATCCGTGGAGAGAGAAATAGAGTCAACGTTTCAGGTCGAAACCCTTCGTCAGAACTGAGAACAAAAGGCAGGAAATGAAACAGATTAAAAGGCCAGTTTGGGGGCTGGGAAATGGGGGAGGGGATGAAAGAACAAAAAGGAAGGTCTGGGAGGTGAAGAGACAGTAAGAGGTGTTCAAGACGAGACGAGATGGTAATAGGACAGGTAAAGAGCTCATCTCGTCTTGAATACCTCTGAATGTCTCTTCACCTCTCCCAGACCTTCCCTTTAGTTCTTTCATCCCCTCCCCCATTTCCCAGCCCCCCAACTGGCCTTTTAATCTGTTTCATTTCCTGCCTTTTCTCTCAGTTCTGACGAAGGGTTTCGACCTGAAACGTTGACTCTATTTCTCTCTCCACGGATGTTGCCTGGCCTGCTGAGTTTTTCCAGTGTTTTCTGTTGTTATTTCGGATTTCCAGCATCCGCAGTATTTTGCTATCGTCGAGCTTATTCTCCTCTTCTGACTCAGAAACCAATGACTTATGACAAAAAACGATCAGTGACATTGCTCAATTTTTAATGTTCCAATGCCTCGGCCTAACTAAAAATGGAAATATAAAATACAGCAACGAAAGGAAAAGGATGGAGCCTGCATTTCTATAGCGCCTTTCATGACCTCAGGACGTCCCATGGCAATTTACAGCTACTACGTTTGGAAGTGCAGTCGCTGTTGTAATGTAGGAAACGCGGCAGCCAATTTGCGCACAGCAAGCTCTCACAAACAGCGATGTGATAATGACCAGATAATCTGTTTTAGTGATGTTGATTGAGGGATAAATATTGGCCCCAGGACACCGGGGATAACTCCCCTGCCCTTCTTCGAAATAGTGCCATGGGATCTTTCACGTCCAGGGCAGACGGGGCCTCGGTTTAACGTCTCACCTGAAAGACGGCACCTCTGACAGTGCAGCACTCCCTCAGCACCGGCACTGGGAGGGTCAGCCTAGATGTGGTCAAAGCTGCTAGAGTGGGACTCGAATCCACAACCTTCTGACGCAGAGGCGAGTGTGCTACCCACTGAGCCACGGCTGACACGTATGCTGTGAGGTGACGCAGGATGGATCACAGTTTTTGTCAGGGTGCCAAAACGGAAATTAAAAATCTGCCAAACATTCAACTTGCTACAAATTACCTAAATTGGGAATTGGTTCCAGGTCAATGAAACACTTTAGAAGCGGTGATCTCGGTCCTCATGCCAAGCACTACGGACACTTGCGAGTGTTAGACCAACAGGCAGTTTCTATCATGTGGCATGGGTGTGGGGAGCAGAATATGGGAGCATGAGGGATTCGTGTCTATGGCTGACCGTCAGCTATCTGCCTCCCTTGCAGTGAGTCTCCCCACCCAGAGGAGTAGGTCGTATTTACCTTGATGCTTATTCAGAATGTAAAGCCTCATGTGCTTTACCTTGACACGCGAATAAGGCATTTGACTGTAGGATTGGACCTAGTCTCGATATAATTATTAAAAAGAAAAACGACTACCATAGTCTGAGGGTGAAATCCCTAAACCCGCGATCTCTACCACCTAGAAGGACAAGGGCAGCAGGAGCATGGGAACATCACCACCTCCAAGATTCACTCCAAGTCACACACCGTCCTGACTTGGAAGTATATCGCCATTTCTTCATCGTCGCTGGGTCAAAATCCTGGAACTCCCTCCCTAACAGCACTGTGGGAGTACCTTCACCACACGGACTGCAGCGGTTCAAGAAGGCGGCTCACCACCACCTTCTCAAGGGCAACTAGGGATGGGCAATAAATGTTGGCCTTGCCAGCGACGCCCACATCCCATGAACAAATATTTAAAAAATCATGCCTCAATTCCTTTTGTCTTCCATTAAAGTGTTAACATGTCAGTAAAACAGTGGAGTAAAGAATCCCATGAGCATTTATACATCAGTATTGGTGTTCAATTCCTCACATAAGGTGCAGTACAACGGGAAAAGAAAGAAAGACTAGCATTTATATAGCGCCTTTCACGACCACCGGACGTCTCAAAGCGCTTTACAGCCAATGAAGTACTTTTTGAAGTGTAGTTACTGTTGTAATGTGGGAAGGAGATGGTGACAGGCATTCCGCCTTTGTCTATTTTTATCTCCCTCTCTTTTAAAAAAAATAAAATATAATCTCGCCTTCTGATTACTGACTCAGTCTCTCTGTCGCTCCTCGAAGGTTAAAAGTGTTCCCTGGGCAAGACAAGGCAGCTCGTTACTGTCTTGAAGAAGCCTTGCTGATAACTTACTGCAGGCCTCCTGACCTCGAGGACTGTTTTACGAGTGTGACGACTGAGCAGAGTGTCGATGGCGGAGGGTGTGAGACGAGGCGGCGTTTCTGCTGGGGAATTTGTGGGGGGTGGGCGGTAGGCGGGGGTGGGATGGGGTTCTGCTCTATGAAGCTTTGGGTTGCTGCAAGCCTTTCTTTCATTCTGCCTGTTGTGGTTCAGTGGGTAGCACCCTCGCCTCCAAGTCAGAAAGTTGTGGGTTCGAGTCCCACTCCAGTAGACCTAAGCACAAAAATCTAGGCTGACACTCCCAGTGCAGTGTTGAGGGAGCGCTGCACTGTCAGAGGTGCCGTCTTTCGGATGAGACGTTAAACTGAGGCCCCGCCTGCTCTCTCAGGTGGATGTAAAAGATCCCACGGTGTTATTTTGAAGAAGAGCAGGGGAGTTCTCCCAGGTGTCCTGGCCAATATTTATCCCTCAATCAATATCGCAAAAAAAAAATGATCTAGTCATTATCACGTTGCTGTTTGTGGGAGCTTGCTGTGCGCAAATTGGCTGCCGCGTTTCCTACATTACAACAGTGACTGCACTTCAAAAAGTACTTCATTGGCTGTAAAGGGCTTTGGGACATCCGGTGGTCGTGAAAGGCGCTATATAAATGCAAGTCTTTCTTTTTTCTGATTCAAAATACACCGGTAAACGAAGTGTTAAGTACACGTATTGAGACATGCAGGTGCTCGTTCAAGATCAGGCAAGTTCAAAGGTCTGTTCGGGTAGAAGATAAGGTAGCAGAGAGTTAATGGTCTACACACACACACAGAAAACAGCAAATAAAACCACCGCCCGCCCCCTCACAAAGCTGTATTTCATCTGGAGAAATTATCCTTAAGCGTCTGCACTCGTCAACCACTGGAGCTAGCCGCAGTCAATATGGAATATAGCCTAAATTCTTTAAGCTATTTTAAGTGGAGCTTTGCAAATGTACAACTGCATTGTTTTAATAACTCTGCATGTTGTACCCCTTTCATATATGCATTATTCCTGTGTGTCGCCTACCCACAGCTCCATAGATCTGTCTTAAACTTTTAACCAAGACTTGGGACTTTCCACTCTAACTGCACAAATGCCAACCTTTACCTGTGTCTCCGGGAGCGGGATCGTTCCACAGTGGCATCCGTCTTTGGCCGATAGCTCCGAAACCGCACAGGTTGGGTTCAACTTTTCTTGTGAAGGGATCATGCTCTCCTCTGGATCCTATTTTCAGTAGCACTTGTAGTCCATAAGTGCTACCGAAAATAGGCTCTGGACGGAAACATTTTCCATTCCAGACAAGTCCTGTTTGTGTGATCTGCTATTTCCTCCTGTTACCTGTTGTAAAGCAATGTTGCAACAGCCCCTAGCTACCTAACCGTGCAAGTGCAAAGTGTTAGTAAATCCTGGAACTGCATCTCTTTGCAGGCGAATCACGGACGCTCTACCTGGATCTAAAGTATTGCCCCCGCCCCTCCCCCTGAAGGCACTAACCCGTTTCTCTTCCCTCCACCCTCTTCACCCCAGTTGCCTCGGCCCCGACACTCTGCTTGTCCCTCCCTGAGCCATTCCACCTTTCTCGCCACACCTCTGAAAACCTTTTCAAAACTCATCTTCGACCAAACTTTCGATCTTCCCCTAACTGTCCCGAGCACCCTTGCCTTTATTTTTTTTTAACTTACCGCAGCACAAAGCTGATTAGAATGCAGAGTCTTACTTGGAGAAGCCACATGCTGGCCTGTGCACACAAGAACGTGAGAAATAGGAGCAGGGGTAGGCCATACGGCCCCTCGAGCCTGCTCCACCATTCAATAAGATCATGGCGGATCTTCGACCTCAACTCCACTTTCCCGCCCGATCTCCATATCCCTCGATTCCCCTAGAGTCCAAAAATCTATCGATCTCGGCCTTTAATCTACTCAATGAATGAGCAACACAGCCCTTTTGGGTAGAGAATTCCAAAGATTCACAACCCTCTGAGTGGAGAAATTCCTCCTCATCGCCATCTTAAACGGCCGACCCCTTATCCTGAATGTGATTCGGATTATCTGCTTGCAGGGATGCCCAGTTTCCGTGTTGTAACTTCTGTATGTCGCCCTTCCAATATTTGTATTTCAGCAAAGCATGGAATGTTGGGGATAACCTGCAACTTAACTAATGACAAGGCCGTGCAGTGTCATTACTTGGTCATAGGCCTAGAATCAGGGCTGTGTTTGGAGTTGTCAGCTTTTTGTGGGGCTGTATCAGCCCGGCTGCTGTGCGCGCCTGATTCTATGAATGAGGATTTGAGTACAGGAGCAAGGATGTCTTACTACTTGGATGTCAAAGAAAAGAGTTGGTGTACAGCAAGTGAATTCCGCAACCTCACACCTTCTCCGTGTGAAGACGTTTCTTCTGCCCTCTGTTCTAAATCTCTTAGATTTCATCTTGTATCTATGGCCCCTCGATCTAGACCCCTCATCAACTGCAATGGTCTGCTTCATTCAACTTTCCAGCGCACCCAGTTCCTTTCACTGGCAATTCAGCCGCGGATATATTGTGTGAGCTTGTGAACTGAAACCTGTTGCAACTTGCACCTATGGTAAACCAGGCCAGAAAAAACTGGTTCGCTACTGGGTCTATCCCAGCCCTGGGACCCACGGCAACCGAGTGACAGGAGGGGTGGTGGGGATTGGGTTGTTTTAATGACTTTAAGTCGAATAATTTAAATTGTTTTAAAATGTCACCCTGTAGGAACGGAGGTTCCTATCAAAAAGACTGAGTTCGACTCAGGCAATTAAAACAATGAACTTTAATGAAACGAAACAAGTTTAAACTGGAAACTGCTAGAACACATCAATTACAGGTCTACTCTCCTTGAGGGCTCCACGAGGACTGATCCCCTGGTCAGAAGACTGACGTCATGACGTCATCACGTTCTTCCTGCCATTGGGGCATCACGTGACTAACAGCATGACGTCATCACGTTGGAACCGCGCTGCAAAGGTAACTAGACATTGTACAGTCAAACAGTGTAATTAAAGGTACAGGCACAGACAGCAACTACATTGCTGTTAAAGGAATTATGTACAACCGCTCTAAGTCCTTTGGTGGCTCCGCCACAACCCTTCCATTGGCTTGTGAAGCTGAAGACTTCAGTGGAAATTAAAATTGGGCAAGTGTGTAAAATGGGTGGTGGATCCAATCCCGTCAGTTTCCTACCAGGGGGGGTAGGTTAGATTTACCCTGAAATGTGGGTGTCGCTGTCAAGATCGACATTTACTGCCCATTCCTAGTTGTCCTGAGGAGGTGGTGGTAGACCTTCATCTTGAACTGGTATTCTTTGTAGCGGTTTGATGCAACTGAGTGTCTTGCTAGGACAGTTAAGAGCCAACCATGTTGGTGTGGGACTGGAGTCACATATAGGCTCAAACCGGGTAAGGGCAGAAGGCTCCTTCACCTAAAGGACATCAGTGAACCAGTTGGGTTTTTATGACAATCTGACAACTTCATGGTCACTTCAAGCTAATTTCAAATCATCAAATTGCCCAGGTGGGCATATTGAACTTGTATTGTCTTGATTACTAGTCCAGTAACATAAGCACTACACTACCACACACCCGCCCCCCTCTGCACACTTACTGGGCTCCATCTAAAATCAGGAGATAAAACTGATGACCACAAGGTGGCAGCAAATGAACAACAATAAAAACACAGTAGCTCAGTAATTCCGGGCACAACGCGCGAGTACGGACGGGGTACTCACGCGTGTGCCCGGAGGAATTGCCGGTTTTCAGCATGCACAGCGCATGCGCTGAAAACCGGCATTTCCTGTCCTCTGACCCAAGGGGTTAAGAGGCAGAACGCGCGCGACTGCACAGGCAGCGCGTGCGCAGTGAAATTCCTTTTTTTTTTCCAGAGTTGCGCGTGTGTAAAGGCCTCCGGTCTTTACGCATTGAAAAACCACACGTAAGTACTTAGTTTTTCAGGTAAGTGGGCTTTTAGTACAATTGAGAATTTTTTTCCCCACAGGTTTGTTATTTTTAAAGAATTTACAGTAAGCTAAGTTTAGTTTTAACCCCGATTTAAAATTTTTTTTTTTTTTTCAAATTTTGAAATGATTATTTAAAATAGTTTTTCAGAGTTCTTTATTGTTCATTTAAGTTGTGCAATGTTTTTTAAAATTTTCTTTCAGGTTTAAGTAGTGTTTTGGGGCCAGGAGTTTTCATGAGTTTGACTGCTCTTACTGTCAAACTCATGAATGAGTTTCCCCTCCCCTGATTGGCTGCACAGTGCTCACCTGATCCCAGCCGGCACATCGCACTAACTACGCCGCTGGATCAGGTTAGCACATCGCGCCGGCATCGGAACCGGGCCAGTGACAGGAAATGCGAGCAGGCCCGGGCTTCAGATGTCGGCGCGCCGGGTGAGTGCAGATCGGGGGCTTGCACGCGCGGCAAGCTCCCGATCCTAATTTCAGGGCCAATAGCAAAACACTGCGGATGCTGGAAATCCGAAATAACAACAGGAAACGCTGGAAAAACTCAGCAGGCCAGGACAGCATCTGTGGAGAGAGAAACAGAGTCAACGTTTCAGGTCGATGATCCTTCGTCAGAACTGGGAAAAAAGGCAGGAAATGGAAAGCAAGTTTAGGGGCTGGGAAAAGGGGGAGGGGATGAAAGAACAAAAGGGGAAGGTCTGTGATAGGATGGAAAGCAGGAGAGATTAAGAGACATTGAGAGATATTCAAGGCGAGAGGAGGTGGTAATGGGACAGGTTAAGGAACAAAGGGTGGCTCGAGATGGGGTGTGAACAATAAAAACACATAAGCAACTTGAAATGACAGACTTGTTCCCTCCCCCCAATCCCAGCTTGTGTAGAAGAACATCTCGGTCAACTTAACATGGGAGAAGAGGGGGATAGTGATCAGGAAATGGGAAAGGTTGGAATAAACGCAGGGTTGAAGAGTAGATCTTTAAGAGACTCTTGAAATGATAGAAGTAAGGCAGCAAGCAACGACACAAAGTCCATGGAGCAGGGGCCCAATGTAGGAAGCTTATGGGCTTCAGGGATGAGCTTTAGCGCCCAGGCCTGAGGGAACTGGTCTGAACGGCCATGAAGGAGCTTCTTACAGAAGGAAGATTACCTTTATCTACTCATGCTATTTTGTGATTTCCCCAAAAAGGTGGAACTATACAACAACAACTTGCATTTATATAGCACCTTTAACGTAGTAAAACGTCCCAAGGTGCTTCACAGCAGCGTTATCAGACAAAATTTGACACCGAGCCACATAAGGAGATATTAGGACAGGTGACCAAAAGCTTGGTCAAAGGTAGGTTCTAAGAAGCGTCTTAAAGGAGGAGAGGGAGGTGTTGAGGTGGAGAGGTCTAGGGAGGGAATTCCAGAGCATTGGTCCAGTCACCTGAAGGTGCAACCGCCAATGGTGGAGCGATTAAAATCAGGACTGCGCAAGAGGCCAGAATTATGGACCGCAGAGATCTCAGAGAGTTGTAGGGCTGGAGGAGGTTACAGAGATCTCGGAGAGTTGTAAGGCTGGAGGAGGTTACAGAGATCTCGGAGAGTTGTAGGGCTGGAGGAGGTTCTTCTTCTTAGGCAGTCCCTCGGAACCGAGGATGACTTGCTTCCACATTAAAAATGAGTTCGCAGGTGACTGATTAGTCCAATGCGGGACCTACAGTCTCTGTCACTGGTGGGGCAGACGGTGGTTGAAGGGGCGGGTGGGTGGGGTGCTTGGGTTGACGTGCGCTCCCTGCGCTGCCTGCGTTTGGCTTCCGCTTGCTCCTGGCGAAGAGACTCGAGGTGTTTGGCGCCTTCCCGGATGCTTCTCCTCCACTTTGTGTGGTCTTGGGCCAGGGATTCCCAGGTGTTGGTGGGGATGTTACACTTTTTCAAGGAGGCTTTGAGGATGTCCTTGAAGCGTTTCCTCTGCCCACCTGGGGCTCTCCTGGAGGAGGTTACAGAGATCTCGGAGAGTTGTAGGACTGGAGGAGGTTACAGAGATCTCGGAGGGTTGTAGGGCTGGAGGAGGTTACAGAGATCTCGGAGAGTTGTAGGGCTGGAGGAGGTTACAGAGATCTCGGAGGGTTGTAGGACTGGAGGAGGTTACAGAGATAGGGAGGAGAGATACACACCAGGCCTGGGCTTGATGCATTGATAATTTCCCCAAAAATGGAAGGGTTCAAGATGATCGCCTAATCTTGCATCATATGAGCAGTGTGCCCAGGTGACAGTCCGCCATCCATTGGCCTCGTGTAAGTACTGTATATAACGGACCTGATAATGTCCAGAGGTTTCACGTACCTCCCCTGCCCACACCAGACTTGCATCAGGTCCCACAAATTTCATGAATGCTTCAATACATGAGAAATCCTCGGAACAGGTAAAGGTCACTGGGTTCAACAAACCCTCATCCCTTTTTGTATATCAACTACCTCGAAGAATGAGAGGTGATCTCGTTGAAACGTATAAAATTCTTAGAGGGCTTGACAGGATAGATGCTGAGAGGCTGTTTCCCCTGGCTTGAGAGCCCTAGACTCAGGATAAGGGCTCGGCCATTTAGGACTGAGATGAGGAGAAATTTCTTCACTCAGAGGGTGGTGAATCTTTGGAATTCTCTACCCCAGAGGGCTGTGGATGCTCAGTCGTTGAGTGTATTCAAGACTGAGATCG
Organism: Somniosus microcephalus; assembly: GCF_052327205.1. NCBI lineage: Eukaryota > Metazoa > Chordata > Chondrichthyes > Squaliformes > Somniosidae > Somniosus > Somniosus microcephalus. The sequence goes on from NC_140997.1 coordinate 226,737,548, forward strand.
ATAGATCTTTGGACACTAAGGGATATGGGGATCAGGCGGGAAAGTGGAGTTGAGGTCGAAGATCAGTCATTTTTATTGAATGGCGGAGCAGACTCGAGGGGACGTATGTCCAACTCCTGCTCTATTTCTTATGTTCTTATGATCCCTTCTCTCTCCAGGAATGTGCATCCAATTGTTTAGTGAACCCATTTATGGCTTCAGTGACCTCATCAATAAGGATTAAGTGTGGGTTACATAGAATTATATAGAATTACATAGAACTTACAGCACAGAAACAGGCCATTCGGCCCAACTGGTCTGTGGCGTTTATGCTCCACACGAGCCTCCTCCCACCCTTCTTCATCTAACCCTATCAACATATCCTTCTATTCCTCTCTGTCTCTGATGTACTTATCCACTTTCCCCCTTAAAGGCATCTCTGCTATTCACCTCAACCACTCCCTGTGGTAGCAAGTTCCACATTTTCACCATTCTCTGGGTAAAGAAGCTTCTCCTGAATTCCCTATTGGATTTATTAGTGACTGACGTAATACAACTCACTACGCACTTGGTTTGAGTATAAAGCAAGGCTTTAATCAACTTGTTTCAGAACATGGAGGTCTAGTTGTACTTCACTAGTTCCTTGTCTTACAAAATGTCACTGGGCAAGCTGGGCCCACGCCCGAGTATTTATACTCCTTGGACGGCACCACCAGCTGGCCACCCAGCGTTATTTCATGCGTAGTTTCTTGATGATGATGAGATTTATTACAGTGACTATCTGATATTTATGGCCCCTAGTTTTAGTCTCCCCCTCAAGTGGAAACACATTCTCTACATCTACCTTATCAAGACTCCTTCATAATTTTAAAGACCGGGGGCAGTGAATAGGGGGGATACATTGTCCCTGGCACCCCTGGTTTGGGGAAGAGAGGAGAATGAAGCAGTCACTCTGACCGTGAGGGGGGAGGGGTGGGGGTGAGGGGTGAGGGTGGGGGTGAGGGGTGAGGGGGAGAGGGGGTGGGGGAGAGGGGTGGGGGGGAGAGGGGTGGGGGGGAGGGGTGTGGGGGAGAGGGGGGAGGGGTGAGGGGTGAGGGGGGAGGGGTGGGGGTGAGGGGTCTGGGGAGAGGGGTGGGGGGGGGAGGGGGTGGGGGAGAGGGGTGGGGGGGGAGAGGGGTGGGGGGAGAGGGGTGGGGGGAGAGGGGTTGGGGAGAGGGGTGAGGGGGAGGAGAGGGTTTGGGGGAGAGGGGTGAGGGGGGGAGAGGGTTGGAGGGAGAGAGGGATGGGGAGAGGGGTGGGGGGGGAGAGGTGTTGAGGGAGAGGGGTTGGGGAGAGGGGTGGGGGGAGGGTTGGGGGAGAGGGGTTGGGGGAGAGGGGTTAAGGGGGGAGAGGGGTGGGGGGAGAGGGGTGGGGGAGAGGGG